>NC_133326.1:447019782-447370282 GCF_042186555.1 Aquarana catesbeiana | reverse complement strand
CGCTGTCTTCCCTCTCAACTATTGGATATTTGTGAATGGATGAATGAATGAATGAATGATTTGTAAAGCGCTGCAAATGCGAATTGAATCGCCTCACATTTGTTAAATGTGATTCATAAGTAATGATGAGCGAACCAAGCAAAACTTGGTTTGCTGGAAGTGTGCTGAACAAGTGAAACAATCTGCAAACTCTAAACATAGAATAGGAGCTCCACTGAAGTTTATAGGAACCTAATCTTGTAATTTTTTTCTGCCCTTTTTCAAGGCCAGTTTGCAAGCTCTTGTTAAAAAAAGGACATGGGTAGCTGGGCACTGCCATGGAAGACATAAATCAATCTAGATTCTAGAAGGGGACTTTCAGATTTAAATACATCCCCCCACAGATTACCATATACACTAGCCCAGGAATGAGCTGTGTGAAGTTGGCACCCCATGTTTGTAAAACCTGAATAAAAATATACTATTCGTTTGTGCCGCGTTTGTGCTGATTTGTGCCGCAAAAATGAGCGTTTGTGCCGGTTCGGTTTCTGAGATATTAAACATTCAATTTAATGCAAGCCCCGCCCACTTTGCACCCCATGTCCCTGAATTTTAAAAACAAACGCGCCATTCGTTTGTGCCGCGTTTGTGCTGGTTTGTGCCGCAAAAATAAACGTTTGTGCCGCTTTGGTTGCGGAGATATTGTGCGTTATAGTTGCTGTAACCCCGCCCATTTTGCACCCCATGTTCCTGAATTTTAAAAACAAACGTGCCATTCGTTTGTGCCGCGTTTGTGCTGGTTTGTGCCGCAAAAATAAAATATTGTGCCGCTTTGGTTGCGGAGATATTGTGCGTTAGAGTTGCTGTAACCCCGCCCATTTTGCACCCCATGTTCCTGAATTTTAAAAACATATGCGCCATTCGTTTGTGCCGCGTTTGTGCTGGTTTGTGCCGCAAAAATAAACGTTTGTGCCGCTTTGGTTGCGGAGATATTGTGCGTTATAGTTGCTGTAACCCCGCCCATTTTGCACCCCATGTTCCTGAATTTTAAAAACAAACGCGCCATTCGTTTGTGCCGCATTTGTGCTGGTTTGTGCCGCAAAAATAAACGTTTGTGCCGCTTTGGTTGCGGAGATATTGTGCGTTATAGTTGCTGTAACCCCGCCCATTTTGCACCCCATGTTCCTGAATTTTAAAAACAAATGCACCATTCGTTTGTGTCGCATTTGTGCTGGTTTGTGCCGCAAAAATAAACATTTGTGCCGCTTTGGTTGCGGAGATATTGTGCGTTATAGTTGCTGTAACCCCGCCCATTTTGCACCCCATGTTTCTGAATTTTAAAAACAAACGCACCATTCGTTTGTGTCGCATTTGTGCTGGTTTGTGCCGCAAAAATAAACGTTTGTGCCGCTTTGGTTGCGGAGATATTGTGCGTTATAGTTGCTGTAACCCCGCCCATTTTGCACCCCATGTTCCTGAATTTTAAAAACAAATGTGCCATTCGTTTGTGCCGCGTTTGTGCTGGTTTGTGCCGCAAAAATAAAACTTTGTGCCGCTTTGGTTGCGGAGATATTGTGCGTTATAGTTGCTGTAACCCCGCCCATTTTGTACCCCATGTTCCTGAATTTTAAAAACAAACGCGCCATTCGTTTGTGCTGCGTTTGTGCTGGTTTGTGCCGCAAAAATAAATGTTTGTGCCGCTTTGGTTGCGGAGATATAGTGCGTTATAGTTGCTGCAACCCCGCCCACATTGCACCCCATGTTCCTGAATTTTAAAAACAAATGCACCATTTGTTTGTGCCGGGTTTGTGCTGGTTTGTGCCGCAAAAATAAACGTTTGTGCCGCTTTGGTTGCGGAGATATTGTGCATTATAGTTGCTGCAACCCCGCCCACATTGCACCCCATGTCCCTGAATTTTAAAAACAAACGTGCCATTCGTTTGTGCTGGTTTGTGTCGCAAAAATAAACGTTTGTGCCGCTTTGGTTGCGGAGATATAGTGCGTTATAGTTGCTGCAACCCCGCCCACATTGCACCCCATGTTCCTGAATTTTAAAAACAAACGTGCCATTTGTTTGTGCCGCGTTTGTGCTGGTTTGTGCCGCAAAAATAAACGTTTGTGCCGCTTTGGTTGCGGAGATATTGTGCGTTATAGTTGCTGCAACCCCACCCACATTGCACCCCATGTTCCTGAATTTTAAAAACAAACGCGCCATTTGTTTGTGCCGGGTTTATGCTGGTTTGTGTCGCAAAAATAAACGTTTGTGCCGCTTTGGTTGCGGAGATATAGTGCGTTATAGTTGCTGCAACCCCGCCCACATTGCACCCCATGTTCCTGAATTTTAAAAACAAATGCACCATTTGTTTGTGCCGGGTTTGTGCTGGTTTGTGCCGCAAAAATAAACGTTTGTGCCGCTTTGGTTGCGGAGATATTGTGCGTTATAGTTGCTGCAACCCCGCCCACATTGCACCCCATGTCCCTGAATTTTAAAAACAAACGTGCCATTCGTTTGTGCTGGTTTGTGTCGCAAAAATAAACGTTTGTGCCGCTTTGGTTGCGGAGATATAGTGCGTTATGGTTGCTGCAACCCCGCCCACATTGCACCCCATGTTCCTGAATTTTAAAAACAAACGTGCCATTTGTTTGTGCCGCGTTTGTGCTGGTTTGTGCCGCAAAAATAAACGTTTGTGCCGCTTTGGTTGCGGAGATATTGTGCGTTATAGTTGCTGCAACCCCACCCACATTGCACCCCATGTTCCTGAATTTTAAAAACAAACGCGCCATTTGTTTGTGCCGGGTTTATGCTGGTTTGTGTCGCAAAAATAAACGTTTGTGCAGCTTTGGTTGCGGAGATATTGTGCGTTATATGTTGTCAAACCACATGGACTTTACACCTTGTTATTAAAGCTTACATACAGAACCTAAACTCAGCTTGGGTTTCCTTAATGTAAAGCTCCTCCCACTGTACTGGCACTGCACTTCATATTGTACCCTGAAAAAGGCACCTCTGCCGGGTTAGCCCCCCCATATCAAAATTTTTGAAAAAATCTTATGCAGTTTGTTAGATCTTTGTTAGATCAGGTTAGATCAACCGTTGTTTGCGTTAGATCTCACACAGAAGAAGCGATATTAACAGTTATTTGCTGGGGGGGGGGCTAACTCGTCATCAGCCCCCCCTTATCAAAAAATTGACCAAACAGTTAGCTATTTTGGAAGCAATTTGTTAGATCCGGTAAGATCAAGTGTTTTTAACGTTAGATCTCACATAATTAGAGACTGATTAAGTGATTAATGTGGGGGGGCTGGCCCCCCTTATCAAATTTTCGGCCAAAAAATCATTCAGGTTAATAGATATTCGTTAGATCCGGTAAGATCAAGTGGTTTTTACGTTAGATCTGACATCATTTCAGAGATATTCCACATCAAAATAGAGATATTAGGTGGTACATATGGACGGGTTAGCCCCCCCCTTATCACATTTTCGGGCCAAAAATCATTCAAGCTAATAGATATTGGTTAGATCCGGTAAGATCAAGTGGTTTTAACGTTAGATCTCACATCATTTCAGAGATATTCCACATCAAAATAGAGATATTAGGTGGTACATATGGACGGGCTGGCCCCCCCTTATATTCAGCGCAATGAAAATCACACCCAACTTTTGCTGCGGTGCAAAAACTTTTCCTCAGCTGCGGGGGCCCAACTTATGATCCTGCACACAAGCCCACTGCTTTCATAAAATGCCCCTGACCTGAGCTCATCATTGCACATCCATTCCAGATGCTCGTATGTGACATCACATACATCCCATACATCACATACATACCATACATCACATACAAACACGTGGGCTGGATGCGAGAGGTGAATCAGCAGGATGAGTGTGCCAGGACAAGTAGATGTGTCTCATCTCTGCTTCCTTTTACCACTCTGCATATCACACATATCATAGATGAGAAGAGGGTACAGTGGTGGGAAAAATGAGCAGGAGGGGTTTAGATGTGGGACAGAAGAACAGGAGGGTACAGCCGTGGGGCAGATGTGCAGGGGGGGTTCAGTTTTGGTGCAGATGAGAAGGAGGTTCAGTGGTGGGACAGAAAAGCAGGGGGGTAGAACAGTGGGGCAAATGTGAAAGGAGGTGTATTGGTGGGACAGATGAGCAGGAGGTTACAGTGGTGGGGCAGGAGAACAGGGGGAACATAGGTGGGGCAGAAGAGCAGGGGGTACAGAGGTGAAACAGATGTGCAGGAGGTACATTAGTAAGGCAGATGAAAAAGCGGGTTACAGTGGTAGGGCAGATGAGAAGGTGATTCAGTAGTAGACAGAAGAGCATGGGAATATGGCGGTGGAGCAAATGTGCAGAGAGGTACAGTGGTGGGGCAGATGAGAAAAATGGTACATTGATAGGGTAGATGAGCAGGGGGGTTACAGTGGTGGGGCAGAAGAGCAAGGGGGTACAGTGGTGGTGCAGATGTGCAGAAGGTGCAGTGGTGGGAGGGATGCGAAGGGGGTTCAGCAGTGGGACAGAAAAGCAGGGGGGTACAGTGATGGTTAAAAACCAAAATGGTAAACTGACACGTAGGGTAAATAGACGGCGCTCAGAAACAATAAGGGTATACCTTGCAGTATACAATAATGGTGATAACCTCTATTGATGAATTAATCACCTAAGTGTAGCACACTAAATTAACAGTGAACCACATAACATAAACCTGTAAACATAAAATATAAGTATATATGTGACTATAATTTATACAAACATATAAATGTGACAAAAAAAATGAAAAGATGAAGACGTGCAAATGTTTCAATTCATGCTACAAAAATCAAAAACTCCATATAAAGTCCAAAAATAATAAACAGCCTCCAAACAAGCTGCAAGTGATATATAAATTGGTGACGAATAAAAAATCAGGTGTCCCACACAAATGATTTCTCAGTGATAGTTGTCCACTGATGAGTGACTCCGTGCGTCTTCCACCTCACCACCGTGCCAGTGAATCACACTCTCCAGACATACACTCACCGAAATGAAATGCCAGCATTCTCATGCAAGGCAAAACACGCTTTCTTTACCACACTCCAGGGTAAATAGTATATACGATGTTCACGGTGATGGTATTCAATGGATCCACATAAAAGAAAATGAATGCTCCAATAGTGTAATTCAGCAATAACAATTTATTAAAATCACTGCAATCCTCACACATAGCACTCACATTGTGTAAAAGTAAAAACGGCAAAGAACGTGCAATCAACAGCAAGCCTCAACTCTGTGAATAAAACCATATAACCAATGGCCACGGCGGACCCGAGGTGTGCAGCTGCTGGGTAATACTCTCACCCCTCCCTCGGAAAGCCTCCGTTCCTCCGTGCGCTCGTAATCCTATCTTCCTGTGTGGCTGACAGCGTCTACGTCACAACTCACAGCCACGCCCCCGACATGTTTCGTCATAGGTAGACTTATTCATGGGATTGGCTGTGTTCGCTGCCACTCAACCCTTTTATCTACTCCTAAATACACGCCCATTAGGTCGCGTACTGCGCATGCGCACACCTCGCGTCCCCGTGCAATGGATATTTTAATTTTTTAAATTTACATGTATTTACAAAAGTGTAATTCAACATCAGATCATATATTGTATATTTTATTGAAAGAGTTATAAAAAAATTTTTTATAGATAATTTAATGAATTTTAGTTCAGCATTTTTAAGTTTCCTGAGTATATTTTAAATGTGGTATACAGGAGGAATGTGGCTTATATTAGCTTATATTTGTCTTTATCATGACCAAGAAATGAGTGGGCTTATGCTGTGTAGTATTTGCTCTCAGCTTCTGTACTCTGTAATGAGTTTGCTGTATGAATCATTTCCTTGGTTAGGCAGCGGATAAGCCTTGTGGAAGATCGCTGTAATTGCTGGTTATGATTGAAATGGTATTTTAACATATCCAGTAAATTGCGGCTTACCTACATAAGTACATTATTTGGGAAGATTGCCAAGATTCCGTTATACTGTATAGTTTATTTTAGAGGTTATTTATGTGCCCGATTCCAACTTATTTCTGCTTTACTAGATATCATTGAATCCACTGCACGGGGACGCGAGGTGTGCGCATGCGCAGTACGCGACCTAATGGGCGTGTATTTAGGAGCAGATAAAAGGGTTGAGTGGCAGCGAACACAGCCAATCCCATGAATAAGTCTACCTATGACGAAACATGTCGGGGGCGTGGCTGTGAGTTGTGACGTAGACGCTGTCAGCCACACAGGAAGATAGGATTACGAGCGCACGGAGGAACGGAGGCTTTCCGAGGGAGGGGTGAGAGTATTACCCAGCAGCTGCACACCTCGGGTCCGCCGTGGCCATTGGTTATATGGTTTTATTCACAGAGTTGAGGCTTGCTGTTGATTGCACGTTCTTTGCCGTTTTTACTTTTACACAATGTGAGTGCTATGTGTGAGGATTGCAGTGATTTTAATAAATTGTTATTGCTGAATTACACTATTGGAGCATTCATTTTCTTTTATGTGGATCCATTGAATACCATCACCGTGAACATCGTATATACTATTTACCCTGGAGTGTGGTAAAGAAAGCGTGTTTTGCCTTGCATGAGAATGCTGGCATTTCATTTCGGTGAGTGTATGTCTGGAGAGTGTGATTCACTGGCACGGTGGTGAGGTGGAAGACGCACAGAGTCACTCATCAGTGGACAACTATCACTGAGAAATCATTTGTGTGGGACACCTGATTTTTTATTCGTCACCAATTTATATATCACTTGCAGCTTGTTTGGAGGTTGTTTATTATTTTTGGACTTTATATGGAGTTTTTGATTTTTGTAGCATGAATTGAAACATTTGCACGTCTTCATCTTTTCATTTTTTTTGTCACATTTAAATGTTTGTATAAATTATAGTCACGTATATACTTATATTTTATGTTTACAGGTTTATGTTATGTGGTTCACTGTTAATTTAGTGTGCTACACTTAGGTAATTAATTCATCAATAGAGGTTATCACCATTATTGTATACTGCAAGGTATACCCTTATTGTTTCTGAGCGCCGTCTATTTACCCTACGTGTCGGTTTACCATTTTGGTTTTTAACCGGCATTTAGGATTAAATTAACAGCTGATTCATATTTTGATTTAAAGGGGGCATCTCGACATTTTTGGTGTTCACCAGTTCATTACTATAAACTCACTATTATTTTAGTATTGGTGTATATTTATTTAGCATTTTTGAAGTTTAATTTGGGTGCCAGTGGCGCGGTGGAGGTGTTCTTCGTGCAGAGGGCGTTAGCATATAGGATACCTATTTTTACAGGGTACAGTGATGGGGCAGATGAGCGGGGGAGGGGTTTAGTGTTGGGCCAGATGAGAAGGGGGTTACAGTGGTGGGAAAATGAGCAGGAGGGGTTCAGTGCTGGGGCAGATGAGAAGGGGGTTTAGCGGTGGGACAGAAGAGCAGGGGGGTACAGCGGTGGGGCAGATGTGAAAGGAGGTGCATTGGTGGACAGATGAGCAGGGGGTTACAGTGGTTGGGCAGAAGAGCAGGGAGAACAGAGGTGGGGCAGATGTACAGGGGGATACAGTGGCGGGGCAGAGGAGAAAGGAGGTACATTAGTGGTACAGATGAGCAGGGGGTTACAGCGGTGGGGCAGAAGAGCAGGGGGAACAGAGGTGAGACAGATGTGCAGGAGGTACAGTGATGGGGCAGAAGAGAAAGGGGGTTACAGTGGTGGGGCAGATGAGAAAGGGGGTTACAGAGGTGGGGCAGATGAGAAAGGGGGTTACAGTGGTGGGGCAGATGAGAAAGGGGGTTACAGAGGTGGGGCAGATGGGAAAGGGGGTTACAGTGGTGGGGCAAATGAGAAAGGGGGTTACAGAGGTGGGGAAGATGAGCAGGGGGAACAGAGGTGGGACAGATGTGCAGGAGGTACAGTGGTGGGGCAGATGAGAAAGGGGTTTACAGTGGTGGGGCAGATGAGAAAGGGGGTTAGAGAGGTGGGACAGATGAGAAAGGGGGTTACAGTGGTGGGGCAGATGAGCAGATAAGTTCAGTGTTAGGACAGATGAGAAGATGGTTCAGCAGTGAGACAGAAGAGCATGGGGGTACGGTGGTGGGGCAGATTTGCAGGGGGTTACAGTGGTGGGGCAGTTGAGCAGGGGGGTACAGTGGTGGGGCAGATTTGCAGGTGATACAGTGATCTGAGGTGTGAAGGTGTATGAATTGGGGTTGATCTGAGGCGTGAGAGTGCAGGATGTTAATTTCTCACTACTAAAGTAGTTTACAGCATTTACTTTATAAAAAATCCTTTTCGTGATTGAGATTGTGAAGTTGACTTTTTTTGTTATAAAATTTTTAAAATTCAGGAACATGGGGTGCAAAATGGGCGGGGTTACAGCAACTATAACGCACAATATCTCCGCAACCAAAGCGGCACAAACGTTTATTTTTGCGGCACAAACCAGCACAAACGCGACACAAACGAATGGCACGTTTGTTTTTAAAATTCAGGAACATGGGGTGCAAAATGGGCGGGGTTACAGCAACTATAACGCACAATATCTCCGCAACCAAAGCGGCACAAACGTTTATTTTTGCGGCACAAACCAGCACAAACGCGACACAAACGAATGGCACGTTTGTTTTTAAAATTCAGGAACATGGGGTGCAAAATGGGCGGATTTACAGCAACTATAATGCACAATATCTCCGCAACCAAAGCGGCGCAAACTTTTATTTTTGCGGCACAAACCAGCACAAACGCGGCACAAACGAATGGCACGTTTGTTTTTAAAATTCAGGAACATGGGGTGCAAAATGGGTGGGGTTACAGCAACTATAACGCACAATATCTCCGCAACCAAAGCGGCACAAACATTTATTTTTGCGGCACAAACCAGCACAAACGCGGCACAAACGAATGGCGCGTTTGTTTTTAAAATTCAGGAACATGGGGTGCAAAATGGGCGGGGTTACAGCAACTATAACGCACAATATCTCCGCAACCAAAGCGGCACAAACGTTTATTTTTGCGGCACAAACCAGCGCAAACGAATGGCACGTTTGTTTTTAAAATTCAGGGACATGGGGTGCAAAGTGGGCGGGGCTTGCATTAAGTTGAATGTTTAATATCTCAGAAACCGAACCGGCACAAACGCTCATTTTTGCGGCACAAATCAGCACAAACGTGGCACAAACGAATGGTATATTTTTATTCAGGTTTTACAAACATGGGGTGCCAACTTCACACAGCTCCAGGAATGTGGAAAAGTAGTCTTTGTCCCTATCATCATGGTGCCCTCTCTATGGTGAAGGGCATGTGGTCTTGTATGGTTCAGGAGGAGAGGGGGTGTGCATGCTTCCTGCTCCATCCTGTCCTGCCCATGCAGGCTGCATGCTTTAGACAAGGGTCTGTAAGGATTTTTATTTGGGGGGGGGGACTCTTCTTTAGTGTGGGTTCTCCCTTAAAATGTTGATGGGAACAAGGGCATTTTATCCAAATCCTTGAATTGGTGGGGGATCTGTGTGTGTGTGTGTGTGGGGGGGGGGGCTTTTGGGGCCCCCACCCACATGAAAGAAGTACATACTGCCCATCCTTATTCGTTAAAAAAAAAAAAGAGGAAATGTAAAAAAAAATACACCCACACTGTGGTTTATAGAAAAAAAAATAATTCAATGATATACAGTAGATTCATTGTCGATCACAATGAACAATGCCCGATGACAGAAACAGGATGACCTGCACATGACAGTCTTGCTCCCCATTGGCTCTTGCTGCAATGACAGATCGGAAATAGGGATGGGCGAACGGTTCGGCCCAAGCATAAGTTCGGGCTGAACTTTCGCTGTTCAGGCGTTCGACGAACAGCCGAACAAACGGGTCATTTGACTGTTTGTACACCCCCCCCCCCCGAACTGACCACAATGCATTGTGGCGCTGAACGGTGCATTGCAAGCCCTGATTGGCTGAAGCAGTAAAAGCTTCAGACAAATCAGGGCACAGAGCACTGTCAGAGTCATGATTGGACACTGTCATCATGACTTTATGCAATCATGGCTCATTCCTGCCCCACAGTATAAAAGTATTCTTTCAATGGCAGCCATTTCCAGTGTGATTTAGGTGTGGAGAGAGATAGAACAGGGTTCTGTTCAGTGCTATTAGTTAGTTTGTGTGCTATACTGTGCTATTTTGCTTCAATTGTCAGTGTAGAATATTAGTTTAGTGTGAGTCTAGGGATAGTGTGAGTGTAGTGAGGAGGACCATCATTCAGCTTTGCATAGTGTGCAGCTAGAGTAGGGACAGCTCAGATAGTTTCACTGTAGTGCAGTGAGACCATGTCATTCATTCATACATACATTAGTGTAGAGTAGGAATAGCTCAGATAGTTTCAGTGTAGTAATGTAGTGAGACTGTGTCAGTAATCTTTACATTAGTGTATAGCTAGAGTAGGGACAGTTCAGATAGCATCAGTGTAGTGACGGTTGAATATGCCTATTTGATTGCGTTACTGCCAGTTTAACGCCATTTACTTCTGTGTGCATCACTGCCAGTTTAACGCCATATAGTTCTGTGTGCGTTACTGCCAGTTTAACACTATAAAGTTTTGTGCGTTACTGCCAGTTTAACGCCATTTCCTTCTGTGTGCGTTACTGCCAGTTTAACCCCATATAGTTCTGTGTGTGTTACTGCCAGTTTAATGCCATTTAGTTTTCTGTGTTACTGCCAGTTTAACCACTTCCCGACCGGTGCACGCTGATGTACGTCGGCAGAATGGCACGGCTGGGCAAATGGACTTACAGGTATGTCCATTTGAATTCCCCGCCGTGCCATTGCGTACGCGTTGCCGTCGGCGCGCGCATGCGCTAGCCGGGAGCTCCGTGAGTCAGGTCACGAGTCCCACGGACGCGATCGCCTCACGGAGAGGATGAACGGGGAGATGCTAATGTAAACAGCATCTCCCCGTTCTGCCTAGTGACAAGTGTCACTGATCACAGTTCCCTGTCATCAGGAGCAGTGATCAGCGTAGTGACACACACAGCCCATCCCACAGTTAGAATCACTCCCCTAGGACATACTTAACCCCTCCCCACCCCCTAGTGGTTAACCCCTTCACTGCCAGTGTCATTTACACAGTAATCAGTGCATTTTTAATCGCACTGATCGCTGTATAAATGACAATGGTCCCAAAAATGTGTAAAAAATGTCCGACATGTCCGCCATAACGTCGCAGCCACAATAAAACTCGCTGATCGCCGCCATTACTAGTAAAAAAAAAAATTATTAATAAAAATGCCATAAAACTATCCCCTATTTTGTAGACACTATAACTTTTGCGCAAACCAATCAATAAACGCTTATTGCGATTTTTTTTTTTTTTACCAAAAATATGTAGAAGAATACGATCGGCCTAAACTGAGGAAAAAAAAATTTTTTATATATTTTTGGGGGATATTTATTATAGCAAAATGTAAAAAATAATGCATTTTTTTCAAAATTGTCGCTCTTATTTTGTTTATAGCGCAAAAAATAAAAATCGCAGAGGTGATCAAATACCACCAAAAGAAAGCTCTATTTGTGGGAAAAAAAGGACGTCAATTTTGTTTGAGAGCCACGTCGCACGACTGCACAAATCGCAAAAAGTGCTCTGGTCAGGGAGGGGGTAAAATCTTCCGGAGCTGAAGCGTTTAACACTATATAGTTCTGTGTGCGTTACTGCCAGTTTAACGTCATATAGTTTTGTGCGTTACTGCCAGTTTAATGCCATATAGTTCTGTGTGCGTTACTGCTAGTTTACCGCCATATAGTTTTGTACGTTACTGCCAGTTTAACGCCATATAGTTTTGTGTGCGCTACTGACAGTTTATTGCCATATAGTTTGTGTGTTACTGCCAGTTTAACGCCATTTATGTCTGTGTGTGTTACTGCCAGTTCAATGCCATTTACATTTGTGTGCGTCACTGCCAGTTTAACGCCATATAGTTTTGCGTGCGTTACTGCCAGTTTAACGCCATATAGTTCTGTGTGTCACTGTACATTTGGCGTATTATATTGCAGTATATTATAGTGTATCTGTGGAGTGTGTCTGTGTAGTGTGAGTACTCAAATTAAAGTGCACCAAACACCTCTTTACATTGATTAAAGTGCATCTACATACAGATTTCACCTTTTTCTTTACATCTACTTATAAGCACTACCCCCTCCCTCCCAATAATGTCTAGGAGGACAACAAGGGGAGGCAGACATTCCCTTGGCACTGTAAGGGGGGCAGCAACAAATTTGTCCAAAGGCAAAGGTGGATGTGGTGGTCAGTCCTCAGGCAGGGCATCATTTCCTCTGTTTGGTGAGTTTGCCCATGCTATCCAGCCACAGCATGCAGAGGAGGTGGTGGACTGGTTTACTAAACCTTCCTCATCCTCCTCATCCTCTGTCACACAAGCAGAGACAAGTGGGCAGTCCCCTGCAGTTGCCAGAATGGATAAACCTGCCTCCTTGTCCATATCTATTCCTGCCTTAGCCCCAACATCAGCCATTGAGGCGTCAGCTGAGTTCAGATGTTGGTTCTGAGGTTGAGGATGACAGGAACATGAGCCTAGAGCGAGTGAGGAACACTGGTAGACAAATTGGCATTCATGTTCCCCAAGCTGCAGCATATTGCCAAGTTGTCTCCAGTGGAAATGATGAAGATGAAGCAGATGGAGATGATGGTGAGGTCACTGATGCAACTTGGGTGCCAGATAGAGCAGAGGAGGAAACTGAAGGTGAGGCGGCACAACCCCAAGGAGGCCAACATCAAGAAAGAGTAGAGAGCAGTCACCCTATTCCATCACATTCTGCAGTTGTTATCTCCCAGCCCACTCTCCAAAGCTCAGTGTCTGGGCCTTTTTCAGCACATCTGCAGCAGATTGCACTGTTGCAACCTCAAACTGTGTCTCAGGCACATCAAATGTGGCAAAAACACCAACCATTTGGGTACCACATGCTTAACAAGGCATTTAACGTCCAACCACTCAACCCATTGGCAAGAGCACCTAACCTAAAAGCCACACAAAATGGGCACATATCTGTCCCTCCTCCTCCTCTTTACCCACTTCAGTCTGCCCCTGCTTTACTGAGTCATTACCTTTCAGCCGCCTCCACTGACAGGGATGATGGTATAGCACAGGGTGTCCTGGGTTCTAGCAGCATATCTGCCAGCAGAACACCACCAGCTGTAGACTGTAGCCGGCAAATTTCTCTGCCCCATCTGCTGCAGCGGAAAAAAAAATACAGTTTCTGCCACCCACATGCCCAGTGTCTAAATGCAAGCTTGTCAAAGCTGTTGGCTCTCCAACTTCTGCCTTTCAGCCTAGTGGATTCTGCCCCCTTCTGTGAATTCGCTACTACTTTTCACGTAAAGGCCGTTCCATCTCTCTACCATCACATGGAAGGGAATGTTCTGGCATCATTGGGCAAGGCAGTCAGCTGTAAAATCCACCTTACTGCTTACACGTGGTCCAGCAAGCATGGACAGGGACTATATATTTTGTTCACAGCACACTGAGTAATGCTTCTTGCAACTCGAAAGGATGCAGGACAGGGCTCAGTGCTGCAGCTTGTTGTGCCCCCATGTCTCCATAGAGCTGGTGGTAATGATGCCAGACCTGTGAACTCTACCCCCCCTCCTCCTCCTCCTCTACCACCTCCATGCCCTCCTCTGCAGAATTGTCCTATGAACATCAGGTACCCCCTAAGCGTTCAAACGGCTATTCCCAGAGTCAGGCTAAAAGGTACCATGCAGTGCTTTAGCTGGTGTCTTTAGGGGACAGGAACCACACTGGAGCAGAGATTCTTGCAGCTCTGCATGGACAGGCCCAGAGGTGGTTCACATTATGCCAGCTGGAGCCAGGAATGGTGGTGTGCGATAATGACAAACCTCCTGTCCGCCCTTAGACAGGGAAAGTTGATACATGTGCCATGCCTGGCACATGTCCTCAATCTGGTGGTGCAGTGTTTCCTAAATACGTACCCAGGGTTGCAAGATGCGCTAAAGCTGGCCAGAAGTCTGTAGCCATTTCAGGCAGTCATACACAGCCAGTGCTCGTTTGGCTGAAATTCAGTGGGAAATCCACCTGCTCATAAACTGCCTGATTTGTGACATGCCCACCAGGTGGAACTCAATTTTGTCAATGCTATAGTGGCTATACATGCAGCAGAGGGCCGTCAATGAGTACCTGTGCGAAAACGGCACAACGACAGGCTCAGGCCGCTTTTTTTCCCCACGCCAATGGCTGATCATTAAAGATGCACGCACTGTATTGTCACCATTTGAGGAGGCCATAAAGATGGTGAGCCATGACAGTGCATGCATCAGTGACGCAATCCCTGCTGTGTTCCTGCTGGAGCAGACTTTGCATGGCATTATGGACAGAGCACTGGAGGCAGAGCAGCAGGAGGAAGAGGAGGACTTCCTTTCCTCTTGAGGCCCACTTTATCCAGACACCATCATTCCTATGTCACAGAACACAAGAGGGAAGGAGGATGTGGAGGAGGATTCTGGCACTTTCATAGGATTTAAAGAAGAGGAAGACATGCGTCAATCTATAAGCGAAGGCTTTCCAACCCCAGGACCCTTGGGAGTAGTACGTGGCTGGGAGGAGGAAGTTCCAGATGCTGTCATGCTGAGTGATCACAAGGAGTCTGCTTCTCAAGTCTTGGCAAATTTGAGGTGCATGGGCAACCACATGCTTCAAAGCCTGCAAAAGGACCCAAGAATACGTGGCATAAAGAAGGATGATTACTGGTTACCTTCCCCACAGAGAGTGCAGAAGATAAAATCTCTTAAGCACACGTTAAAGAGGATTTTATCGAATGTTTTTTTTACTCCAGTAGGTTACAGTGTCGTGGAAAACGTAGTTTTAAGTCTTCCTTTGGTCAAGAAAGGAGCATTGCAGAGAGCGGCTTCCCATGGGGGAATTGGACAAAGAGGAGGGGCCAGGAGAGCCGGCGGGGGACCCAAAAAGGAAGTTCCCAGACACTCTATGTGTGATTCCATTGCACAGAGTAGGTAAGTATAGACATGCTTGTTATTTTTTTTATTATTTACCTTTACAAACCCTTTAAGATTTAACAAGAGCTGATAAGGCTAGTCCCAGGCTTGCGTGTATGGGGCTCAATCGTTATATTTAACCATACGATGTGATGAAGACATTTGACCAATCAGGATGTTCAGCACCAGCATCTAGAATGTGCAGAGAAACAAATCAACAGACAAAGAAAAAACACTGACTGATATGAATCGATATGAATTGCCTGTTTATTATGCAAGATATATGTATAAGATATATATATATATACTGTATAAGATATTTCGGATCAAATTGGCCTTAAAAGTCAGGGATTGCCCAGACTTACATATTATACATTATAGTCTTACATTTTTATTTTAACCTATTCTATTCTATTGAATTCTATTCTATTACTTCTGAGATGGTACATGGTCCTAGCCAGGCTGTCAACATATATACGGGAAGCGCCTCCTTTGTGTTTCCACGGATGCGGACAGGAGGGAACAATGTACCACGTGTGGTGGCAATGCCCTAAGGTAAGGCTGTATTGGATTAGGGTGTATAATTTCATTTACACTCTCACCCAAGTAAAAATTATAATCGCAAAATCTTGGAAATCAATGGTAGTGCCATTCAAACAGCTCAAGCACAAACTTTCCTGAATTATGATTAATGAGCGCATGACAGCGATCTTGAATGATAGAATGCAGATGTTCGAAAAAGTCTGGGACCCATGGGTCAAGTATCTGACTGGAGATCCTCGATCTATACCTGATTAGGTTTCAGGGCGGTGGGATTCTGAGCGCGAGGTCATTCCCTACTTCTTCTTTCAATCTTTCTTCTCTTTCTTTCTCTTCCTTTTTGGACTTTGCTGTAATCTAACGAGGGTCTTCTGGCCTATTCCCTAAAAACTCTGATCAGTGATTATTCCCTTAGGGTAAACTCCAGTTCCGGGTGACGAGGGATGTGGTATCTTCTCTATGAAGGTGTAGACCCCTTTTATTAATGTATACAGTAGATCTTAAGCGCACAGATATAAGCTGCCTTTTAATTTACATTAGTAAGAGGTAGAGGCTTTATGGTTAACTGTATATGGAGAGTGAGATGCATTATGATAATGTCACATTCAAAATAATAAACGAGTACTGGGGCTACCCCATGGAGACACAGATAATACAAACTATATTGCCAGTAGAGATCTCTACTTGGAAGAACATACATTGTAGGTGTAATATCATGCCTAAAAAATGTTCGGAAATCTATCTATTCAGTATATATTTTATACTGTAAGTGTTCTTTGTAACTATTTTTGTATACTCTTTTGTGAAAACTTGAATAAAAACAATTGAAACAGAATTGTATTCTATTGTTTTTTTCTATTCTATTCTATTCTATTCTAGTCTATTCTATTTTATTCTTTTCTAATCTTATCTTTTCTATTATTATTTATTCTATTTGAAATTCAAATTTCGGGAGACGGTTATATTCTTTCTATTTTATTGTATTCTATTGTTTTTTTTTCTGTTCTGTTCTATTCTTTTGTGGTATTCAACCTATTACTCCCCATGCCCAGGAAATTTAAATAAAAAAAAAAAACAATTCCCTCAGCAGCAAAACCCCCCAGGACAAGATAATATACTTGCCTGGTATACTAACTTTCCAAAACAATAGATATTGTGAGCTGCGCTATGGTGCCATGAATATTGATCAACAAAGGCACTGTGAACATTTTGCTGAAAAAAAATACATTTCCAGTATGATCATGCAACTCCTTATATAGCCCATATACCAGGGATATGCAATTAGCGCACCTCCAGCTGTTGCAGAACTACAAGTCCCATGAGGCATAGCAAGACTCTGACAGCCACAAGCATGACACCCAGAGGCAGAGGCATGATGGGACTTGTAGTTTTGCAACAGCTGGAGGTCCACTAATTGCATATCCCTGCCATATACCATCAAGAAAATTGTAATTAAAGTCCCATCAAGTGTGTGATCCTTTAAAAAATACAAATAAACTGACAAGATTTTAAACCTCCTGTGGATATGGTAAGAGAGAAAAGCACATTGGGATAGCTGGGCCAGAAATGGCATTGGAAATGGGTCTATTTATTATGAAAACTGAAATTTTGCCTGAAAAGGTGAATTTATCCTTTTAGTGTGGATATGGCATCTCCAGTGCCACTGGCTCCGGTCTCCTTACTTGCCTCCAAGCAATTCAATCCCAGATTGATTAATGGCAGGTATCGAGCAGGTAGTTTATTAATGAATTCACATTAAAAAAAAAAACAATGTTCCCCCCGCCAGGTGTACACTCACATGTTAATATGCCTTCTCTGCACTGAGGATTTGCAGCAATATGTATGTTACAATCCATAATCTACAATCCATATGTGTTTTTGATGGTATGTGGGCTATATGAATAGTTGCGTGACCATATTGGAAATTTTAATTTTTTTCAGCATCATTTTTACACTGCCTTTGTTGATCTAATATTTTCTATTCTATTATTTTCTCTTATATTCTAATCTATTCTGTTCAAATTAATTGTATTCAAAATTTGAATATTTGAATATTCTATTATATAATATTATATTATATTATATATTTGTAACTATTCTATTCTTTTCTATTCTATTCTAATTTATTCTATTATTTTCTATTCTATTCCATTCATTTCTAATTCTATTTTATGTTATTGTTTAATCGTCTATTGCATTTTGTTCTGTTGTACTCTATTCTTTTTTATTCTAATTTGTTCTTTTCTTTTCTTCTCTGTTCTATTCTTTTCTATTCTATTCTGTTCTGTTTTACTCTAAGCTTTTCTTTTCTATTAAATTATTTTCTAATCTATTTTATTCTATTATTTAATTTTAATTCTATTCTTTTATATTATATGCCTTTATTTTCTATTATATTGTATTCTATCCTTTCATTTTCTATTCTATTCTGATTCACTCTATTTTTTTCCTTTCTATTCTATTATTTTCTATTCTATTCAATTCCTTTATTTTCATTTTTTTTTTTTTAATTCTATTCTTGTTTTCATATCTCCAAATAACAAAAAATGTGTCTGAATTTTGATTCAGAACGTAACGAACAGCCCGTCTAGCAATTATGGGTGTTGAATAAAACCAAGTCAATGAAATATTAATTCTATACAGCTGACACTGCAACTGCACTAAAATTATGATGTTCAATCAATTTACATTAATGGGAGTTCTAGGTAATCCATAATTGCCTCCGAGTGTCAGAGGGAACATACTTTCTGAAGCTTGTGCTTTGTAAATACTTTTCACTTTGCTTCCTGTATCACCCATCTCATCCAAAGAGGTTTGAATTTAAATGCTGGCTGTGAGAATTATTTAACTCAGGCTTTATCTATGTAAAAAATAGCAGAGAGACTGCACAGGGCATGTTTGGAAAAGCAGGGATTCTCAAATGACCAGACTGACAAAAGCAACTTGGGTGCACTGCAGAAATAACCCGATGAAAAATATAAATATTTAATAGGTACATTGTACACCATGTATGAATCTTAAGGTTTAGTTTTTCCATTCCATGGGGCAGAAATTTTCATGAGCTCAGGCCCATGCTTGTGACCTACACCCAATCCTCCGTGACTACTTCAGCTCCTGGCCATGCCCCCATCAGTCAAGGATCTCTTTCCCTAAAGTATCTTCATCGCTAGAAGGAAGCATGGTTTTTGTTCAAGCATCATTCAGGGTCAAATGCCACGTACAGACGATCAGAATTTCCGACAACCAAACCGTGGATTTATTACAGATGGATGTTGGCTAAAACTTGTCTTGCATACACACGGTCGCACAATTGTTGTCGGAAATTCCGATTGGCAAGAACGCACTGACGTACAACACGTACATCGGCACTAGAAAAAGGAAGTTCAGTAGCCAGTGCGCCACCCTTTGGGCTCCTTCTGCTAATGTCGTGTTAGTAGAAGTTTGGTGAGAGATGATTCACGCTTTTCAGCCTGGTGCTTTTCAGTTCGTTACTGCTCTTCAGTTTGTGCTTGTGGGTTCGTATCTGTTTTTCAGTGCTTGTAGTTAATTCGTATCTGTTTTTTCAGTGCGTTCTTGTCCACTCGTTTCTGATTTTCAGGTCACTCTTCTCAAAAGGCTAGTCGCCACCACCTTGCAGTACTTGGCGATGGGGAGAAGTCTGCAGGACATCAAGTTCTCGACAGGCATCTCCCCCCAGGCTCTAGGAATCATTATTCCAGAGACCTATTCTCCCATCATACAGGTCCTGCAGAAGGACTTTATTAAGGTAAGTTTTATCCTTTAACATCACATTATATGTATTTAATGTTTGCTAATGTATTGGATTTATTTCATCATTCCCTAAATACCATGATTGTAATATGCTGTGAATGTCCTCTTTGTCCTCATGCATGCTGGAAGCTTTTAATGCTCCTTTTTTGTCCTTCATGCATATTTGCCTTCACTAACCTCCCCAGCATGCTATCCTGGGCCCATACACACCTAGCCTAGTCACTTAACAATGTATTTTGTCAGCTTCTCTGTAGTGCTTACCCTAAACATCCCCTGAAATGTGTACAAATGTTATTGTTAAATTCATGCAGAGTGCAAGAGGCTTTTTTGGGGGGGGCAAACTCATTTGGAACCCTCCCTCCCCCCAACCGCTAAGTCAACCGATACCAATCCTCTATCTGCTGACTTTGCCAAACCCATACACACTATACCTACCTCTTTTGTGTTCATATTTATGAATGAATTCACCAAAGCATGTAGTGCAAGGGCCTGCCTGAATACTTCCAAATGGTATTGTTTTGTTCTACTATTATCTTGATAGGTAATTGCAGAATGTAAAAATGTGCTTCAATTTGTACAGTGTGTATTCATATTTTTGTATTATGACACTTCTTACCTGTCCAGTGGGCTGCCAATAGTGTAAGTAAGGAGGGGGTGGCCAAACTAACACACAATATTATGTATGCATTCTCAATAAAGTGGAGAGGGTTACCTGTCCAAAACATCTCCCCCCCCTAAAATTTTTACAATGGTCCATCAGAGGGGGTGAGGAATCTGATAAGTGGACCTTATACTTTTGTCTTTAAATACTCCTTAAAATAAATTTTATACTGATGTTGGCCAAGAATGTTTGTGTCTAATCTGATTGCAATGTTATGTGCAAAAGTACTATTTTCTTTTTCTTGTTTGACTCCACAGTTTCCTTCAACCCCACAGGAATGGCAGACTGTGGCATCCCACTTTGCCCAGCGGTGGGACTTTCCCAACTGTGGAGGGGCAATCGATAGGGAACACATCCACATCTTCCCATC
Source organism: Aquarana catesbeiana (assembly GCF_042186555.1). Lineage (NCBI taxonomy): Eukaryota > Metazoa > Chordata > Amphibia > Anura > Ranidae > Aquarana > Aquarana catesbeiana. The sequence goes on along the minus strand of NC_133326.1, from coordinate 447,349,918 downwards.
CCCCCAACTCGGGGTCATACTACTATAAATACAAGGGGTTTAATAGTATTGTGATGTTGGCGGTGGTGTCGGCAACATACGAGTTTTTGTATGTGGACGTAGGGAAGAATGACCAGATGGCGATGGTGGAGTCATCACCCAGACGGAGTTTTACAGATGGCTCCAGAATGGTGGCTTGGGCTTGCCACCTGCAGAAGACAACGTGGCTGGTCTTCCGTTCATGTTCAGTGCTGTTGAAGCGTTTGGGCTTGGTGAACACCTGATGAGGCCTTTTCCCATGAGGACCCTCACCCCGGACCAGAGGGTTTTTAACTACCAGCTGGCCAGAGCCAGAAGAGTGGTGGAGAATGCTTTCGGCATAATGGCCAGCCGGTTCCACCTATTGCTGACGCCAATCCACATGGCGGAATATAAACTCAACCATATAGTCCTTGCCTGCTGCATTATGCACAATTTTGTAAGGAAAAATGCTACTAACTATGTGACATGACATTAGGGTTTGTCTTGTGTTGTGTCTTGCAGAGAAAATGGATAGATTCAACGATCATGACTTCCTCCCCAACTTCCTTGATAAATACAGGGAGCTGCGATGTCTGTGGCAGGTGAAATACCCTTTTTATAATAATAAAATAAAGAGGAAGGCAGCACTGGATCAATTGCTGGAATTGGTGAAGCCGGTCATTCCCGTTTGTGAACAGGCAGGTACATTTCAAAAAATACAATGTCAAATTAACAAGGGACACCAACACCAACCAATCTCCTTGAGGTTAAAAAATATAAGATAATAATGGTGTTGTGGTAACTTGACACATAAAACGACAACAAATATTATGGAGATCACTATGAAAAAAACATTAAAAAAAAAATAAGAAGATCTTGATAAAAAAAAGGAGATCACTATAAAAAAAAAATAGAAACATTATTCTGGAGATCTGGCAAAAAAAAAATAAAGATTATTCAGGAGATCACGAGAAATAATAAAGAAATAAGTTTGTCAGAACTCTGTGTGAATATCAGCAGCAAAACAACTTCATTATTCTAGCATTATAAAGAAGAAGAGAATGTGCTGCATTAAAAGATTTCAAAAATTGCAGCGTGACGAATGTGCTATTTCTATTACGAATGCTAGTTTTACCAGACCGAGCGCTTCCGTCTCATACTTGATTAGGAGCATAGTGGAATTTTGTGCGTCCGAATTGTCTACACACGCTCGGAAGTTACAACAATGGATTTTGTTGTTGGAAAATTTGAGATCCATCTCTCAAACATCTGTTGTCGGAAATTCCAACACGAAAATGTCCGATGGAGCCTACACACGGTCGGAACTTCTGACAACAAGCTCACATCGAATATTTGTGGTCGGAAATTCCGATCGAGTGTACGCGGCATTAGACTAGCTTGGAATCAGGTTATTATGCTGAACACCAAAAGCAACCAACTTCATAACCCAAGGATCTACAAATTAAATTAAATGGAGTGTTTCAAGTATGGTAAAATACACAAAGATATAAAACATATTTAAGTAAAATGGTTCAAAAGAACTTGAGTAACTTGATTAAGACTGATTCCCTAAGAACAGCTGAACATAAATGACCCCACACCTGAAAACTAGTTTAGGCAAATGTAACAGTTTCATAAAAAATACCTACAAGTTTATGGTGTCCATTTTATTTTAACTGTCAAGTGTATGCACAAAAATCAGAATTTAGGCCATACTTACTGAGCAGTTATAAAACAAAAAGATGAGCTCTAATTCTATACAAAAATACTACTGGGGGGCTGATTTATGTGACTCCTGGGCTGTGCCCTACCAACTGCTATCTTTGGTCGAGTGGGGATGCCCATATTGACCTCTCTGTTACTCTTAGGGGGAGTAGCAGTTGGTGTGACTTAAGCCTTAGTTAGGCCTTTGGCATGAACACTTACAAAGTGAAACTAGTTTTAGAAAACTGGCTAAAAAAGTTAACAGCAGAAAATTTGTGGTGTTTGCTTTTTGGTTTTACTTGATATAGACATCAATAAATTGAATATATAAATTCCACCAGCCATTGGCTGTTTGCGTCACACCATCAGTGACACTGGCACAACCATTAGAGTCTTGGAAGTGAGACAAAAGCATTCAATATTACATTTTGGGATCTTAATTACTAACCGTGTAAGATCTTTAAATTTTTTTTCTTTTAACTTCTCCTAATCAACACTTGTTCATTAATCTTAGCTTTAACTATGATTTCTGATCATTTTATTGATACTTATTGAGTAGAGCCTTGAAAAAGAATCTCTAACATGACACAATCATTAGAAATGAGTGTAGTAATTCTGGCTAAATTTAATTTGCCACAAAGTTACTGATTTTGCGATGAGCAAAACTATGCTGAAGCATTAATGTATAACTAAAGGCAAAACTTTTTCTTTAGTGAGTGGTCAGGAATCAGAACACCTGTCAATTTTTATTGTTGTCTGTTCCCCTGTTAAGGAAATTTACCCTCTCTATTTGTCCTGTCTACCATTAGCATTGAAAGTGAAAGTAAAAGAAAATCAAAAATTTTGGGTTGTCCCCAGAAAAGTAATACGAAGAGGGGAAATCTTCCAATTGAGACTCTAGTTCTCTTGGCCTGGGGTTCTCCAAAGGATTCCCTTAATTTACTGGGATTTCCTCTCACTTCATATTTGGCTATGGGTCAGGAAGTGAAGGTAAATTTCCCCAATGGGGCAAAATTGGCAAAAATATAAACTAACAGAGGTTATAATCCAATATGAAAAATAAAATGTTTTGCTTATAGTTCTACTTTGGCTCTCAGTTTTAAAGGTAGTTTTGTTTATTTAATTTAGATTTCTTTGCATTTTTTTTATTTGTGTCTACTGTTTGTTATTCCTGCACTGCAGCGTAAAATCTTTATTTTACTTTTTTAGCTAATTCTTTCTTTTTGTAAAAAAAAGTAAAAAATGTGGTTAATAGGGACTTGTTTTTACACAAGAACAGCTCTGGAATTCTTAAAAAGGAGATCCCTCGGGAGTCATTTCACCTTCCCAATTTACTCAACTGCAGAATGCCGAAATTTCAACAAAATATTATTTCTTGTAAAAATTTCAGGAAAATGTAAATGATCAGTTTTGCCCATCTCATCAACTGTCTGCCTGGCAGGGCATGTTAGGCAAACACTCTATTACCACTTGCTTACTGGACACTTAAACCCCCTTCCTGCCCAGGCCAATTTTCAGCTTTTCAGCACTGTCACTCTTTGAACAACAATTGCGCGGTCATGCTACACTGTACCCATATGAAATTTTGTATCATTTTTTTTCACACAAATAGAGCTTTCTTTTGGTGGTATTTAATCACAACTGGGGTTTTTAATTTTTGCTAAACAAGCAAAAAAAGACAGAAAATTTTGAAAAAAAAAAAACTTTTCAAAATTTGTTATAATATTTTGCAAACAGGTAATTTTTTTCCTTTATTGATGTGCGCTGATGAGGCGGCACTGATAGGCTGCACTGATGGGCTCTGATAGGCAGCATTGATAGGCACTGATAAAGCGGCACTGATAGGTGGCTCTGATGGGCACTGATAGGTGGCACTGGTTGGCACTGATGAGGCTGCACTGATAGATGGCACTGATAGGTGGCACTGATAGGTGGCACTGATGGTCAGTGATAGGCACTAGTCAGTGACACTGATAGGCCAGCACTGATAGGTGGCACTGATGATGAGGCACTGATTGGCAGTACTGATATGCACTGGTAGGTGGCACTGGTGGGCAATGCTTAGCTGCAGTGGGTCTGGAGTGTGAGGGACCAATGTCCCGTTTACTCCAGAGGGTAATCAGCTTTTTTTTCCTCCTAGCCTGACAGCTAATCATGTGGTAAGGGGCCCGCAGGGGGCACGCAGGCATCACATGCATGGGAGGATGTACATGGATGCCCTGCTGGCAACTTAGGCCCACACTGTAGCCGTCTTTCAGCTATAGCGCGGGCGGGAGGAGGTTAGGTTATGCATGGCACCCACTTACCTAGGTTTAATCACGTGCTATAGAACTAAATTGTGTGAAATGTTACAATCCATCCACTTTGATGATTGCACATTCTAATGCCATCTTTATCCAAAGATGTCCTAAAACACTGGTGTAGCAATTATTATTATTATTATTATTATACAGGATTTACATAGCGCCAACAGTTTGCGCAGTGCTTTACAATGTAAAGGGGGGACAGTACAATTACAAGACAGTTCAATACAGAAAGGACGGGAGGGCCTTGCTTGTGGAGCTTACAATCTATAAATATGTCTACAATCTACAAATAAGGTTGAACTGGATGGACTTATGTCTTTTTTCAACCTGACTAACTATGTAACTATGTCTCCTCATTATACCTTCACCTTGTACATATATTAAAACGAATAGTCAGTCATTTTTTCAACTTTCCATCTATTAAATCTTCTGCACTTGTTGTTTTAACTTTGGATAGTAAAACATTTTTTTTCTGTCAGTAAATGCCTTATACAGCCCATTTCCTGTTTGTTGTCTGATCATTAGCCTAGGCTTATGACATTATGCACAGCTCTCTCTCTCACTCTAGTGGGACTTTGGGGGGGTGAGTCAAAAGAGGGCCAATGAGAGCTGGAGAGCTGCGGGCCTGAAGGTGTGTATCTGTGTAAATCCAGGAAGTGGAACAGGCACAGTTAAAATGGATGCAGCCAGACTTAGTAGAGGGAGATTTCTGCAGCATATTTGGCAAGTACAGAATATAACAGTATATATAAAATAATATGCAAAGTGGTTGGAGGGAAGCTTCAAAATGTCAAAGATATATATATATTTTTTTACAAATTATGTGAGCAGACTGCAGTTCCTTGTTAATAATACACTGTGTGAAAATGTTGCTGCCACGTAGACTTCCACCAAGAAAACAAAGTCAAACTGGTTCAATTATTAACATTGTGGCCTTGAAGCACTATGGTCATGTATTCCATTAACATAAACATTTGCATGACGTTCTTAGAGTCATTCACTAATTTTGCATTTCCTCTTGATTTTCTGGTTTCCTCCAACTGTCTGAAATGAAACTGGCAGATTAGCAATCTTCCATCCAAATTGAGCCAAGTGGGTATGCATTTGTGTGATTGGGTAACAACATTCTAAAATAAACCCTTTCAGGGGCATGGACTGATATGAATGGTTCTATTTTCTCTGCTAAACATTAGGGAATGGTTCACATCAATATACAGTAACATAAGATATAGCTTTCATGGCAGTGACATCACATGGGGTAAAGTGTTTTAATTAATACAGGTTCTTGTTCTCATGGTGAACACAGCTTCACCTTAATTAATCTTCTTCACACGTTTGTAAACCAGACTCATGCTTGTGCTGTCATTTCAACTTCATATTTACCATATTTCTCTTGTTCAGTATTCTTGTATGAAAAGATTCAAACTATTTCAGAGCTCTAGGGCAATATCTGCTAAGTAGCTCTGTTTAATTAATGGCACAGCTCTGAGCACCAGACATCTTTTTTGCCCGTTCATTCAATAGGCTGAAAGGGGTCCTCCAGAGCCCGAATTAGTCTTATAGAATAGCATCGTTTACCAAATGTGGCCACTAATCCTTCCATCTGACTTATCCTTCCAGCACTAAAAGGTTTAACTGCTTTGAAGTCAGGATTCAAAGCCCTAGCAGCTGAGATTATAACAGAAATAAATAAAGAAAAAGTGGCTGGAAAATTAATATAATCCCTCTAATCCTTGGCTCTAATAGTGGTTACAGTGGTTCTGGGTGTGCATAAGAACAAGCTGTATTTTAACATCATGATTATTATAAATTAAGAATACTTTTCTAGTTCCTTTAAGACCTACCTTAACGAGTTTTTAACAATTTATTTATTCCAAGAATTTTCAGTAATTCTTGATCTTTTGCAAAAATTCCTGATATGCAGAAGTGTGACTAAAGTCAGCACCAGGGCAGCAGAGGCAGCTGCTCAAGGTTGCATAGTTACATAATTAGTCAGATTGGAAAAAGTCCACTAGTTCACATTTAGAGAAATGAGGGCACTAGTGGGTAAATAAAGCACCACATCCCTATAAAGTTGTAAAAGAATTCCAAGCTAGAAAATGGAACTTTGCGGTGCTAAATATCTCAGGAATGACCATAAAACAATAATAAATGGTTAAAAATAACAATATAAAACCAAGGCACATGATTGTAGCCCAATGTGATTAAACACAACTATATGCCAAGCACAATGCCACCCTAAACTCACAATAGTGGGTATAATATCTCTACATTTTTCACTGTTGCAGCTTCATCAGGACAACTTTGTGTGCTGGTAATAAAGAGTATAACAAATGTTAAAATACATACACAATAAGTAAAAAAGTCAAATACAACAGAACTACATATATCCAATAGGGTACTCATTCCTAGCATATATCAATGGAGGAATCTCTCACCATCACTGCCAGTAAAGGGAGGACTCAGCTTAACTCTTACAAATGGCAACAGCCACAGGCTACAGGCCCACAAACATAAAGAGGGGTAGGACTTCCCCAAGAACATAAGCCTAATGAGATCATTTCAATATAGAGATACTAAGGTGTGGAACAAATTGATAGATAAGTAACTGTAAATGCATGACCCAACACCAAGCAAGAGAAAGCAGGGGTAAAAATTATAATGACAGCGAGATCCATTGTAGCAACCCCCATTTGTGTATGACACTATGGGGGGGGGGGGGGGGGGTATTTACTAAAACTGGAGCAATCAGCTGCTAACTTCAGCTTGTTCAATTATGCTTTGACAATAAAACCTGGAAGCTGATTGGTTTCTATGCAGAGCTACATCAGATTTGGCACGCTCCAGTTTTAGTAAATCCCCCACCGGTTAAAAAATGTCCTTCTCCTCTAAGACCTCCAAGTATCTCTTAGAAACACGAAACCACAAAAAATAAGATAAGGATAGCAAAAACAATTCATATAAGGGGTCTGAGCCCAAAGAGGAGAACACAGTCAAAGAAGATACTCTCTTTATACTTGCTAGATCCTGCAGTGATGGCAAAGCTGTCTCCCCAAATGCAATATTGCCACACACAATACAAACCCTAGTGTGCTCTTAAATGTACGGCCGCGGAACCCACCCCTCGAACCAACACTGATGACACAAACATGCCACTGCACACTCACGAATTGAACACGGCCACACCTGCCCAGTGCTGACCAGGTAGAGTGGTACTGGGAAACCTGATCCCTGCAAAGCTGCCAATCCATAGCGCCTCGTGGCAAGGCAACCAAAAGCCCACGAGGCATGCATATGCTGAGAGGACATCTGGTCGCCAAGGCAACACAAAAGCCGCAGATAGACCAAAAATCCATAGGGACAGACCACTGCCAAGGACTGGTCTGAGTGACTCCCTAGATACAAATAAAATAAAAACAAAAAGTGGGTTAAGGGTGGAATTGTGTCTGGCATCTGGTATAACTCTGTTGTTAAACACATCAGGCTACAATTATGTGCTCTGGTTTTATGCTATTTAAATGTTATTTGGAACAATAAAATATATTTTTAACCAATTATTATTGTTGTATGTTCATTCGTAGGATATTTAGCACTGTAAAGTCCCATTTTCTATCTTGGAATTATTTTAAGTCCATCTAGGCAAACCAACAGAAAAATAAATAGAAAACCTCTATATACACAATCCTATGCCCAAAGTTGGGTCATGTAGCTGTCTAGTTGGGTGAAAATCACAGCAGAGAAAAATAGATTTAAAAATAGTTATCATAAGGGTTGTCCATGTGGCTAACAAAGGGTCAATTGGGTTATATAGAATGGCATTATATATATATATATATATATATATATATATATATATATATATATATATATATATATATATATATATATATATGTGCCAGATAGTTCACATATGGTAAAGTGTAAAATGTGGCTACAAAACAGAAAACAATCAAATGACACCCTCATTATGGTCTTATGGGAAAGGCAAGGAAAAAGGAGAAATCTCAACTATGGGGGCTTTTTTTTTAATATATATTTTATTTATTTTCAATAAATGAGGCATGGTGTTACAGAACATGTGTTTCAGGCCACTGTCCTGTTAACAGGAGTTTTGTTGCAACATTAGATGAATACAGCCAATGTACATCACCGTTTGTATAAAAATCTGAAGCCCCAATGGAGAAAATAACTGTTCTAACTTCCGTGCCTCATGACAGATTTTCATAAAAATAACTCAAGGCAAGCACAAATATCGAAAGGTTAGCGCTAGCCAGTCCTCCTCCAGACATATGAGTTATATCCAAAGCAGGGTTGGACTTGGCCGGATCCCGCAAGGTAAGAAGGGGAAATGTGGGGAGGGTGGAAATAGGAAAGAGATAAAAGAATATAACAGTGCAAAATGACGCGTAAGAGAGGGGGAGAGAATAATACAAGGGGGGGAGGGGAGGAGGGAACTAGAGTTTCCACAGTGTCAGCATCTCAGTCCCTCATTATGTACTTCAGACTTTAAAAGAGAAGTATGGGGTATAAATAAATGCCTCTGCACTGAGAACTGAGAGATCAAACACCGCTGATCACTGCCAGTCACTGGCTTTCTGCTCTGCTCCTACAGAGCTGCCTGGAGCACTGGGCTGGGTAAGGGAGGGAGCAGCTTGCTCAGTCTCCCAGAGGTGCAGCTGAGAGGCTGAGCCACATGCAGGTTCAGGCATCTGGGTGGGTCCCAATTGTAAAGTCAGGATCTTTTCATAGCCTGGAGATGCTGAGTAAAATTGGGCACAGGAGTACAGAATGAACTGCACTCCTGTGATCCATAGGAGAAGTAGAGTCAAAAATCTTTGGCCATACTTCTCCTTTACCTATGGGGTATTTTAAGAGATATAAATCTCGGACTGATAATTCAGCACATCAACAACCCCCAAAATGAAAACCTTGTACCTCAAATACATAAGTGATGGTTCAATTCACTATTGGGTGCATACATTTCTTTTTTTCAAGAATTACCATTTCATCTGAAAATAAATTATCCTGTATACCGCTATCCCAAAAAATAAAAATAAACTAATACTCTTAGTTACATATTTACCAGGGGCGGACTGACCATTAGGGCTCTTGGGCACCGACCGAGGGCCCCATGGCCAGTAGGGGGCCCCATGAGCAGGGACAGTCACACTCTATAAGAAGGTGTTCCGTTACACCCCATCCAGGGGTTTGTCAGTAGCAGTGTCATTGCTTCTAAATACATATACTGCCCTGCGGTTTATGTATTTAGAAGTTCAGAGTCTTCTTTCTGTCTCACTCCTGCACACACGCTCTGTGTTCCCCTCAGTCAGATCCCCCATTCAGTGCAGTGTGATGGGAGAACCCGGAGGAGGGGCATAGCTAATGCCGACTACTGCACTCTTTATGCAGGGAGGGAGGTGAGCGAATGAGGAAAGTTGTCCTGGAGGTAAGCTGCACACACTACAAAGTTTCATGTCAGGAGGAAATTTCTGTGAGAACATGTGAAGGGTTAAGTAAGATGACAAGGAGGGCTGAAATAGCAGGTAACTGTGTGTGTTGGAGCCAGCAGAGATTGCAGCCACCCCAGCTGACAGACATCTCCTAAGAAGGCACACTTTATACTAATCACTATCTATCTACAGAAACATCCCCCATCACACTGTGTATGTCCCAGATGATGGGAAGTTCATTTATGACCTTTCGATTTAACCCTGTATTATGCACACCCTGTACAATTAAAAGTGTACACTCACCACATAAACTATAAACATATCATAACACAATGTTCATGGCTATCTGCATGGTACCACAACTGTATGAATACTGATCATTAGAGAACCATCTATGTTTATGGTAGATTGTTATTTTTTTATGTGCAGTTATGGTACATGTGCAACCAAGCATGGGCATGTTTTTCACTTATCATGTGTAAGGCAGCCCATTAATTTCAATGGGCTGCCCTACATGCAAGCAACATGGAAAAGCCATGAAAAAGTCCAGTTCGGTGTGCACATTTGCATATGTATGGGAGTGCCATTACCAATTAATAGAACTGCTGTGCATCTGATTAAAGGGTAGCTCATTTCTGTGCATGTTGGGAAAGCATACACTTTTTCATGCATCCCCCCAATGCATAGATGTGAACTTAGCCATAGGGCTTAATTTACTAAAGACAAACAGACTGTGCACTTTGCAAAATGAAGTTGCTCCCGAGCTTAGTAAATGAGGTAAGGCTTCACTTTGCAAAGAATATCCAATCACGTGCAAGAAAAATAAAAAAACAGCATTTTTGTATGCACATGATTGGACGATGGAAGTCAACAGAGCTTCTGCTCATTTACTAAGCTCTGGAGCAACTGCAACTTTGCAAAGTGCACAGTCTTTTTCCCTTTAGTAAATCAACCCCATTGAGTGTATAGTTTATGTGTTGAGTTTAAACTTTTGGTTGTAGAGAGTTTGGATAACACAGGGTTAAAAAGAATGGTCATAAAACAACTTCACATTATCTGGACATACACAGAATGATTGGGGGTTGCATATTATTATAAGAAGAGGTTGTTCTCTTTGAGCAGTACCGTTGTGTTATTTATTGTTTTATCTATTAGTAGATGAGCGCAGAAGTTTTTTAATTATAGACATCTTTATCTAAATATTTCTCAGCCCATGCCTCCCCCAGCTTGCATAACCCCCAGGCTACTTCATACATTCATACATCCAGCTGACAGACATCACTTTGAGCTACTTCCTACCCCCCAGCTGAGTGACATTGTTCCATGGTCACTTTTCATTCTCTACCTTCCCAACATCCCTAGCCGGTCACCCCACAGACACTGCCACTGAAATAAATCCCTCCACAACTGACTCACCTTCACCATCTGTCTCACACCCCCATCCCACTGGTGCTTGGGGGGGGACCCCTGCACCTGCAGTTATTCCCACCAAGGGGATGGTGTGTGGATAGAGCGGGTGGGGGAAATAACTGAAACTGATCTTTTGTGGCTCTCACTGCAGCAGCTGAAAGATTGGTTCAGTTATTTCCCTCACTCGCTGCACTGATCTGAATTTCTCTCACTGTCTGGACCCCACACTCTCCTCCCCCCGCAGCACTGTTGGCTTCCCTCCTTTCCTCTCCCAACGGCATTTACCAGCCCCTTCCTTTTCTAGGTGAACATAGTGAGTGATTGATACTGATCACTCACTGTATTCATTCATAACCAAGCATAATAAACTATGTTTACTATGCTTCAGTTTATGAATGGGCAATAGTCTCTGTCTCCTGTTCATTCATTTTCAGTGCAACTGAGGCTGCAGAGAAAGGGACTGGGGAATCTGTGTCCTCAGTACCTGTCTCTGTCTCAAAAGTGAGACTTCAAGGGGTCTGTTTAGACCCCTGATATCTCACCAAAGACCCCCTCCCCCTAACAGAGTTGTGACAAAAATGTTTAAAAAAAAAATAATAAATTAAAAATTTGATTAAAAAAAATTAAACATTGTAAAAAAAAAAAACATTTGTAAAAAATCTGAGTGGTGTTAAACTCTGTACTACCACTTGTACCTACAGTTAAGCCTATAACGAGGCTTACCTGTATGTACTGTGAATATCTCCTAAACTTGCACCGTTTAGGAGATATTCAGAGTGCACGCAGCTGGTGACATCATCAGCGCATACACTCTGAAAGTCCGGCTTACCGTGCTGGACCTTCAGAGCCCATGCTGTTAAGGTGGCACGGCCCATGAGAGGCTGCCAGTACATTTATTGGTCACCAGCTTTAAGTTTCCTGCCACTCTTCATCACCAAGCTAGGTGCCCCTCCACAAAGGCCGTGCCGCATTAATGTTGCATCAGAAAGATGGCTGCTTTGTGGTGGCCATCTTTAAACCTGGGGGCCCCATAATCCCCTAGTGCCCGGGGGCCCCATGAGTTGTCAGTCCATCCCTGATAGTTACATAGTAGGTGAGGTCGAAAAAAGACACAAGTCCATCAAGTCCAACCTATGTTTGTGATTATACTGTATGTCAGTATTACATTGTATATTCCTGTATGTTGTGGTCGTTCAGGTGCATATGTCACATTCTTTTTGGGACACAAATGATTAAAACATCAGTGATAGATGACTTTAGACAATTTGTGTTTACAATAAAATTGATCATCTTTCTGTATATTACTTTCTTCCAGTGCCATATTTAGAATGCATGCCCTTTTCACAATACAGGGGGGCCATGGCGTGTCACATTCCCAGTGCATTAGTCCACTTACTGAGTCAGGTAATGTAATTATCATTAGCCATTTTAGTAACTACAGTTGCTAATTGCCAGTGTTCACTACTCACTGTCAGCTTTTCTTCTTACTTCTCACACCTCATTGATTAGCACAGCATGGTTTCTGTTGTCGCTTTTTTTCAGCTACTGAAAAGGGGACAGGGCTCTGCTTGCCATAATGGTACATTGTAATAGTGCCTAGGGCAGAAACAAGCCCCAAACCTAAAAATGATAGTATTATTTGCTTATTTTTTTCCCTCTTCTGTTTATCCCTGGACATTTGTGATCAATTCAGCAAATTAACTTTAGTGGAAATTTTGTGTCAGGGATATTTACAGAATGAAGTCAGATGACTCATAGTTCAGGAAACTATTATTGATCACACTTATGTATTTAAAATGTACATGCAAATATAAAGCAGACAGCTTCTTGCCTCCAATAGCACATTCTACTAGTAATCAGTGTTGCCAACGTACCAGATTGAAATTTACTGGCCCAACACCCAAAATTTACTGGCACCGCCAAGTTTTTACTGGCATTTCCAAAAGTTACAAAATTACAGTTTTACGTGTACAATTTAGTATTTAGGCTACAAACAAGTACAAACAATATGCCAGCCCTCAAATTTTCCACTCGCCTACTCGCATTTTGCGAGTGGAAAATGAGGGCTGGGGAGGAGCTGGGCTGCCTGAGAGTGGGGGGGCGAGTACCCCTGGCGGGCGGGGTTGACCGGAAGCCATTCTCCCGATGGAAGAGTGCATGAGGTTAGAGGAGACCCTCGGGATCACCATACGGGATCACCACTCTGCTCACTCTCACACAGCCCCGCCTACTCCTAACCCGCGCCTGTGATAGACAGAACACGGGTCCATTGCAGGGATGCATTCTGTCTATCACAGGCGCGGGTTAGGAGGAGGTGGGGCTGTGTGAGAGTGAGTAGAGCAGAGACAGTTTCAATGTCAGCTGTTACAGCGTGTTTTACCGCTCTTTACCGGTGAGGCTGCAATGGTGGGCACGGTGAGGCTACAATGATGTGCACAGGTCACGCAGCAATGATGGGCACAGGTAAGCCTGCATTGATGGGCACTGGTGAGGCTGTGCCGAGGGGAACTGATAAAGTTGTTGTTAATATTTATTTTTGTAACGTAATTCTGCATAAAACATTTAAGTGTCATTTCATGAGATAATTTATGATGGCGTGATTAAGGGCAGGGCAGGGTAAGGGTTGAGTGGGAGGGCGGCTGAAATAGGTGAGGCTGAAATGGGGTGCACGGTGAGGCTGCAATGTGGGGCACGGTGAGGCTGCAATGTGGGGCACGGTGAGGCTGCAATGTGGGGCACAGTGAGGCTGAAATGGGGGCACAGTGAGGCTTAAATGTGGGGCACGGTGAGGCTGCAATGTGGGGCACACGGAGGCTGCAATGGAGGCACAGTGAGGCTGCAATGTGGGGCACAGTGAGGCTGCAATTTGGGGCACAGTGAGGCTGCTATTTAGGGCACAGTGAGGCTGCAATTTGGGGCACAGTGAGGCTGCAATGTGGGGCAAAATGAGGCTGCAATGTAGGCACAGTGAGGCTGCAATGTGGGGCACAGTGAGGCTGCAATGTGGGGCAAAAGTGAGGCTGCAATGTGGGGCATGGTGAGGCTGCAATATGGGGCACAGTGAGGCTGCAATATGGGGCACGGTGAGGCTGAAATGGTGGGCATGGTAAGGCTGCAACGTGGGGCATGGTGAAGCTGCAATGTGGGGCACGGTGAGGCTGAAATGGGGGCACGGTGAGGCTGCAGTGTGGGGCACAGTGAGGCTGCAATGGTGGGCACAGTGAGGCTGCAATGTTGGGCATGGTGAGGCTGCAATGTTGGGCATGGTGAGGTTGCAATGATGGGCACAGGTGAGCCTGCATTGATGGGCACTGGTGAGGCTGTGCTGAGGGGAACTGATAAAGTTGTTGTTAATATTTATTTTTGTAACTTAATTCTGCATAAAACATTTAAGTGTCATTTCATGAGATAATTTATGATGGCGTGATTAAGGGCGGGGCAGGGTAAGGGTTGAGTGGGGCAACTGGTGGCGAGTAACCCTTGAGACCTGGCTAGTAGCTCAGGACTTGAAATTTTGAGCCCTGCAATATGCAATTAGCAATGTGGTTTAAGGTAGATATTCAGGCAAATAAATATATTTTTATATTATTTTTGTTACAGTAATTAAGTAGCTCAGAGGCTTGCTATGGGGGCACTCGGCAGGGGAGAGAAGCCAGGAGTGCTGGCGGAGGACCCGAGAAGACAAGGATTGGGGCTGCTCTGCGCAAAAACATTGCAAAGAGCAGGTAAGTACTGTATAACAGTTTGTTATTTAAAAAAAAACTGAGCCTTTAGAATCACTTTAAAGAGCAGCTCTGGTCTCCCCCCAAAAAATTGAAAAAGTCTGCAGCTACAAATGCTGCAATGTCAGCACCCAAGCTGATTTCTCAATCAGCTTTGGTTGCAGGGGCTGGCATCTTCACTACGGGTCAAAGCCTTCAGGCCACACAAGCAGTTTCCTACTGCGCATGTGCGAGTCGTGCTGCACTTTTTGAATGGTCCCACCATCTTCTGAGACTTGTGTGTGTCCCAGAAGGCAGCGGGGGGGGGGAGGGGCCAAACATAATCGTAGATCACCGCAGTGATCTTACCTGGAAATGTGAGCTGTCAAAACCAGGAACAACCAGGAGCAATCTTACTGTGGCTTTTGTCCACTTTTAGGCCATCAAATAAGATTGTGCCAGTGACCAACTTGTAGCCACCTATACCTCTAAGAGATATAACTGTATTTTTTAATTTTTTATTTTTGGATGGTGTCAGTGAATATAGATTATAAAACTGCACATATTTTTAAGCTTCAACAATATACAAATGTGCTACTCAACACTTCTGATCTTCCAAAAAATTATTATTGTTGTGGACAATTGGTCTTTTCTCAAGAAGGACCTGTTGTGAATAGGGATGAGCCGAACACCCCCCGGTTCGGTTCGCACCAGAACCTGCGAACGGTCAGAAAATGTGCAGTGATTTTAATGATGCTTAAAGTAAAAAAAAAAAAAAAGTGAAATATTCCTTTAAATATCGTACCTGGGGGGTGTCTATAGTATGCCTGTAAAGTGGTGCGTGTTTCCCGCGCTTAGAACAGTCCCTGCACAAAATGTCATTTTTAAAGGAAAAAAAGTCATTTAAAACTGCTTGCGGCTGTAGCCTCCCTGACGGTAATCCCGAGTGTGGCTCGGGGTTAAATTTCAGTCCCATTAGCGGTAACCCCGAGCCACACTCGGGATTACATTGCAGGATCCTGGTGCGGCATTACTTACCTTGTCCCCAGGATCCTGCGATGTCCCCCGCTGTGTCCGTGGGCTGTGTCTCCTCCGAAGCCTCTCCATGCCAGGCTCCGTTCCCTGCGAGTGGCGCGACACATGGGGGCGGAGCCTGGCGGCAAATTAAAAAAAATGTAAAAATCATAGCACATACAGTACTGTAATCTTACAGATTACAGTACTGTATGAAATTATTTCACATCCCTTTTGTCCCCAGTGCTTTGGCCCATGCCCTGCATGCAATTTTATATGATATATACAGGTACTGTTCTTTCTGCCTGGAAACTGGAGATTGTCCATAGCAACCAAAAAGTGTCCCTTTATGTCAAAAGTGGCTTTAGATCAGCTAGAAAACAGCGATAGTAAATTAGAACACTTGCAGAATTGAATAGTGAATAGTGAATCATGGGGAAATTTATTTTATTATTATTATATTATTATTTTTTTTAATTATTTATATTTATTTATTATATTATAATTTATGTTTTTGTGTTTCAACTTCATCATACCCGGGATATTTACTAGACTCTTGTTTGGACAGATTTAAGTGTGTTATTGTTAAGAATTACAGGCCTACAATATAAAACGCCAAATTTCCATGCAAAATGATTGTACCGCTTTCAGCACCTAAAATCCGAAATAATCATACCGCCAGGGAGGTTAATGTAATGTCGGGTCCTGGCAATATGGATGAAAATCAGTGAGACAAACTGCATGGGTACCCCCCAGTCCATTACCAGGCCCTTTGGGTCTTGTATGGATATTAAGGGGAACCCCGTACCCAAATTAAAAAAGGAAACAGCAGTATACAGGCTCTGTACTCTGAACAGCAGTATACAGGCGGTACAAACAAGATAGGGACTGTAGGTTTGTTGTTAAGTAGAATCTGTTTGTAATTTTGAACTGGTACATTTTTAACGTGTTTAGCTCCAGCCAAAAAATCTATTTTAAGCTTTTTGGAAAACATAGGGAAGGGTTATCACCCCTGTGACATTTGTTTTGCTGCCTGTGCTCCTCTTCAGAAGATTTTACCTCACTTTTTGTCCCAATGACAAATGTTTTTTGAAAATTTGGGTTTTTTTGTGAAACAAGGATTGGTGATAAAGCATCAGTGGAAAGGAGAAATGTTTTTCCCATAATAACTCTTACAGGAGAGAATTTCCCTTCCTAGGGATAGATTTCATCTCACTTCCTGTTGTCTCCTTCTGTTTGCAAGTAGGAGTCGTTTGTAAGTTGGATGTTTGAAAGTAGGGGCCTGCCCTATATACTCAACAGAAATTTGGGCCTTAGGTGTTGTTGTGGCCACAACACTGTAAGCCCTCACAGGGCCCTGCTGTGAAATATTAGATCAAGAATTGTAATAACATGCCCAACAGGGGCAGAAAAATTGGGCCTTGGTGGTGGCGGTGGTGCTGGTGCCACAACACTGTAAGTCCTCACTCGCTCTTGGTGGGCGCCGAAAAGGGCCCTGCTGTGAAATATTAGATCAAGAATTGTAATTACATGCCCCTGTTGAACAGGGGCTGAAAAATTGGGCCTTAGGCACTGGTGCTGGTGTCACAACACTGCAACCCCTCACAGATACTCTAGTTGGAACGCAGGAACGAGCCCTTCTGCAAAGTATTGCATCAAAAATTGTAATTACACGCCCCTGTTAAACAGGGGCTGAAAAATTGGGCCTTAGGCACTGGTGGTGGCGCCCAGAACCAAAAATGTTCTTACAAGCTATCAGCCTGATCATTGAGGAGGAAGAGGATAATTACTCAGGATAGTCACTCAGTATCAGCATAGGCAGTCTTTGAAGGGATCTGAGATTTCAAAAAAAATTATTCGGTTACATCAGCATCAGGTGCTTGGTAGCTGGTGGTGATCCAAGACTGATTCATTTTTATGAAAGTCAGTCGATCGACCGAGTTGGTGGACAGACGCACCCTGTGATCGGGTTACAAAGCCTCCAGCAACACTAATTGTGCATTCCGAAAGAACGCTGGACGCAGGACAGGCCAGTAGCTCAATTGCCTACTGTGCAAGTTCTGGCCAGTGATCCATCCTCAAGACCCAGTAACCCAGAGGATTTTCAGTGGGAAAGGTGTCCAAGTCAGATCTAGCTCCTAGGTATTCCTGCACCATGTAAAACAGACGCTGTCGAAGGTTGCTGGAACCGATGATACCTTGGGGCTGCGGACTAAAAAATTGTCTGAATGCATCGGTCAGACGGCCACCTTCTCCACCGCTCCTTCTTTAACTGACCGAAGCCTCAGCAACACGTTGTTCAGAAACAGGAGTTTGTAACCTCCCAGTCTCTGGGAACACGTTGCACAGACCTTTCTGCAAGGCCTCCCGAAGATGTTTCATCCTCTGCTCCCTCTGCGATGGCAAGATAAGGTCCACAACCTTACCCTTGTAACGTGGATCAAGGAGGGTTGCCAGCCAGTATTGGTCCTTCTCCTTGATAAAACAAATACGAGGATCCTTACGCAGGCTTTGCAGGATCAGGGAGGCCATGCAGCATAGGTTTGCTGAGGCATTCGGTCCGGAGTCCTCTGGGTCACTAAGGACGACATGGTCCGCAGTCACCTCCTCCCAGCCACGTACAAGTCCATATGTTTCTTGGGCCTGATCCTTTAAAGACTGCTGCTGATGCTGAGTGCCAGGCTCCACCTCCATACTGACGCAATCCTCCTCCTCCTCTTCCTGTGTGAGCGGCAGGCACGCAGGAACACTGTCTGGATAAAGGGGGCCTTGAGAGCTAAGGAAGTCCTCCTCTTCCTGCCTCTGTTCTGCCTCAAGTGCCCTGTCCATTATTTCACGCAGTGTGTGCTCCAACAGATGGACAAGGGGGACAGTGTCACTGATGCATGCACTGTCACTGCTCACCATCCTCGTAGGCTCCTCAAATGGTGACAGGACAATGCATGCATCCCTGATCATGGCCCACTGGCGTGGGGGAAAAAAAACAAGCTCCCCTGACCCTGTCCTGGTGCCATAGTCGCACAGGTACTCATTGATGGCCCTCTGCTGCGTGTGCAGCCGCTGCAGCATGGCCAACGTTGAGTTCCACCTGGTGGGCATGTCACAGATTAGGCGGTTCTTGGGCAAGTTAAACTCCTTTTGGAGGTCTGCCAGCCGAGCACTGGCATTATATGACTGGCGGAAATGCACACAGACTTTCCTGGCCTGCTTAAGGACATCCTGTAAGCCCGGGTACCTGCCCAAGAACTGCTGCACCACCAAGTTAAGGACGTGAGCCAAACAGGGCACATGGGTCATTCGGAGGCCAGAGAGGAGGTTGGTGCCATTGTCACAAACCACCATTCCTGCCTTAAGTTGGTGTGGCGTCAACCACCTCTGAGCCTGCCCCTGCAGAGCTGACAGAACCTAAGTGTTGCTCCTGTCCCCCAAGCACACCAGCTCAAGCACTGCATGGCATCTTTTGGCCTGCATACTTGCGTAGCCCCTTGAACAGCTACGGAGCACCGCTGGTTCCGAAGACAAGAGGCCATGGAGGAAGAAGAAGAGGAGGGGGTGGAGGAGAGAGGTGTGTCACAATCATTAGTAGTGGCATTTTGGAGGCGTGGTGGCGGAACAACCTCCAACACTACTGCATCTTGTCCTGCATCCTTCCCAGCTGCCAGCAGAGTCACCCAATGCACGGTGAAACTTAGGTAACGTCCCTGTCCATGCCTGCTGGACCATGAATCAGCGGTAATACGCACCTTACCGCTGACCGCCCTGTCCAGCGAGGCATGGACATTGCCTTCCACATGCCGGTAGAGAGCCGGAATCGCCTTCCGTGAGAAAAAGTGGCGTTTGGGTACCTGCCACTGAGGAACCGCACATTCCACAAACTCACGGAAGGGGGCAGAGTCTACCAACTGAAAAGGCAGCAGTTGAAGTGCTAGCAATTTTGCCAAGCTAGCATTCAACCGCTGGGCATGTGGATGGCTGGGAGCAAACTTCTTTCGGCGGTGCAGCAGCTGGGGCAGGGAAATTTGCCTGGTACAATCTGACGTCGGTGTACCGAAAGCAAATTGCCCACAAGTACTTGGCTGTGACACACCTAATTCTACACCTTCATTCCTCTCAGTGCAGGTCTCAGAGAGGACTGAAGGTATAGCGGGGTTGGAGATCTCAGCTGATGAGGAGGAAGGAGAGGTCCTCTTTGTTCTTTGGTGTGGGTCTTTTAGATACGCTTGCCAACGAACTGCATGGCAGGTCAACATATGTCTGGTCAAGCATGTGGTGCCCAAGCGGGAGATGTTTTGGCCACGCGAGATACGCTTGAGACATATGTTGCAAATAGCAGTGGTGCGATCTTATGCACTCATCTCAAAAAAGGCCCACACCAAAGAACTTTTGGAATAATGCACAGAGACAGCAGTGCCCTGCACATGCAGAGCTTTGGGGTGTGATGCAGTCAGTGTGCTGCCCTTAGGCTGGCCCCTGGAGGGCATCCTGCCTCGTTGGTGATGTGCCTCCTCCTCCTTTCTCCCATCAGGCACCCACGCTGAGTCAGTGACCTCATCATCCCCTCCCTCCTCATCACTAGAGCAAACCTGGCAGTATGCTGCAGCTGGGGGAACATGACTGCCGGATTGCTGTCCTTCTTGGGCACCCCCTGTCTCTGGGCTCACGTTACTGCCTTCATCTAGCTCAGTATCATCATCAGAGCCTTCTAAACGCTGGGCATCCTCCTGGAGCATGTACCCAACACTGTGGTCAAACAGTTCGAGGGACTCCTCAGGAGGAAATGGTGGGGCTAGGGAAGGAGTCACTGATGCCATTGAGCTGAGGGAAGAGGCCGCGTTGGCAGCTGCTTTGCCAGACAAAGTACCCTGAGTATGGGTGAGAGAGTATGAGGAGGATGCGGACGGCTTGATAATCCACTCGACCAAGTCTTCCGCATGTTGCGGATCAACACGGCCAGCTGCCGAAAAAAAGGCCAAGCGTGTCCCACGGCCACGTGCTGATGAGGATGCACCGTCTCCACGACCAACACTGTTGCCTCTAGACACAGAGCCTGCTTGCCCTCTTTTATTGGCTTGTGACTGTCTGCCTCTCCTTGTTGGCCTTCCTGACATACTAATGGCCTGTAGCTGCACTAAGCTGGGATATATATATATATATACTGATACTGCAGCTAGCAAAATCAACTGCCTGCCTGTAGTATGAGAACACCACCAACCTTCTACAGGTATCTTTAGCTGAACACTGTGCAGAGCTCACAAAAAACTAACTTGTAGCTTATTTAGCTGCCTGCTATAGTGATAGGATCAGGAAAACACCACCAACCTTCTACAGGTAGCTTTAGGTGAACACTGTGCAGAGCTCGCAAAAAACTAACTTGTAGCTTATTTAGCTGCCTGCGGTAGTGATAGGACCAGGAAAACACCACCAACCTTCTACAGGTAGCTTTATGTGAACACTGTGCAGAGCTCGCAAAAAACGAACTTGTAGCTTATTTAGCTGCCTGCGGTAGTGATAGGATCAGGAAAACACCACCAGCCTTCTACAGGTAGCTTTAGCTGAACACTGTGCAGAGCTCGCAAAAAACTAACTTGCAGCTTATTTAGCTGCCTGCGGTAATGATAGGATCAGGAAAACACCACCAACCTTCTACAGGTAGCTTTAGCTGAACACTGTGCAGAGCTTGCACTACACTAACTTGTAGTTTTAGCTGAACACTGTGAGGAGGACTCACTACACTAACTTGTAGCTTTAGCTGAACACTGTGCAGAGATCGCACTACACTAACTTGTAGTTTTAGCTGAACACTGTTCGGAGGACACACTACACTAACTTGTAGCTTTAGCTGAACACTGTGCAGAGGTCGCACTACACTAACTTGTAGTTTTAGCTGAACACTGTGCAGAGGTCACACTAAACTAACTTGTAGCTTTAGCTGAACACTGTGAGGAGGACGCACTACCCTAACTTGTAGCTTTAGCTGAACACTGTGCAGAGGTCACACTACACTAACTTGTAGCTTTAGCGGAACACTGTGAGGAGGACGCACTACACTAACTTGTAGTTTTAGCTGAGCACTGTTCAGAGGACGCACTACACTAACTTGTAGTTTTAGCTGAGCACTGTTCAGAGGACGCACTACACTAACTTGTAGTTTTACCTGAACACTGTGAGGAGGACGCACTACACTAACTTCTAGCTTTAACTGAACACTGTGGGGAGGACGCACTACACTAACTGTAAATAGTCTAGCTGCCTGACTGTGGTACTAATAGGATCAAAAGAACACCAGCAATTTTCTTCAGGTAGCTGTAATTACCGTAACAAGACAACCCTGCCTGTCAGTAGGAAGATAACAGGAACGGATCTAGCTAAACTGAATACAGTGTATATATATATATATATATATATATATGTATATGTGTATATATATATATATATATATATATATATATATACAACACCTGGGATGCATATATATACACAATACACTGTAAGTGCAGCTAACTCACTGACTGTCCTGCCTAATCTAGCTAACTCAAATGAAATGACACTGTCTCTCTGTCTATCTAAGAACGCTGAAACACATTACACAGGGCCGCCGTGTAGGCGGCCTTATATAGTGTGAGGCGTGTTCTAAACCCCCTGAGCCATAATTGGCCAAAGCCACCCTGGCTTTGGCCAATTACAGCTCTCTCTACTGACAGCGCTGTGATTGGCCAAGCATGCGGGTCATAGTGCATGCTTGGCCAATCATCAGCCAGCAATGCACTGCGATGCCGCAGTGAATTATGGGCCGTGACACGCCAAACGAATTTGGCGCGAACGGCCCATAACATTCGCAATTCGGCAAACAATTGAACAGCCGATGTTCGAGTCGAACATGGGTTCGACTCGAATGCGAAGCTCATCCCTAGTTGTGAATACTTTTGAGGTGTGTTACTCTTTTATAATTCATAACTTTCATAATTCAAGCTTTGATAACTGGGTTAGTTGGTTGGCTGACATAGCTGATTTACTACGTTTGCCGTTACCATTTTTACTTTAAAAATAAAAAAGCTAGCAAAGATTTTCTTCATAGCTGAATATTGGTATTGTTACAAGAAGTAAAATTGATACTGAAGTCAATTTAAATCACATTTTGTTACAGAATATTTAAAGAATGAATTTAATTGTAGGATTTTTTTTCCACTATAAGTAAATATATAAATCATTATATAAAATATTGATTCAAGACTTTTTATGGTAAACCAAATAGTGGAAAAACTGGAAACTAACACTATGCCCCAATAACTAGCAGTTTTAATGCTAGTCTGATCCTCATGAAGCAAACTAACCAAATGTCTGTGTGTGTCAGCAGCCCAGGGACACAGAATAAATGAGAAGTGAGCAGAAATGTCAGCTTGTAAAATACACTGCTAATCACCAAATGCACAGTCTGTGATAGTGATGAATGATCATAACCTCTGATGGCATTAAATGAGATTTATTGACAATTTAGTAAACAAACTTTGTATGATTATGAAGTAGTGAGCAGCTTCAAGAGATATCCAAAAAGGAGTCTCATGTCTTTAAAGTGGCTATGAGTGGCTCCTGCAATTATTTCATCTTGTGTTTTATCTGATGGTTGGCACTAAGGACAATGAGTAACCTGGGATAGCCTGCCAAATTTTACCATGTTTCAATTTCCAAAACGTTATAAATACGAGCCACATGTTAATCAACATGACCCAAGGCAAATCCCATTTAATGCAAAGTAATTTTTTATTTCTATTTGGCATCATTGCTTGTGTCTAGCGTTTCACAGACATCTAATGTTGGGATGTATTGTGCTGGTAGTTTCAGCATTGGAATATCAGTAAGATTCTTTCCTGATTGCATCATTGCTATGTTACTTGCAATGCTTCAGAGGAAATCAAGATGCATATTTGAGCCCCCCATAATATGACTAGTTGATATAAATGACAGTGGAGTTGATCTACTAAAGGCAAATAGATTGTGCGCATTGAAAAGTGCAGTTTTCTTTATTTCCCTCAGAGTTTAGTAAAAGTGATAAACGCTGTATGCCTGGATAAAGGCCTAATAGGAATTTTAGGGGAACACCACGCTTGGTTGAATTGGGCATGAGGATGCACTGGATGCCTTTGATGACATTGTGCCCTTGCTGGACATCACATGCATCCCTGTGCCATTAAGAAGAAGAATCTTGACGTGGGCACTGCAGCTTATGCATATATTTGCAAATGTATGCAAATAAAAACCTATGTTTTTACCATATATTGTTAGACAGGGTACATTTGGTTGTTTTGCAGGCTGGCTGGTAAGTCTGCAGGGAAATCTTTAGTTTGTATGTGATGTATGTTGCTCTTCCATGTGCACCTTACTGCAAAGGCTGATTATAGGTTGGGGTGGTTGCCACTTTTTTGTACAGTTGGTTGAAATGGGTGCCAGGATGCACTGGATGCCTTTGCTACCATTGTGTCCTTGCTGGACATTTTGTGCATTGCTCTGCCTTGAAGGAGGGGTGGGCTCCCTCCAGGCACACCTGCCCCTAATCTATCCAGTGCTCCGATTTAGGAGGAAATTATAGAGTTAGGACTGCAGTTTACAGAGGAGCCTTGATGTGGGCACTGCAGCTTACACATATATTTGCAAATGTGTGCAAACAAAAGCCTATGTTTTTACCATAAATTGTTAGACAGTGTCAGTTTGGTTATTTTTCAGACTGGCTGGTAAGTCTGCAGGGAAATCTTTAGTTTGTTTGTGATGTACATTGCCCTTCCATGTACACCTAACTGCAAAGAATGATTATAGGTTGGGGTGGTTGTCACTTTTTTGTACTATAGAGTAATTCATACTCAAAGTTCATTGCAGAAGCACAATAGTCATTCAAGTCAGCTCAAACTACTCCTCCCCTCCCCCTAAACTGAGAATGCTGCTGTCCAGTGGGTACCATTTTAAATAATAATGATAATGACCGGTCATTTTTTGGCAAGGTACATGTCCAGGATAGCTGAGAGCGTTCTTTAACCCTCAGAATTTATTTAAAAACCAGTGCTGAACTTCAACTTTTTCATCAACTAATGCATTTTGATGATATGGTGAAATTGCAATGAACGAGAGTGAAAGAGAATGAAAACTCTTGATTTCACACATCCCTACACATTAGTCATGCCTTGTGTGTATAGATAAGCTGTACTCTGGCAGAAAACCAACCTGAATGCTCCAGAATCAATGGTATATTAACTGATTGTAGGCTTGTACCATTGTGGCTTCAGCTCAGTTTCTTGTTCACAGCTTAGTATTACTGGAGGTACTGATCGACTCTTGGACCCAAATGTCACAGTGATTATAATAATGATGTAAAGTCTTGTACTGAAGCATGAACAGCACAATTATAATAATATGGGAAATTTCTTTAGGCTCCGTTCACACCAGTGGAATTTCAGATGTGACTTGAGTCGCACACAATCGCATGACAATGTAAAACCACATTGTTTTCAATGGTGCTGTTCACAGTGAAACTCAGCATGGCACAATTTTGGAAAAGGTTCCTGCACTACTTTGGTGCAATGCCAGCGATATTTTGGCCCCAATAAACAAAAGCAAACCACATCCAAGTTACACTATATAATCTCACTGAAAGTCAGATCAAAATTGGATTACAGCAGTGTTAACCTAGCATTAATTAGTACAAGTTTACAGTTTAGGGCAAGTCCTTAAAAGTGGCCATCACAAATGTTGTCCAGTCAACTCTAATTTACTATAAACAATTACTGAATTTAAAAATCTACAGTGTATAATATTTCCATCAATCTATTTTTATTTTCCTTGTGTTTTAACATTGTTCCTTTTTTTGATTGATACTAATCAAATACAGTGCCAGGTTATGCCTTTGTAATTTTTCAGCTGATTGAATTAGTTTTTGTTTTGCGACTATGTTTTGTATATATTTCTTAAATAAGGACTGAGTAAATCCCGAAGTGTTTACAGTTGCTCCAGGCAGGGAAACCTACATTCTTTCCATTCCAACATTTAATGGTAAAGTACCACAATAACTGTCCCTGAAATGAGAAACAATTGCAATTAGCAACCCTAATGATTTGTTTCACAAATAGTGGATTAAGGATCACCTGGCAAAACTTAATTGAGCTTGTCAGGTAACTGCCCTCTGCAGATATTATTTGGTGTACCATAGACAATATAAAACAGGATATAAGCAATTCTATTTTCATTAATAATGCAACTAAAAATTAAGAAAATGTGCAACTACATAACACAAAGACTTGAAGAAATACTTCACATCTGCTGTATCTTTATTTATTTTAGGTACTTATATAGCGCTTTTAATTTATGCAGCGCTTTACATATTCATTGTACATTTACATCAGTCCCTGCCCTGAAGGAGCTTACAACCTAAGGTCTCTAACACACATTCATACACATACTAGGACCAATTTAGACAGGATCCAATTAACCTACCAGCATGTCTTTTAGAGTGTGGGAGGAAACCAGAGTACCCAGAGGAAACCCATGCAGGCACAGGGAGAATGCAAGCTCCAGGCAGATGGTGTCGTAGTCGGGATTAGAACCAGTGACCCTTTTTGCTGCTAGGTGAAAGTGCTAACCACTACACCACTGTACTGCCCACTGTGTCTTTAGAGATATTTCATATACCTATTGTGTTGTACATTTGCCATACATACTCAGATCCGACTGTACTACTAGCTTGCACATTTATCTCTTCTATAGATGTAAAATATATGTGTTTATGAAGATGGATGCTACCAACATGACATTACTGCTAAGAATTATCTGTCTTGCTCTAGAACACAAAGTGAGGGCTATAGCTGTGATCTCCTGGGAGATACTGCTATGATCTTTAAAATTCTCAACAAGCCAGTGGGAGATTAAATCCATAATAATCCACCTAAAATGAAGTAATCATGAGGCTCACCTGTTTCTGCCCAGTTGTGTACCCAGCATATTAGCATATATGGCAGATTATTTTCAACACCCCACTCCTATATTCCAGTGTTTCTCTACCATTTTTCAGTTATGGCACTCTTTAAAATTATGCATCTCAAGGCACCCCATTCTAACATGTAAGAACTAAACTTTTATCATTTTACATGTTGCCATGACATTTACACATGTAAGCCATCCAATCCCAAAATATACGCATTTAGGCCACCCTAACCCTGCGAATGGCTAACCTTTAGATCCACCACTGGATGGGAGATTTGGATGTTTTTATGTGAGGTAAGATGTTATGGTTCTGTGTTTGTGGTGCTGTTTTGTGTTTTTTTCCCCTCCCTTTCAACCCTCATTTTTTGATATACAATATGATTTTGATGTTACTTGGACTATATTTAAATTGCTGTCTTTGTTCATTACCAATGTACACTATTACAGTCCTGAGGTAGTGACAACAACCGCAAAATGCGTAAACTGATTTATATAAGAATTATTAGGGTTTTTGTGATTGCTGACTACATATACAATATATTTACCTTTTTTGTATTTGCTACTAAGAAGATCCTGCTCCACGCATTTATTTTATATGTTGGGAGGTCATTTATAAATTTTGTACAATTAAAATATCATTTTTAACTGAATTTTATCTGTGTGTTGAATAGTCCCGGGGGAACATATTTAAAGTCCCATTTTTCGGTTTGTTTCTCCATATATCGTCGTTGGAATGATGCCCCCTAGGAATATATTCTTCTGATGTTTCTTTCCTGTATTGGTCCAATGTGTATGTAGTCCAGGACAGACTAGAGCGATTCACTGTGCAGACGCTGACCAATAAGAATTGCTCTGGATCCACCCAGAATTGCTGAACTGAGAAATGGGAAAAGAGCAGGGATTCCGTTCCCTGGACAGCTGAAATTCAGTCTGCTCAGATATTAGTAAGCCAAACAGCCCAAGACATTTAACAGTTTTTTATTTGGGTGTTGCTTTTGATTGTGATGAAAGCACTATAAACACTATTTCAGTTCTTACACTGCAAAAAGTTGTATTTTACATTGTTGGTAGTATGACTGTGCTCCCCCATTTGACTGGTAAACATTGTCCAAAATGTTTATTGTATATACTGTAAGATAGATGGTTGGACAGGGGAATTAAAAAAAAAAATCTGGAATATAATCTGTGTAATAAGCTCTAGGATGAAAATCTTTGTATCTCTTTGTCGCTCATTCCAAGGATAATAGTTTATAGTGATGCGTATTTGGTATTTATGTTTTGTATAATTCAGTAAACAGATGTTCACTGTCCAAGGTACTGAACAAAGTTCAAGGGAAACAGAAAGTATATTCAGCTTTCCACATGTATGCAAGGCACAGTAATCTCTCCAGATTTAGGCTGTGGCCTTAAAACCTTACGTAGTTCATGTAAATAAAAGCCACTTAGGAATTTGAGTGCTACATTGGAGCTTTCTGTGATCCTTCATTCTTCATTCTAACATTGGTGACGTTCTTTGCCAATCTGAAACTAGGATGCTAAAAAAAAAAAAAAACGTAGTTGCCATAGATGCCATAAAATATACATAGCGTTTTCAAAAACTCCATCCAGGCAGAAGACCACAGGAAATGTTGATGTTTTTCAAGAGTACACTGAGCACTTTGTGCTGTGTAGAGAAAAATAATATTGCTTGCATTTAATTAGGGAGACAAGTATAGGAGGTACAGATCATTCTTTAAGCATAGCACCATTTGGGGACAGCTGGGTTAAATACTTGCACAGATTAACTTGTGTATGGTAAAGCAAGTCAGTATATAATTAAAATGTGTACTACTATTGACCCCTGAGGACTGAGGCTGAGAAACATTGTTTACAGTATTCTAATCATTAGTGTGAAACTCCACTGAACAACATGATAGACAATACAAACACAAACACATCTGTGTCCTATTCAATGAAGTGAATGCAGCCATTCAAAAGCATTGTTTTAATAGAAACGGCACCTAAAAGCATAAGTATTGTATTATTGAGTGAACAGGTAATACAACTGCTCATTATATTTGTTCTTCATAAGTACTGCTACATCTGAAGAGCTACAAATTCTTTATGACATATCATGGTGATACCATTAATGCTGAACCACCATACATATGAATTTGAGCATGTGTAAAGAACTAATAAGCCATATTTATTCTAATAATTTTAAAATGTCAGAGATATATCTGTTAG
Organism: Aquarana catesbeiana; assembly: GCF_042186555.1. Classification (NCBI taxonomy): domain Eukaryota; kingdom Metazoa; phylum Chordata; class Amphibia; order Anura; family Ranidae; genus Aquarana; species Aquarana catesbeiana. The sequence continues at coordinate 447,321,145 of NC_133326.1, read as the reverse complement.
TGAATATTATTGTTTGTACACTGATTATCCTGTTATTGTGTTGTCCTGTCCACTACAAAATTGTACCTTAAAGGACAGCCTGCACTACCAATACTGCAGGAATACTTTTTGTCACTGCAGTTAAATGAGATCATATATAGTCTTAAATTAAAAGTGTTACAGTTGTGTTACAACTTTGGGGAAAAGCACACTTTTCCAAAAATAAAACACCTCAATGATAAATTCTGTAGTCAGGATAATTGAACTATATAAAGGTGGATTCAAATAGCCCTCATAACTTCATAGTGTCTTGTTTTGCTTTCCAGCTTGGTAACTAAGAAATCCTACAAAAGTCCGTTCTATTCCTTTCTGGCTGTATGAGTAAAAATAAAAGTTTCACAAACCCTAATGCCGCGTACACACGATCAGACATTCTGACAACAAAATCCTGGATTTATTTCCGACGGATGTTGGCTCAAACTCGTCTTGTATACACACGGTCACACAAATGTTGTCAGAAATTCCGAACGTCAAGAACGCGGTGACGTACAACAATGTACGACGAGCCAAGAAAAATGAAGTTCAATAGCCAGTGCGGCTCTTCTGCTTGATTCCGACCATGCATGGAATTTTGTGTGTTGGAATTGTGTACACATGATTGGAATTTCCGACAACGGATTTTGCTCTCAAATTTTTGTTGTCGGAAATTCCGAAAACAAATGTCTGATGGAGCCTACACACGGTCGGAATTTCCGACAACAAGCTCCCATCGAACATTTGTTGTCGAAAATTCCATGTGTATGTGGCATTAGAGTAAGAATATTAAAAAACACAGAAGAAAATGGAAGTTCATTCAAGAAGCGAGAATATCCCTAGATGCTACCAGGAATTACATATATGGTATACAATAATAGCACAGTGTACGGGGGGGATTATTGAGGTGTACAGTATATATGTTAATTAACCAAAACATTCTTTACCTTCCTGAAGGAACGTTATAAAAATCTTACATTATTTTTTATATACATTTAAAAAAAACAGAAATAAGAGACCATAATACATGTATAGTCTTAGATTTCATTTTTTTAATAAATTTCCTCTTACACCATTGCCATACGAGTTTTGTCAAATTATTTCAATGTCATCTCAACAAGACAATCACTTATCTGGCATTTCAATTAGACTTTAGACATAGGATGGTTAGCAGCTGTAACGCGTTTCACAGATGAACTCTTCAGACAGGTATTTGAAATGATAATCTATCAACATACACAAATAAGTACATGTATTAGATGTCATTTATACAGATCACATGCAATAACTGAAAACTTACAAAAATCTTTGAGTTTTTATATAAGCATAAAATTCCCCTCAGGGACTGCAGGGGAGATTATGGAGCTGATACATCCAGGGAGGGGAACCCCTATTGAAAATGTCATATCATGAACATCTAACTCACATGAACAGTATATAAAACATTTTTTTGCTGTTTCCAGATTTATCATTACTTCCAAAGATGCTATTATATTGTGCAGGGAACAATATATATAGTATTTGGCAAAATTCTTAAGAACCTAGTTAAAAAAAGTCTTAGATTTTTTTTTTATGTCTTCTGGGTTAATGTCAACAGAAAAGTGAGCACTTTATAATTCCAAATATATTTTTTTCGCTGCCAGAACAAACCAGTCAGCTCTTTCAGCCATTCGCTGTCTGCACTGATCAGATGACAACTGGATGGTTTTCCGTTCGCCCGATATCTGTCAGAGAGGCTGATGTACACAGGGGCCAAATGTTCCGGCTGATATTCGGCCCGCGTGTATCAGGCTTTAGGGGTTGATTAACTAAAACTGGAGTGGAAAATCTGGTCCAGCTGTGCAGGGTAGCCAATCAGTTTCTAACTTCAGCTTTGAAAAAAAAAAAAACAGTTTCTGTGCAGAGCTGTAACAGATTTTGCACTCTCCAGTTTTAGTAGATCAACCCCTTAGTGCCATGAGGAGGTTATACATCACTTTACAACTTATGTTTAATTCAGGCTTCTTCTGAAGATTCCTTTATTAAAGCTTATCTAAACTCCCAAAATATGTAACATACTGCAGCATACAAACCCTAAATGTGTTAGCTGAATCGATTTTCTTTTTTAGGATTTTTTTTCCTTTGGTGTTTTGCCAGTAACACACTTCCTGTCTTAGACTGGCTCCACTTTAAGAGGAAGGGACAGAATCACCTTTGAACAGCAGCTTTGTCAAACCGCGAAGAGGGTAGTGTAATGCCGTGTACCCACCGGTGGATTTTTCGACCGAACTGGTCCGACGGACTTTTGACGGACTTTTGACGGACTTCCGACGGACTTTTGAACGAACAGACTTGCCTACACACGATCACACCAAAGTACAATGGATTCGTACGTGATGACGTACGACTGGACTAAAATAAGGAAGTTGATAGCCAGTAGCCAATAGCTGCCCTAGCGTGGGCTAGCATCGGACTAGCATACAGATGAGCGGATTTTTCGACCGGACTCAAGTCCGTCGGAAATATTTGAAGCATGTTTCAAATCTAAAGTCCATCAGATTTTCGACTGGAAAAGTCAGCTGAAGGTCCTATAAAGCCCATACGCGATCAGATTGTCCACCGGACTCGGTCCGTCGGACCAGTCCGGTCGAAAAGTCCGCTCGTGTGTACGCGGCATTAGATGCACTAACTCATTTAGATGGACTTAACTAACAGCTAAAGCTGAACACCTGTTATGCGATTACAGCAGCAGTTTCTTCTTACTTTTGAGATAAAGTTTTTACATAAAAGCTAACCATTATAAGCACCTAAGCACCTCTGCCAGTGTGGTTTGTCTCAACTCTCCAACTGCTACTTTGTTAGACAGCTTAACCTGGGAGAGGAAGACTTACTGGCAAGATCACTGGGTGAAAATAAAGGAAAAAAGCCTAAAAAAGTATTACTAAGCTGCAATATATTACAGTTTTATATTTGGGTTTAGATGCTTTTTAAGCTGTTTCTGTAACTGGACCACAATATTCTGTGCATTTATAATTATTTAAAGTGCTTATCTGGACCACCAACATTGATATTTAACTACAGTAACCAATCCTATACTAATCGATCATTACTGCAGGTACCAGGTTCAGTTTTCTCAAATTTCAGCTGCATATATTACAGGGGGGTAAGATGTGTGCTGCAGTGTCGAGGATAGTGGTTCTTGCCACATGTGGATTTCTCCTGCTCTATTCTGTCTGTCACGGTGCACTTGTCTGTATCATAAAACAGCAAGGCTTTACTCTATAGTGCAGTGATTTTTGCATGGGCTGGTGGCTTTATTACTTCTTCAAGGGTCAAAGGCCTATCCATTTCACATTTTCACTACTCATCAGCTTTCAGAGTCAAGGTACATCACCAGCAACTGTCTGGAATTTTAGAATGGTCATAGGGCCTACCCAGACCATAGGGGCCATAAGAATTTTCTCACTCCTTCCCTGATTTCATACTCTGATTCAGACTGTGTGGTCGCATCCAAAATGCACAGTTCTGGACAACTACAGTACCTGAGAATTTGTTCTCTTAGCAGAAAGAAGTCATTGTTACTTAATTTGGATGGTTACTGACACTTTTAAAGTGGAAAATCCCACCCCATTCTCTAAGGCTTCTGTTCTGGGCTCCTGTAGACCAAATCACTCTGATAAACTCTTCTTTAATCATCAGCAATTTTGGAGACTAAAGGGTGGAAACATCCCGATCAGCTTTACTTTGTTTAAAAGTTGTTTTCCACCCTTTACTCCTGCCTTAAAGTGTTACTAAATCCACAACAGTAAAATCAGTCTGTATATGCAGTAAAGCATGCTTGTTATACTCACTGTGGAACCTATAGTGTTAATCATCTACATTGTTTAAAAAGGCTGTTTGATCCTGTCCTCTCTGATCCTCCCCTTCTTCCACTGTCCTTAATACATCTCCTGATGGAACAGAGCTTTGGGGGCAGTCTGCACATGCTCAGTTTGGTGTGTATTGCTAGATATTTTTTTTTTCTTGGGAGGGTGCATGTGATTAGCACAGGGTAAATCAGTACTGTCCAGACAGAGTGTCAGGGGTCCTGCAGGTCAGTCAGAGTAGAATGAAAACTCCCCCTACAAGCTTTAAACAGACACTCATAGAAGTCATAAGACTGCAATATACTGCTGATGAGAAAAGGTATTTAGCAGTTTATATTTACTAAAATAATTGCATTTGCATGTACTGTGTACTGTGGGAGATCAGATATAGTGAATGCAGAGTTCTGGGTTTAGTAACACTTTAATGAATTGGTTAAACATTGGGCTATACAACCTTCAGTGGGTCCATCTGTCTCTCACCCTAACAAGGTGATGGGTATTCTCATTCTTAACTCCACTTCCTTTTGGTATTAGATGAATAAACTATTGGAATTCCGCTCTAGATTTTTTGCTTTTGCAGATGAGTCCTTACTCTAACTGGTGTTTGCTTCTGTCTAGATCTTTCAGGCGGTTGTGGACTGGGATTTACAATTGGGTAAGGAAATGATTTCTAAGAAACCTCCACACTACCTTACTGATCTGGCATATAAGACAGTCCAGCCCATCAAATATATCCCCAAAATCTTTAGTTCATCTAATTTTTATTGAAGAAAGACTCTTTGGATCCTCCTTTGATAAAATTATCTTTTTCTTGGTAGCATGCTGTGACTTTGTTCAAAACCATACAAAGCCTTGTCTTGGTTTGATTATTCCTGTTACCCCAGGAGTGATTTAAAAAGGATTCCAACATATCCATGTGTGGGATACCAGATGTGGACCTGATGGCATATTGTGACAACTATATGGTTGAAATGTTCCTAACCAGATCAGGAGATCTGATAGCAAACACAGAAAATGCCCTTGTTGCTCCCTTGTGTGAAGCACTCTGTGATGTTCTTCTAATGGGGCAAATATTCTGGTGACAACTGTCTGAGATGGGAATTCCTCTCACTTTGAGAATATTTCCTCTCATTTCCTGTTGCATCTCAAAAACAGGAAGTGAAGGAAAATCTCCCCAACAGGACACAAATGACACTACATAACCAGATAGGGGTTTAACCCTTCCCTATTCTATTCACAAATTTTAAAACATTAAAAAAAGACCAGCTTGCTAAACAATGCACTTGCTAAGCAAATGTACATGCAAAGTAGCAGTTCTAAAAAAATCTGTACAATGTACTATCAGGGCACAAAAAGGAGGAGTGCATGTACAAGTAATTAACATCAGAAACTCCATTTCAGGGATTAGCATATGGAATCTTGTACATCAATTTCCTTGCTTACCACACAAATACCTTTAACAACTCTATGAAAGTGTTTTTGGAGGACTTCTGCCATGTTAAAGGCCAAGGTTATCACACCAAATGATTTAATTTATGTGTTTTGCCTGTTTACTTCTCCTTGTATGAAGTTTATTGATTAATAAAACTATTTATGGCATTATTCTTGAAAGTATTATTCTGTTGCAACATTTTTCACGGGTGCCTGTGATTTTTGCACAATAGTATATTTTAACATAAATCTTAGTTCAAAAGTTGTTTCATGACACTTCAGATTAGACTAAACAATTCAAAATACGCAGAGGTATATGATACATTTCTGACGGATACATTTTACATTTTCGTCCTACATTCAACAAAAACTATATCCTAAGCAAACCATTGTTATGTAGCAAAAAAAGGGGATTCAAAACAGTTTCATTGATAGATAAAAATCTTGGATTCTGAAAAAAATAGGGAAACTTAGGAACTCCGAAAGTGAATGTGATTGAAGGGTAAGGTCATTAGGTACCTCTAAAACATATGTATTGCAAAAGATGTGTATCTCTTATCTCCCAAAGTAAGTGCATAGGCTACCTCTAGTGAGAATGATTTGCTTATCACAATAGACTTAACATCTGGATATTACAATAAGCCAATTCATCCCCAACAAGAAATGCACTGCTTATATTACACCTGGTATATTGTTTGAGTGCAACACAATGGCATTGGAGCAACTTTTACTCAAATGTTTTTGTAGATTTCAGAGATCAAATTACTTGAGCACAGTACACCATTTAGATAATCTCTGAGTAGAAGGAAGTAATGACCATTCAGAGGTGCATACTCCTAAATGGCTTTCAGTCAACCATGTGATCACATATATGGTGGGCAATTTGGGCAAAAAGAAATCGCGGCCTGAGTTAGGAAGTGTTTTATACAATAGCTTGTAAAATAGCCATAAATAGCAATAAGACAAATAGATTGGACCTGTATAATATATTCAATATAATATGCAGTATATCACTAATTAGACTATTATCTAATAGTAACATGTAGTATGCGGTTACAATAATTGCATCATGTGTATGGCATGACCAAGCAATAACGTAAAAAAACACAAACAAAAGTATAGATCATTTCAATTTTTCATTTAATTTATTAATTAACATTTTCTGATGCAAATGTAGAAACAAATTTGAAGTTTTGTTCAGATCTTACTTTAAATTTGGATAATAGACTTAAATTGTGTATTTTTTGTTATGTGTATGAAGATTTGTTCAAGGGAGGTTTGACTCCTAAAGAATAAATAATTATTTAATTTAATGTTATATATTTTAAATTATTAATATTAAAGTGGTTATAAAGGCAGGACATTTTTTTTCCCTTAATTCATTCCCTGCATCTGTTGTATCACTCCCTCATTCCCTTTATACTTACCTATTTAGATCCAGCGCTGTGACTGTCTGCAGCGGCTCTCTCCTCTCTCTCCCCTCACAGGGCATGGAGGCAGCAGTGGTAGCCATTGGCTTCTGCTGCTATCAATTAAACCCTGTGAGGAGGGAGTGAGGGGTGGGGCTGAGCAATGCAGTGCATGTCAATGGACGCACACAGCCCAGCTCAGGAGCAAGCCCACAGGTGTGCCACCATATGAAGTGGCTTTCTATGGTGGTGCATTGGGAAGAGGAGGAGAGGAGAGCGCCAGCAGGGAACCCAAGAAAAGGAAATAGGGGGCAGTTCTGTGCAACAGTATTGCACAGAGTAAGTAAGTAGAAACCTCTTATTTTAAGTAAAAAAAGGGAGCCTTTACAATCACTTTAAATCGCTAACCATTGCAATTCTTTTGACAGGTAAAACTACTCAGATATATTCATTTCTTCTGTGAGTTTAGCTATTTGCCTGGAGTTTTACATTTGATTTTCATGTCTAAATACCAAGGAAAAAGATAGTGTTATGGGTTTTGGGAGCATTCTGGCTGTATCTAGGTATTTTGGAAACCTCTGGAATGAAGGAACTTGTTGACAGAGCGCTGTCTAAATCAGAGGCAAAGCAGGAACACAAGAGAGCAGGTAACAGATCTGAGGAGACAGTAGCACATCATGTTGCATACTTATGGTAAATGGCTATGACCAAGGGACATCAATCAAGAGTGCTTGGTTTTCACCAGAGCTGCTATAGCCTGGTACAGATGAACTTGAGTAGCAGAAAGGATTGCCCAGTCACTGGGCAACCTCAGACAGAATGTCATTGGCTGGTGAGGAAGAAGACCACACATAGCCAAAAGCACAGAAAAGATAAGAATAAATGCTAAACCTTCCATATACCACTCCAATTGAGATTAGACTCCACACTACTCCATAGCCATATTTTAGGTGCTGGATTGGCTCGTCTCCACTTAAGCAATCACTTTTGCTTTCATCATCTCACAGGAACACCGCACACCAAGATACAAAATGTTGCTTTTTTTCTTTATTTAATTATTCAGCAGGAACAAATTCCTGCTGATGAATTTTGGGCTAGATACAGTGCTTTCTCAGCTATGCCAAGCACAAAATGCATCAGCATTTGTTCCTGCTGGCTATTTAAATAAAGAACAATTGCACGTCGCTGTGCATTGTTCCTGTTAGATGGTAAAAGAGATGAGAAATTATGCTACAACAAAATAGCCCTAACAGACAAAACACACCAGATTTGTATCAAGCAGAAGATGCGGCTGATGGGGCCTCAGAGTTTTTTAACCATCTGGGACGTGTTTTGGGTGTACCAAAACCCAACCAACATAATTTTTTTATGTGTTTATGTGCAATGAGGATATAGCCTTTAAGAAGGAAGAAAGATAAGAACAAAAGCAATATAGGACTTCAGTACAGGATGGTTAGTTCTCAGAACAGAAGATCCCAGAGCAGGAGAGGTGTTTGCATACAAGGATATAGGTTTACTATAGGAAAGGTTGGTTTCAGAGTCAGGTTAGTGTGATAGGGGCCTTAGGATAGGAAATCACTACATTTGCTGGGAGCTCTGTTCCAAATACTAACAGGTCCAATCTCTCTGTACTAACATATTATTTAAGAAGCAGTAATTCACTGTTATGCCGCGTACACACGACCGGACTTTACGGCATACTTGGTCCTGCGGACCGGAGTCCGTCTGCCAATTCGATCGTGTGTGGGTTCCAGCGGACTTTTTTCCCCAAAAGTTCGACGGACCTAGAAATGAAATATGTTTCAAATCTTTTCGATGGACTGGAGTCTGTAAGCTAGTCCGATGGACAAAAACCGAAGCTAGGGCAGCTATTGGCTACTGGCTATGAACTTCCTTGTTTTAGTCCGGTCGTACGTCATCACGTACGAATCCGTCGGACTTCGGTTGATCGTGTGTAGGCAAGTCCGTTCATGCGGAAAGTCCGTCGTAAAGTCAGTTGAAAAGTCCGCAGGACAAAGTCTGCTGTAAAGTCCGGTCGTGTGTACGCGGCATTACTTGGTTACATTTGTGAGGTTAGGTGTAGACAGAATTTGTATCATAATGTTAAATAATGAAAACAAAAATCAGTTCACACGGATATTCTATTTCCTTTGCTCCATCTATGACCACTTCCTACAAGAAATAAATGGGATGCCCTTTATTCTACCTAAGGGATATTCAATCTAAGGGATACCTTATTGTGGTTGCAGCTGTCCTGCTTTCACTTGAAGGAATTCAATGCTAGGCGTATTTGTCCCTTTGTCACCAGTGAAATAGTTGTCTCTTTGACTCAGTTGAAGTCCTTATTACAGTACAGACTATTTTATTAGTAATTTTTTGTTCTGAGGATTTGTCCTAAAAATGATTACTCTTAAAAATCCTGGATATCCAGAGTACTGATAAAGGGGTATATAGTTTATTTCCTGGTTACATTTTTCTAAATAATACCGAAAAACACTATTAGTAATGTAACCATAATATATGGGCATCTGTACACAAAGATTATGGCCAAACTGAAGACATTATTAAATAATCCAGGAATATGTCCTTCCCTATCATTTCATGTTTGACCTGCCGTGTAGATACAGTTGATCCCCTAAACAAAAGTATTCTAACAAATGATTCAAATACTAAAAAAGAAGAAGATAAATTCATTACAATGAAATGATACAAAAGTACCATAGGTAAGAGCCAAAGCTGTGACCTAGATAATTCACAACTTCAAGCAGAGGCAAGATGTCCATGTACTGTATAGTCTTAACATTAGTCACCTAGAGTAGGTTATATTAGACCTGGAAATACGTACATATACCGTGTAAGGCTGACATCACTCTTGAAACAAATTCTAATTGGTAAAGTAGATAACCTGGTTGTACAATGCATTTATGTGCTCATATACTAGCTAATTCATTTAGCCTGCATCTTTTAATGTATAACAGTTTAACGATAAACCTAAGTGTGTTAGAGTCCTTGCATTTATTAATAAATTAACATAAACCTTAGGGCAGTCATAAGGAGCCACTTGGCAGGCAACACTGCCATGCATTTTCCCATAACTGTGATGGGGTTATACATCCGTGCATATTTATAGTATATAGTGTAGCAGAGTGTCCATTTAGTCACCATGCTCAGGTAAGGATGTGGGTCTCCCCAACTCCATTTACAACAACTTCCTGGGTTGCTTGACTCACCTGGACAGATCTGGACAGATTTAGCTGGGCAAGTGATCTGCAGCCAGGTGAACCATCCAAACCAAAATGTGGGCAGCCAGACCAGAGACTAATAGCAACTTCTCCAAAAGACCCAGCTACTGTGAGAATTACTAATTCACATGGGGAGTAGTGTCTGGGTGCCCCTTTATTGTTGGTGAGTGCTTCCAGATTACGATAAGACCCCTGCCTTGAGATCCCCACAACCATTGGGCCAGGGTTGTGGGGAAGATGCCCTTGTCCTCCTTAACACAGGCACATGTTGAAGGCATGTGGTCTGGTATAGTTGAGGAGAGGGCGCATGTTTGCTCCTTACCCCCTTTCCTGGCCAGCCAGGCTGCATGCTTGGATTAAGAGTTTGGCATGGATTTCCTGGGAGATGCCACACTTTTTTTGTTGTTTTCTTTTTGTGGGGTACCTCCTTAAAGGTCATATCAGACTAAAAGGGCCATGTATGCAGTTTGGGGAGGATTCTATGGATTTTTTTCATTCTTGCTGTTGGTTGTACTACAGCAAAAGTGACATTTACAAAGAAAAAAAATAATACAGATTATATTGCCGAAAAATGTAATTTCATTGTTGGCTTCTTTTATTTCAAAAAAAGAAAAGAACACAGACTCTTCTCAAGGTCCCCCCAAAATACACAGTAGACTCTTTAGGGTCTACCTTGTATTTTGAAGGACCTTTGGGATCTGCGTGAATTTCTTTTTTTAGAAATGTCATTTGCCAGCAATTTTAAACACGTTTTTTTTTCCTTTGTAGATGACAGTGTTTTAAAAATAAAGATCACTATTACTGGCCAAATGGATTTTTTTTTAAAATATGTTTAATCATTGGGCAGTATCCACCACCATGCTATTTTTTGTTTTTTCATAACCCTTTGTCTATTAGCACAGAAGATAGGCATTTTGACAGATTCAGCTTCTATTGACTTCAGTAGGGCTTGGGTTTGACATCTGAACTCCTTTGAAGTTTGCCAAAATTTGCTCCAAATAAATCCAGGGCAGGCTCATTTGTAATGAGGACAATTTCAAAAGCTTTACTGAAGTAGTGATCTTCAGCTTGTTGTTATATGCTATGAAGTCACATGGACATTGCTGTGAAGAGTCCATGTTTGTGCAGTTTTTATTATTTGGCAGTTTGTGGATGGTTTTTGCAATCTTGAACCAGTTTTGCATTATTACTTCTAAATTTGCACCTGTTTGGTAAACTACAAGTTACAGTTACCATCTGTCTGATCATTTGGCTGATTAACCATACTGTTACAATATAACATGGTAGAAAATATTTCATGGCTACTCATGAGAAACGTGTTTTGCTTCTACAAAGCTCTTTGGACTGTTTTTCTGAATCATTGTACTATAATAGAAAAATGTTATTTATATCACACTGCTCCACCCTACGCTGTGTCCATATTCCATATTGTACCACTTTTGTACTACTAAAAATTTTCTAGTACCATGAAATTCCAGCCTTTTCAATAGTAATTGAAGTGTAAGTAACACTATGCTTGTTTAAAGTGGTTGTAAAGGCACAATGTTTTTTACCTTCACGGATTCTATGCATGGAGATAAAAAACCTTCTGTGTGCAGAAGCAGCCCCCAGCCACCCAATACCTACCTGAGCCCCATCGTGATCCAGCGATATGCACGAGAACCTCGGCTGTCCCGGGTCTCTCCCTCCTCATTGGCTAAGACAGCAGGGGGATTGGCTCTTGCTACTGTCAATCACAGCCAGTGAACCAATGAAGAGAAACAGTGGGTGGGTCGAGCCGTTGCTGTGTGTGAATGAACATACTCAGAAGCAAGCCTGCTCGGGGACCTCTATAGCAAGCTGCTTGCTGGGGGGATACTTGGCAGGAGGGAGGAGCCAGGAGTGCTGGCAAGGGACACGAGAAGAGGAGGATCAGGGCTGCTCAGTGCAAATCCACTGCACAGAGCAGGTAAGTACGACATGTTTGTTATTTAAAAAAAAATAATATCACTTTAATATATAATTTTGTTCTGGTTTAAGTGTTTTGTTCTATGCAGTATTCTAGATGTGCTCTTGCACAACATCAACAATAACACAAGTATTCGTTGTTTCTCTGCACTTTTGCGAAATTTGTGCGTTGTATAGTAATTCTACTAATCTTTTATTGTAAAAATGTGGGCAAGAACAGTTTAATTTGTTTTTTAAGTTTCATATCAGTAAATAAAGAAAAAAAAATGACAAATGTAGGTATTAGGAATTTGTGCATTTTTTTTCTGACTTCTGATTGCCCGTATCACAGCTTGTAAGACACCTCAATCACTATACTATACAATCTGATCATGGAAAGTTTACATGCATAAATTATTAGAAGCACATTTGGACATATCCCTGAAATTATGTTTTGTTCGGATGTAATTGTTCTGGGAGTTGTCAATGTCCATCAGCATATGAGTGGGGACATGTCTTTTTTTAATTTTCAGCTAAGAATTGTGCTCCCTAGACACTGCCCAAGTTAGAGACATCAAGTCTGTCTATCAACTCCACACTTCTTGTGACAAATGCCATCCACCCACTAACCCCTGCAGCTAAAGGATTCTCTTTTGAACAGTCGGCATTTTGCACAGCTTTGTACAAATGTTATATGTACAGGCAAAAATCAACTTGGTCATTCTGTCTTCACTGTAGACAGAAGTTGTCCACCCACTACAATAACATGGCATTTTGTTTGCAAATGACAGGACACTTTTTAAACAGTTTGTGGACAGTTTTGCATGTGTCAGCTGATTCTTTGTGCTGTATTACCGTTTTCTAACATATACCACTACTGGGGAATGAATTTAGTTCAGGAATAAAGTTAGGCACACACTTTGAAAACTTGTACCAGATCTTAAAGCATAAATAAAGACAATTCTATCAAAAATAGGTCATTTAAATGTTATGAAGAATAAAATGTTTGCTCAGCATGTTTATAACAGCAACATGCACATAGCCCGGTGCTCTTTTTAGGCATGTATTCACAGTATGAACTGACTTTGTAAAATATTTCATAGAGTTTTGTAATCCGCAGCCAGGGTTTTCCATTCCATCCACTGGTTTTTGAAGGTGAATAAAATTAAGGTATCTAAAATGTTTAGGCTGGTCATAATTAGTCAGTTAAGCAAAGTAGTTTGCCATCCCCTTACAACCTGGGAGCACTTAGGTGTTCCCTTACAACCTGGGTGCTGTTTTTGAATGTTTTGGGATGATCCTGCTTATTACAAAAAAGATAATAGTTGCACAATATACTCCAGAATTTCTTTACCATTTTGGATGATATAGTTTCTCAGCCACAAAATATAAATATTCACAGCAAACATACATTAGTGTTGAATCAATCTGTCCTTTAAAATGCATGCACATGAACAATGCAGTGAATGTTTAGCGAATGTCAGATTTACTGTTTTTTTTAAATATGCCCTTAGAATTTGCTTATGTTTTTTTAATAAAAAAACAAAAATCCCCAATTAAGTTCCCATTCATATTTCACCCACCTATCCCACCTTTTAACCTGAACACACACCAATTAAGATACAAATGTTATATAGTATAAAAAAGTTTCAATTCATCTATTGTGAGGTGCAGCATTGATTATTATTGGCAAGAGGCTGATGATTAGAAAGATTGGGTCACTTTGCCCATTAAGACAAGGTAAAAGACTATTTTTAGAGTCCACTCTCCAAACCAACATATACTCACGTTTGCAGCACTCCCCCACTGTTCCTCCTTCCTTCATTTGTCAAAAATTACCATGTGTAAGCTCCATGTCTTGGAGTTTACATAGGGCTGATAAAGTGTGGGCCCAGTGATTGGCTACTTAGACCTGAGTACTGCATTATATCACACACTACACCATGCAAGGAAGCAAATACTATTGTGCAATGGTTCAAACAGAGGAAGCAGAGGTGGAAGAGCACTGTAAAAGGTGAGTATAAATATGTCAGGGAGTGGAATAGCAAGAGATTATGTCACTTTGCTCTAAATGGATAAAGTCAAAGTCTCTAGAACAGTGGTTCTCAACCTGGGGGTCGGGACCCCCTCGGGGGTCGAATGAAGATTTGCCAGGGGTCACCGAATCCTGGGCTGTTCCTGAAGCCCGCACCACTCTTGCAGCCTTTTAGCGGCCGCCCAGAAGGGCTGTCCCTGTAGCCACCTAGCTGGGCTGTTCCTGTAAACTGCCCACTCAGCCTCTTCGCAGCCAACCATTGAGTTCATGGCATGCCTGGGGGGGCAGAGACTAGAGGTCAGCTGACTGGTGAGGAATGTGAAGTGGGAGGGGATGAAGGAGACCCCATCTCCTGATGTTGGCATAGGTGTCACTTCTGCGAGACACCACAAAGTCGCAGACACAGTGAGCAACACTACCTAGTTGCCATTAAAGGTTCCCACTACAGTTGTCAGATCAGCAGATGACCTTGATCAAGAGCACCCAAGTTGGCTGATCAGAACTCCCCCAGCACTGCGACTCATCCCATTCCCCTCACCCTCCTACCAAGGAGTAAGAGAAGGAATAAAAATAGAGAATACATGGAAGGTAGAGGAAAAGAAGGGGAGGACAAAGAAAAATGGAGAGAAAGAATAAGAGAACAAGAAAGACGCCTAGAGAGAGGGATGGGGGGAAAAAAAAACAAGAAATTAGGATAGAGAGAGGTAAAAGGGAAAGAAAGGAGAACAAAGAGAAAGAATGGTACGTCCTAAAATGTACCATAAGGGGTTTTAATACTGTACTAGTGGAAGGGACTCAGGGAGCGCTAAATATCTGTGGGTTAGGGGCGAAAATTACTTGTCTTGCCTTGGGTGCTGACAACCCACGCTACGAAAATAATTTTACTGTTAGAGGTCCCCACAACTTGGAAATTTTATCAAGGGGTCCCAACACTAGCAGGTTGAGAACCACTGCTCTAGAAGAAGGAAAACTGTATCCACTAAAGTCTATAGACAAGCAGGCATGGCATATGTTGATGGTTTTAGTTACTGTTGATGTTATGGTGACTATTATTTCCCTCAGGCAGGGGTGGCTGCAAATCATTACACAGCTAGAAATGTCAATTTGCAATAGTAAATGTGACTCTCAAAGACTTTCTTGAAATGTAAAAAATAGTAAAAGAAGACAATCAGATTGTGTGGGAGCAATGCTGCTGAAGTGTTAGATCTGATGGTGACAATATGTGAGTAAGCACTGTGAATGGTGGTGTAGTTTTCAGGAAGCCCTAATCCAATTCATTGATTCATTGTTTTGTAGGTTTGATTATTTGCTTAACCACTTGCCTCCAGGGCACTTACACCCCCTTCCTGCCCAAACCATTTTTCAGCTTTCAGCGATGTCACATTTTGAATGACAATTGCGTGGTCATGCTACACTGTACCCAAACAAATTTTTTATAATTTTCTTCACACAAATAGAGATTTCTTTTGGTGGTGTTTAATCACTGCTGGATTTTTTTATTTTTTACAAAAAAAAAGACCAAACATTTTTTAAAAAAAAATGTTTTTTACTTTTTTTTCTGTTAGTAAATTTTGTAACTAAGTAATTTTTCGCCTTTACTGTTGTGCGCTGATGAGGCAGCACTGATGGGCATCAATAGGCTGAACTGGTGTGCATTGATGAGGTGGCATTTATGGGCACTGATTAGGTGGCACTGATGAGGAGGAACTAATATGCCGCACTTATGGGCACTGATAGGTGGCACTGATGAGCACTGATAGGCGGCACTGATGGGCACTGATAGGCGGCACGGATAGGCAGTACTAATGGGCACTGATGGGCACAATGGGTGGCACTGATGGACGACACTGATGGGCATTGATCGACAGCAGTGATGGGCATTGATGGGCAGCACTGATAGCCAGCTCTAACTGGCATTGCTAATGGGCACTGATTGGTGGCACTTGTGGGCAGTGGTGGGCACTGATTGCTGCCACCGGTGGGCACTAAATGCTGGCATTGGTGGGCAATGGTGGGCACTGATTGGTGACACTATATTGCTATATTGTAATCAAGGCACTGATGATCAGTGCCCTGATTACATTATTAGATGTTCCCCTGCGTGGAGATGCCGCTGATCGGCTCTCCTCTCCACACACTCTGTCAGTATGAGGCGAGGAGAGCCGATTACTGGCATCTCCATGTTTACATGTGACCATCTATGATTGGAAACAGCCGATCACATGGTTAAAGTGCCGCGGACACGGCTCTTTACAGAGATCAAGGTCGTGCCATGTTCTAGCAACATGGCACGGCTGCCGTGTTGCTAGTCATATGATCTTATCATAGAACAATAGCTGCACATGAATCTCTGGTTTGGCACATTTGGGGCCAAATCTAAAAGTTGGCACACTGATTTATGCATCTCTTATCTAGAAGAAACATGCAACAAAGGAAGGAAGGAAGGAAGGAAGGAAGGAAGGAAGGAAGGAAGGAAGGAAGGAAGGAAGGAAGGAAGGAAGGAAGGAAGGAAGGAAGGAAGGAAGGAAGGAAGGAAGGAAGGAAGGAAGGGTTTAGAATAGGAACAAAGTGTAATTTACCACATATGAAAAGAGCCTAAATTCAATTTGGATAATGCCCTACACTCTGACAAATCCACAACTCTATGCTATGACAACATTAATAAGTAACCAGCAGACAGTCAGATTTGCAGAAAGTCTTAAAATGTAATTAGTATTTGATAATTATCATTACTTGTAACAATTTTTCAAAGAGGTTCGGGAATATTCACACAGAAATACATATGCAAAAAGACATATGCAGCTCCCAAACCAGGCAAAAACAATCAAACACAAAAAATGTCTTGTTAAACTCCCAAGAATTACCTAGTTTGAGGAGAAAAGCAGAGTAAGCCCCTTCTGTTTTTTCTTATCAATCTCTTTACCTAATATTTGAACAGATATTTTATGATCACAAGGCCTTGTAATGTCTGCAAACTAATTCATAGATATGTTATCAATGATTTTGACTTTGGTGTATGGATAAGTTGTGTGAAAACATAACAGACTAAATCTTTATTATTTTATATTTAGCACCATTATAATAATGTATGTGCAGTATTTTCACAGCAAAGTGTTCTACCTATATAAATGTGTTGATTGTGTTCTTTTGCAGTTTGTGATTTATATACTTTTTAATGTCCCTTGATGCTAATCTTAAAGCTTGTTTGTGGTGTTTTTTGACCTGTTCCCTTTGCCATTTTCCTTGGAAGGCTGAACAGCCAAACTGAGCTTCTATTTAGCTAATGTTCGTAGAAATCATCCATAGATGACTTTCAAGCCTTCTATTGTATTCTGTCAATCCATACTCCGAAAGAAAAACAAGCAATTTAACTATTGTAGTGCTTTAATTTTTTTCAAAAACAGAGGAAAATACTAGAATACCTACAGTACTTGCCCAGTAGCAGCTGAAATTAAAATATTATGTTCTTTAACCCAACAGATAAAGACTGAGTTCAGCACTTGTTTTCCAACCAATACAAGATTTAGGGTTGTAAAGTACATTCACCTCTCACATGTTTGTTCCTTCCGGGGTATAACAGTGGATGCTTTGTTGATGCACTTGTCTTTTCAGTTTTGACCCCATTGTCCACACAAAAGGCCAGTTATCTCATTAACCAATCTCTGTATTTTTATCAAGATCTCATTCTGAAGTGGGAGGACTATGCATTACACTCATTGTAATTGTTTGACAACCTGCTATTAAAGAAATTATCCTATGTCTGATAAGAAATTTGGCTCAAAACTTTTTGTGTTAGTTTTAACTACATGTGATGCAATGGTAGGTCCAGCCAAAAGGTACAGATAGATATATATCTATAGATATTTAGACCAAATTAAAATTATCTCTACTTGAATGCAGGTGGGTCAACAAGTGGCAAAAAGGCACTTTGATTGATTTGTCAGTCTTCAAGTTGTATTTGTCTGTCAAATTTTACCTCCTTTGGGCCTTAATTGCAAGATCTAGTGTCACATTCAGGGGATATCAACACATGTAAATATCTAAAGGGGAAATATTTTGTGGACAAAAAAAATCTGTGAACCCTAGGCCACAGCTAGAGTCCTGTACCTATTCTAATATAATTTTTAATATTACATAGATGTATTTTTTTTAAAAAAAGCTAATAACCTTAGATGGGCATTTAAAAAAGTTATTTTTATTTTCACAACTTTATATACAGTTGTTACTCACCTCTTCACTAAATTTGAGATATTTAACATTTGTGTAAACTACCAGGCAATCTAAAGCTCTATCTGAGTCAATCTAAGCGATCACTGGACAAGATGTCAAACATGTATTTGGTACTACTTCTCATCATCCTACCCATCTCATTTTTCCTTGTGATATTTTGATAAAATTACACATTCTCAGTGTCATCATATTTGACCATGCTGTTTCTTTCTGTTACATTTATGGAATGACATTTTAGTCCTGGGATCCTATGTTGCAGCAGATCAAAGATCTCTGCACAAAAATCAAATCATATCCTTTACCTAAATTCTGTTTATTGTAATTATGTAATTTATGGTAACATTGGAGAACAAAGATTTTGCTTCCTGGACACTTTCTGGTAGACATGTGCACACTGAAATATTTTCTTTCAGAATTTCGGTTTCTTCTGAAAAATACGTTTATCTAGTTACTCCCGAAATTAGTTTTTATTTATTTTGATTATTTTATGTTTTTTGTTTATTTTGTTTATTATTTTGTTAAAAAATACACTCGTATGAAAATCCAAATTAATTAAGGTTGGATCTGTCAATTGAAGGCTTATGAGGTCTATTGGATGTTCTAAGAAGATTTAACGACGCAGCTAAACTGTGGGATGCTGCGATCGTACATTTCCGCCCATAAGCTATAGTAGAATTCTAATATTGTTTGACTAGTAATAATTATAATTATTATTACCAGTCAAACAACATTAGAATTCTTTTATAGCCTATGGGCAGAGCATTGGACTGTAAATGTCTGCTCACTGCGATCGTATATTTTTAGCTGCTTTCATTGAATCTTCATGTCGAACGGTATTATACATATTTTTGAACGTATCGAATGATACGATACTTGTTTGTTTCTGTTCATGGCGAACGGTCTACCCAAACAGCCAATGGAATTGCATTGTATCAAAATTCAAGCATATAACTTCCTTCCTGTTTGCTCTGCGCTCCTAATGGTTTTGGTTCACACTGGCGATGGCAGGATCCAACGGTGGCTCTAGGCAGTTCGACCCCATGGAGGTTCCTGGCCCTTCCATGGAGGCAGCAGCACCACCACCACCACCATCAAAAAAGCGCAGGAGGGGGACACAAGCTGCAACCAGCAGCAAGCTTAACTTTCCGTGGTCTCACAATGAGTTCACTGGCATCACTAGTGGGGCAGGGGGTGCGGTCCGCACCCGGATGACACCCACCAGAGGTTGACACCAGGCTGAGATTGGCAGTCTGACACCGGCGCTGCAGCTCCCTCCTTCCTTTCCAGATCTCCTGCGATGTGCGGGGAGAGTGACGGAGGAGGTAGTGAGGCAGAGACAGAGGTGCCTGGAGTCTGACACCATCCCACACGCCGCAATTATCTCTCTCCCCGCCAGCTGCACTCACTGCAGACAAGACTATAGCCACCCCCTCCTCGGCTGAGGAGCCGAGGAGGAGAAAAAAGAGACAGCGTGCTACAGCACCTGCTGGGGGCAAGGTATTGCAGAGAAGCGGGACATTATGCTGCCAGGAGAGTCATTTTAGGAAGTAGAGGTTTGAGTATTTGTACTAGGGGTGCCTTGTTTTGGGTTAGAAATGACTTAAGGAGGGGGCAGATTTGAAGTTTAACACCCCACAGCACAATTCCTCTCCCCTTCCAAAGCACCCCCTAGAACATGTCCTCTAACCCCCCTAAAATCAAAGATCCCATCCCAGCTCCATCCATCCCCCATCCCATCTCTGCTCCATCCACCCCCATCCCATCCCAGGTCCATCCACCCCCATTCCTTCCCAGCTACATCCATCCCCCCGGTCCCATCCCAGCTCCATCCACCACCCTCATCCCATCCAAGCTCCATCCATCCCCCCGATCTCATCCCAGCACCATCCACCACCCCCATCCCATCCCGGGTCCATTAACAACCCAATCCCATCCTGGCTCTATCCATTCCCCTGACCCCATCCTGGCTCCATCCACCACCCCATCCCAGCTCAATCTATTCCCCTGATTCTGTCCTGGCTCCATCCATTCCCCAGATTCCATCCCAGCTCCATCTATTCCCCTAATTCCATCCCAGCTCCATTCATTCCCCTGATTCCATCCTGGCTCCATCCATCCCCTCGATCCTATTCCAGCTCCATCCACCCCCCTGATCACATCCCGGCTCCATCCACCATCCCATCCCAGCTCCATCCATTCCCCCGATTCCATCCTGGCTCCATCCATTAACCAGATTCCATCCCAGCTCCATTCATTCCCCTGATTGAGTCCCAGGTCCTTGTAAGGGAAACGCTTCTTCGATGGATGCAGCTGTGTGGCACCCGCTCCAGGGAGACCATTTCAGAGCAGGAGAAGTGGGAGGAGATCTCCTGAAAAGTTGAGGAGATGCTTGTGCTGCAGACTTGCTTCTTGATGAAGTTTGACCTCTTACACTAGTGCCACCACCAACAGGCACAGTGGCCTGCCACAGGAAAGCGCGTTGACTGCTGGGAGCTGTCCACAAATCAGTGATCAAATGAATTGTCTGACCCTCTGCTCTGGTCATTTTTTTCCTTCAATACCGCAACGCACTAATGGTATAGTGCTGGAACAATCTTTCTGCTAAAAGTTGTTCATGCAGGAACAACATATTGTGGAGCAAGGGCATGCAATAGCTGTTTAAATGGCGCCCCATCAATAATGCGAAAAGAGACTCCTCCAACAGCAATGAATTGGCCAATGAGGCAGGTGATCTTGTTGGCCTGCTGTTTTGACATGCCCTTGGAACTAAAGCCAACAAAGCTATCTAGGGTAGGCTGACGATGTCCTTGAGAGGATGAAGAGCCCGATTGGGTCTTTAGTGGAACTACTGCACGTGGATGCTTTGTCTTACTTGAACCCTCTCTATTGGCTGTGCTCTGAGTAAGTGGTGTGGTTGAGGAGGTACCACCAGTACAGTCAGAGTCCGTAACAATGCTGCTTCCTGTGCTACCACCTTCTTTTTCTGCCTCTGCCTGCAGCAAAGTAGAGTGGTGGTAATTTTTAAGATGTAGGTTCATAACAGTATTGGTTAAATGTCCCAACTTTTTCCCCCTTCTCACTTGCTTACCACACAATTTTCACTTTCCAAAGAACCCGCCTTCCAATCTGTGAAAGTATTTCCAAGCAAGCATTGATGCGTCGTGATGCAGCCCCTTGACCCAGTTTATCTCTAGTATTTAGGCCTGATGTTGCTGCAGCGGGTAGCACACCAGTGGTGGAAGCTGTTGCCACTACAGTTCCACTTGGTGAACTAGTGCTAATGGCAGGGGCGCTGGGGAGGTCAGTGTTATCATCACAGGATTCTTCCTCCATAATAACAGAGTGAACTGCTACCTGTCCTACTCCTCACAGAATATCCCTCTTGCACTTCCTCTAGGTCATACTGTAAGTCTTGTGGGGTAAGAGTGTATAATACGTCTACAGTGGATGGGGAAAGAGGAGCATCACATTCAAAATCATTGTCACCACCAAAATCAGTTATTGCATAGAGTCGTCTCAGTAGAACTTTTCTCTTGGGGCAACGAAAAAAAAAGGTTCACTCTGTCTCTGCTGCTGTCTCCCTCAATTGCTTCTTTTGGGGGCTGGGCAGTGGCACTGGCAGTGTCATTTGAGGTGGTGAGCGTAAAGGCTACTCCTACTACTACTACTACTAGTTTTCTTGCCGATACCATAAAAATAAGAAGCTATGACACCTGTAGAAGTAGAAGGAGCTGCACAGGCAGTGGAAGCGGCAGCAGATGTTGGTAGTCTGGCAGGAAAACTAGTAGAACTGGTGGTGGTGGAACTAGCTTTGATGGCAGTGGTGGTGACACTCACAGTTGTGGATGACATGTTTGTGGCTGTAGAAGTGTCAGCAGTACCTAAGGAAGAAATAGTAGCAGAGACCTTGCCACCTTTTTAGCAAGGCGTCCACCACGACCATGACCAAGACCTCTACCTGCCTTCACTTTTCTGTTAGAACTAAATATACAGCAATGTACCGTTCCAACAGAAAATGGACTGGCGACAGTGATCAGACCTGCAAGCAGGTAACAATGTAAAATCAAATGAAAAATAGATCACAAGAAATAGAACAAAAACAACAAATATTCTAGAGTTGGCAAAACTACCTGCACGCAGGTAACAAATTAGATCATATAGAATCTATATAGAATCTATAATATATAATAAATAATAAATCCCCCCCCCCCCAAAAAAAAACACAGACAGCCTCTGAGGCTATCACAAAACTAACAACAATAGTATCACTATCAAGTTCAACACTAACACAATAGCAGATTAATAGCAGATGAAATGAAAAAGCGAAGTCGAATTATAGCTTGCTTCACTATCTGTTCTGCTGCTGTGCTTATTGCTTAATAATTCAGGTTCTCTGTTAACAAACGGACCAGCTAAGATTGACTGTCTGAAATGATTCAGTGTGTCTCTCTCTGCTAGCAATCGTAAGTGAAAGTAAGTTGGCTGTACGTGTGTGCTTAAGTACTAGCTATTTTACTGCTCCTCCTCTTTGGTTACAATCAACCAATAAGATTCATCATCATCATCATCTTACTTCCCCCACCCATTCCAGCAGCGACTACTAATAACTCTTTTACAATTGTCTCTATAGCGTCAAATCTTTTCTCTCTATGTCGAATAATCTTGAACTAATAAAGTTAGGTTAGGCACATTCGACCGCAGGTTCGAAAGACACAAATCGCTATTGTCACCGTCATGTCGAATCTTCTATCTATATCAAACTTTTGTCGCAACGATACGAAAATATAATGGATACGAAAATAAAAAATTTTTTATTTTGGATCTTTCGGATTTCGGATCCTGCGCGTTCGTTATCGTTTTGTTAAAACGAACACTACAATCCCCGAAATTCAGGCGAAAATGCATTTGGACGATGGTCTACTTTCTGGTGTACTTTATAGATTTTTGGGCACTTATCACAAATATAATCTGTATTTTACCCTATCATGTAGTGTTTTATAGAAGTCTTATGTTTTTGCAATTTACAGTACCTGTTGGCTATGCAGCACACATGAAAGAAACATACGAAAACATGGCACTGTTGTTGAAGCACATCTAGTGCACGCAGAACTGGAATATACTGTATGTGAAGATCTAAAAGTTGTGGCTCTGCTGCTTGGAATGCAGCTCGGATGTACCAAAGCACTGTTGTTAGGCCACTCCAAAAGAATTTGGTTCCAGAACAGAAAAATGTGGCACATAGTTATATAGTAGGCGCAGGGCCGTCTTAATAGCATCATGGGCCCCTGGGCAAAGTAATGCTCT
The DNA here is from genome assembly GCF_042186555.1 of Aquarana catesbeiana. Classification (NCBI taxonomy): domain Eukaryota; kingdom Metazoa; phylum Chordata; class Amphibia; order Anura; family Ranidae; genus Aquarana; species Aquarana catesbeiana. The sequence goes on along the minus strand of NC_133326.1, from coordinate 447,297,711 downwards.
GGGGCCCTTACAATGGAGACAGTGCAGGTAAACAGACATCAAGTAGGTAGGAGGCAGACAAGCGGAGCTTCCCCTTTTGGGTGGAGCTCCTCATTAACTACATGAACAATCATTCTGTACAACAAAGAAACAGTGGGAAAATAATACATACATAAAGTAACAAAGCTGTCCTGTGCATATAATATATCTGCTAGATTGATGCGTCCCCAGCACTCTAACCCCTCTAAACCCCAGATATTTCCCCCCAGCACTCTGACCCCTCCACACCCCAGATATGCCCCCAGCACTCTAACCCCTCTACACCTCAGATATTTCCCCCCGGCACTCTGACCCCTCCACACCCCAGATATCCCCCCAGCACTTTGACCCCTCTACAGCCCAGATATGCCCCCTGCACTCTGACCCCTCTACACCCCAGATATCCTCCCAGCACTCTGACCCCTCTACATCCCAGATATCCCCCCCAGCATTCTCACCCCTCTACACCCCAGATATCCCCCCAGCACTCTGACCCCTCTACACCCCAGATATCCCCCCAGCACTCTGACCCCTCTACACCCCAGATATCCCCCCAGCACTCACACCTCTCTACACCCCAGATATCCCCCCACCACTCTGATCCCTCTACACCCCAGATATCCCCCCAGCACTATGACCCCTCTACACCCCAGATATCCCCCCAGCATTCTCACTCCTCTTCACCGCAGATATCCCCCAGCACTCTAACCCCTCTACATCCCAGATATTCCCCCACAGAGAAGGACAAACCAACCCACAATGATATATATAGAGTACAGTGCTTGTGCAAGCATCTTTCTAAGCATTCTTTTATAGTTGCAGATTTAAGCTATCTTGTATACTGAAATAGCAGAGCATATCAAAGCATGTCAGTCACAATGGTTTGGGCATATTATTATACCCCGCCACTCTACATCCCTGATACCTATAGCCACCCAGGCTACCCCAAGCCTTGCTACCCCCTATACACCCCACATCCCCCCTCAGCATTGTTATCCCCCATACACCCTTGATATCCCCCAGCACCATTATTCCATCCATGTAGTACCCCCTTTTCCAGTGGAGATACAGTGCATGTAAACTGTTTGGCCTTTCGGTGCAAACAGTGCTGGACAGCTGGGCTCACCATGACACCATCCACAATGCTACTTCCACAGGTGGGCTCTCAGTGCTGCTGACTCAGCAGCTCCCACTCCAGCTCCTACCACGCAGCCTTTGAGTCCAGAGCATTCAAGCTGCATGGGGTGGGTCAGAGCATCACTGGTGCTCTGGCCCTGCCCCTCCCTTCTGGCTGTGAAATAATAGGTATTGCTCTGTACAGCACGGCGCATCGGTACCAGTCTGCCTCCCCTGTGTATCCATCACTCTCAGTGCCATCATGGGGCCCCCAGCTGCTTTGGGGAAAGTGCAGGGGCCCCCCATGCAGCTGGGGCCCTGGGCAGTGCCCAGGTGTGCCCTCTCATTAAGACAGGCCTGAGTAGGCGAGGTCGAAAAAAGACACAAGTCCATCAAGTCCAACCTATGTCCAATTTCAACATGAATTGCTTGTTGCCTCTACAAGGATATTTTTGCCTTCACATAAAAGATCTGTTATTGGAGCCAGAGAGTATCACCTGGAAAGCATTCAAGGATGTGGTTGACAATGTTGACAATTTCAGAGTGCCAAACTACATTCAGCTGGTTGACAAACTTCTTACAGCATTTAAGACCATGAAGTGCAAAATGTCACTGAAGTTTCATTTTCTGCCTGAAAAATCTAGCTGTAGTCAATGACAAACATGGTGCAAGGTTTCACCAGGACATTGCCACAATGGAAAAATGGTATTAGGGCATCTGGAATCCATCAATGCAGTGAGATTCACTGGATACTAAGTACAAATAAAAATCAGCAGCAAAACTATTTTATCTCTGTTGCACTCATGCAGCATGTCAGAAACATTATACAAATAAAACCATAGACAACATAGTCATTAAAATTTAATTTCATATTTCTCAAGATTCCTATCTAATATAGTCATTAGGAAATTATATTTGTGTTCAGCTTGAAGGGGTCTATCAAATTCACCAAAAGTTTTTTAGGAAGCAAAATCCTTGAAAAAAATGTGTTTAGCAGTGTTATTTGCAAACGTTCGTCCTACTTTTGTAATATGTTGTGTAACAGGCCATACTGCCAGGCCTTGCTGTAAAAAAAGGATGCAACCTGACCACATGCCCACTATTAACATCTTTAGCAGCTATTCTGTGTGCAAAGTCTCAATGAAAGAAGGCAAAATGGGCTATGATAGAGAAATTTGAATGATGTACAGTATATACCACAGAAAAAGACATAGGAGGAAAACCTGCTGCATTTAAAAAGAAAAAGAGTACAGTTTAACTTGCCGACCGTATACAGTACAGTAAGGTGACTCTCCTGTGCAAAATCACGTAAAGATATGTGATTCTGCACTTCCGGGTCTGGGGTCTTGGACACAGCGGGAGCCAATCAGAGCCCGCCGGGACCCGCCAATCATTCCAGAGAAAGGCAGAATGGCAGTCTGCCTATGTAAACAAGGCAGATTGCCGTTCTGTCAGTAGAGAAGGTAGTGATCCTGTGTTTCTGCTAAGCAGGAACACAGATCTCTGCCTTCCCACAGTAAAAGCACCTCCCCCACAGTTCGCAAGCACTCCCTGGGAACACATTGGTAGCCCCTGATGTTAACCCCTTCCCTGCCAGTGTCATTGGTACAGTGACAGTGCATATCTTTAGCACAGATCACTGTATTAGTGTCACCGGTCCCCAAAAAAGTGTCAAAAGTGTCATAGTGTCTGATTTGTCCACCGCAATGTCGCAGTCTTGCTATATTTCACTGATCGCCGCCATTACTAGTGAAAACGTATTTTTTTTTAAATTCCATAAATATATCCCAAAGTTTGTAGATGTTTTAACTTTTGAACAAACCATTCAATATATGCTTATTGGGTTTTATTTACCAAAAACATGTAGCAGTTCACATATTGGCCTAAATTGATGAAGAAATTAGATTTTTTTAAAAATCTTATTGGATATGCTTTACAGCTGAAAGTAAAAACCACAGAGGTGATCAAATACCACCAAAAGGAATCATTATTTGTGGGGAAAAAAGGACATCAATTTTTTTTTAGGGTACAGCGTCGCATGACCATGCAGTTGTCAGTTAACATAATGAAGCGCTGTATCACAAAAAATGGCTTGGTCATGAAGGGGGGGTAAACCTTCCAGAGCTGAAGTGGTTAAAGTATATGTACACCCAATCACTAAAATCTTAATACGCGAATGTAGACATGAAGTGGCTGCAAATAGACTGGGGGAGTCTAGCAGCATAAGCTTGGAAAAAAAAAAAAAAAGAGGAGAACGATATCATTAGCAGTAATCAGCATGGATTCATGAAGAATCGTTCTTGCCAAATCAATCTATTAACCTTCTATGAGGAGGTGAGTTGCCATCTAGATAAAGGAAGGCCGTAGATGTGGTGTATCTGGATTTTGCAAAAGCATTTGACACAGTTCCCCATAAACGTTTACTGTACAAAATAAGGTCAGTTGGCATGGACCATAGGGTGAGAACATGGATTGAAAACTGGCTACAAGGGCGAGTTCAGAGGGTGGTGATAAATGGGGAGTACTCAGAGGTGGGTAGTGGGGTCCCCCAGGGTTCTGTGCTGGGACCAATCCTATTTAATTTGTTTATAAACGACCTGGAGGATGGGATAAACAGTTCAATCTCTGTATTTGCAGATGATACTAAGCTAAGCAGGGCAATAACTTCGCATAATGTGGAAACCTTGCAAAAAGACCTGAACAAATTAATGGGGTGGGCGACTACATGGCAAATGAGATTCAATGTAGAAAAATGTAAAATAATGCATTTGGGTGGCACAAATATGAATGCAATCTATACACTGGGGGGAGAACCTCTGGGGGAATCTAGGATGGAAAAGGACCTGGGGGTCCTAGTAGATGATAGGCTCAGCAATGGCATGCAATGCCAAGCTGCTGCTAATAAAGCAAACAGAATATTGGCATTAAAAAGGGGATCGACTCCAGAGATAAAACGATAATTCTCCCACTCTACAAGACTCTGGTCCGGCCGCACCTGGAGTATGCTGTCCAGTTCTGGGCTCCAGTCCTCAGGAAGGATGTACTGGAAATGGAGAGAGTACAAAGAAGAGCAACAAAGCTAATAAAGGGTCTGGAGGATCTTAGTTATGAGGAAAGGTTGCGAGCACTGAACTTATTCTCTCTGGAGAAAAGACGCTTGAGAGGGGATATGATTTCAATTTACAAATACTGTACTGATGACCCCACAATAGGGATAAAACTTTTTCGCAGAAGAGAGTTTAATAAGACTCGTGGCCACTCATTAAAATTAGAAGAAAAGAGGTTTAACCTTAAACTACGTAGAGGGTTCTTTACTGTAAGAGCGGCAAGGATGTGGAATTCCCTTCCACAGGCGGTGGTCTCAGCGGGGAGCATTGATAGCTTCAAGAAACTATTAGATAATCATCTGAATGACCACAACATACAGGGATATACAATGTAAAACTGACACATAATCACACACATAGGTTGGACTTGATGGACTTGTGTCTTTTTTCAACCTCACCTACTATGTAACTATGTAACAGTATTTCTACAAAAAATGCAATTGTTTATGATAGAAAGTGCTCTAGCAAATAAAATGTCATTCAATTAGATTTCTGAAAATTATCAAATTTGGTGTCTAGTCTAATGCACGTGTGCAGATGGCTTGGTTGCCAAATTATCTTCCAACCCATAAACTTTAGACGCTCATGGTAGGTGAAGTCTGACACCTATAGGCATTTTTATATTGTAACATTATAAATCAATTTCTAAAACAAATATACATAATTTGTGTTTAATTTATGTTTAGTAATTTTAATCAACCATCTGAAGAGATATAATCTTTTTTTTTTGTCCCTCTAGCAGCCATCCTAGTACATTGTAGCAGCATTCTAATGTTACTGTGAGACAACAATGGTCTGTTGATAAGTCAAGTGGCAGCTAATTAGACCAAGTGTTTTTAAAAGCAGAGCCCATGTTACCTGAATTGTTGCGGATCGTCACCTGCGGCACTCTCCCTGTCACATGCTAAATGGGGAGCACTTGTTCAGATGCTTGGAAGCTCACAGAAGCGTATCCGATGCATTGGTCTCACTAAAGCACATGTCAATCAAATGAAGAGGAAAGCAGATGTATACATTCTCTGACCACCTACTACTAGAATCACTTTTTTCTTCCCTGAAGGAACTCCTAAGAGATAAAAATCAAGGAAATGTAATACAGAGGACCTAAAAGATAAACAGATGTGTATTTTACAATGAAAGCTAACCCAGGTACTTTTGCACCTGCTTCAGGCACCAGCATCAGGTCTAGATGTGCTCATATTTTACAGAAAAGCTTTTATAGCATGTAGCAGACCAGACTTTAATTATACTTCTTTTAGCTGAGATGTCAGGATAGTAAATGGGGAAAGGAACCAACTTGACCTCAGTTTCTTTATTTTACCTTGACCCAGCCTGAACTTCTCGGGGTTGTAAAAAGAGGAAAAAACACAAAACAGGAAGCCCCAAAATCACATAATATGCCATTTCTCTAACCTGTAAACATGTCACAACTGATATACAATACCTAATTGTATATATCCTAATGCATGTTATACAAGACAAAAATTGCATGCCATGCAGAAAACTTGTCTTCAGATATTCACCATTAAAAAAAATGTAAGCATACCTTAGCTAGTATCTTAGCTTAGCTACATGCTAAGATACTAGCATGGTGTCAGATACATTCTTATTGGTAACTAGATCAAATGGAGTATAAGGTTTTATGTACACTAGCTTTTGGCATTTTTTTGCCAAAAGCTCTTAAACTCAACTCCATAAAAGCCTATGGGGGTTATTTACTAAAGGAAAATCTGCTGTGCACTGCAAGTGCACTTGGAAGTGCAGTCGCTGTAGATCCGAGGGGGACATGCAAGGAAAATAACAAACAACATTTTTAGCTTGCACATGATTGTATGATAAAATCAGCAGAGCTTCCCCTCATTTCAGATCTATCCCTTAGATTTAGAACGACTGCACTTTCAAATGCACTTGCAGTGTAAAGTGGATTTGCCTTTTGTAAATAACCCCCTATGTCTCCATGTACACATAGGCTTTTATCAGAGTTTAGGGGCTGCTGCAGTTATGTGAGGTTCAACGTCCCTCAGCCCCCCTCTCCTGAACACAGAAGAATCGCATTCAGGAAAGGAAAGTTTTGACCGCCCGCTGTGGGATAACGAAAAATGTGGTAAAACCACTGCAAAATTGCGGTGTAATTTTTCAATGATTTTGCCGCATTTTGAGTTTTCCCATGGCCACTGTAAATGTAGGCAGGGTGTACATGAATCCTAACTTTGTACAATGTAATTAGTTGGTTGGGTTCTGCCTAATTAAAAATGATATTGTGTAGGTCAGGGGTCAGCAACCTTTTTCCACTTAAGGGCCAGATTCAATGTGTGTGAATGCATGGAGGGCCGCATTCACCTGCTAATAAATGAAGATAATAATCTGGACCCCTTTACATTACACAGCCCCGCACTTCTGGACCCCTTTACATAATACAGCCCCCCCCTGCATATCACACAGCCACCCCTGCAATTTTCACAGACTCCTCCCCCCCATGTTATGCTTTAAAATTGCGCACACTTGTGGAATAGCGACAAACTACGGTACTTAAAAATCTCCATAAGCGACAATTTAAACATTTTTACAGGTTACCAATTTAGAGTTAGAGGAGGTCTTGTGCTAGAATTATTGTTCTTGCTCCAACGTGTGTGGCAATACCTCACATGTGTGGCTTGAACACTTGCGACTTACGTATTCGTTCATTTCTGAACGCGAGCACAGAGGGATGGGGTGCTTTAAATTTTCTTTTTTTTTTTATTTCGGTTTTTTTATTTTTACACTGTTTCTTTAAAAAAAAAAGAAAAATCTGATCACTTTTAATGCAGTCAGAAGAAATGTAAACATCCCTTGTGACAGTAATAGGGAGTGACAGGTACTCTTTACGGAGAGATCTGGGATCTATAAGATCCCAAATCCCTCCTTTGCACTTAAAAAGCATTCAAAACGCCACGTTTGGCTGTTTTGAATACTGTTTTTTTTTTTCATTTGGCACCTTTAAGTCTTCTGTAAACCCGGAAGTGATTCTGGCTTCGTTCGGGTCTCTGGCCAGCCGGCGGATTGATCAGGCCTCTCGGTGGGATTGGAGAGCCCAGGCGAGCCGTCGAAGGTGGTGGTGGTGGGGGGGACAACTTCTTAGCCGCATTGGTTGCTATCCCAAGAAAGTCGACCGGGGTTAAAATGTCCATGGGCTGGGTGCACATGAATTCATCACGTGCACTGACGGGCCAGACATTTAGCAATTGCAGGCCAGATGCTGCGGGCCTTAGTTTGCTGTCCCCTAGTGTAGGAGATTGTGTTGTAAAGAAAATCTGGACCGCTGATAAGGCAGTCAGCCCTTCTGTACTGGGCCCGGGCCCCATCACTTCAAAAGTGGGCCCGGGCACTTGCCGAGCAGGATGGCTGGCTTTACTGCCTTATTGTTGACTCTTGTAGATCCCCCTGCAGTGCTGCTGGCTTCTCCTCCTCTTTCTCCCCCAGGGCTGCGCTGAAGGGGGGTCTGTTCTTGGACCTGTACCCCCTTCAATCTGTTGTCCAGGGCCACCTGTATACAACCCTCCCACTGCCAGCTGTTGCGGGCAAACAGGGGGATGGTTCATAATAAGGAGCTTTGCACGCGGTTGTTGGGCATTTGCAAAGCAGCACTTTTCACATGAATGGGTCTTATTCAATGTTGGTATCCTTTCTCCAATGGTTGCGAAGCATAGCATCACGGCTGTGGCATTTTAGCAAAAATATCATTTGGTGTTTTCGGAGGGTGGTGCCCTGTCAAGTAGGCTGTAAGGAGCCCTGTGATTTCTAACAGCAGTCATGAAGACAGTAGATTGCAATTTACCATAGAAAGTGGTTAATGAAAGGTGATAACATATTATAACAAGCACTGCATATTATGCCAACTCTATCTGAATATATGACTTGGTCAATATATGGACAACCATACATATTGATAAAATCTTTCAAACAAATTAATCCCTGCTATCTTCTATTTCAGAACATTATTCAGAGCAGTTCAGCTTCATACTTTTAAAATAAATCATCTGTGGATGCACAGCTAAACAGTTACCTGTCAAAAACCATCAAAATAAATAAATCAACATAATAGAGTGATCACCTTTGTGACTGCTGACTACAATAGTAACTATTCCATCTACAGTAAATCCACATCTGTAAATCCTTTGAATGTTAGATTTATAGGGGTAACTTTAATCAGAATAAATGTTTCCCCATAAGTAGTGTGTTCCCATGATGTGTATGTAGACAGGCTTTTTCATAATAAATCTTAAAGGGAGCAGCAGGAGAGGCAGCTATAGACCCGATCAACAATGGTGTCTCAGTCCAAATGACTTTTGAGTTTAATGGGTAGACTGAACATGGATATTACACTTCTGACCCTGTATTCGCTTTTATGTTGCATGCCTCCCATTACTAACAAAAGAAGAAACAATGTGTACTCTGCTGTGTTTTATAGGGAAAAAAAAATCACAACATGGCAGCATGAAAGACAGTTTTGTTTTTGCAGCTTAGTATTAATACATAGAGAAAACATATATCCCGATAACTTGGCTATCATTTCAGGCACTTTTGCATATATTTGAAAATGTCTGAAAGCACTGGCATTTATAATTAACAGCTATATCTGTAATGACCTATAGAACAAAAAGACAAATTATGCAAATTCAACTACGGCCAAAAATAACAAGATGAAACAGAATAGCCCATTAAAACATTATTAATTAATTAATAAGATTACCTAATTAATTAGGTTAGATTTAATTAGATTAATTACCTCTGTGCCCAGGGTTTTTTGGATATGTCCTAGCTTGTGACTGGACAGTGAAAGAAGAAGCAGCACAGTGATGAGATCATCTCTCTGTCACTCTGCTTTCTCTTCCTATCAGCACGCTTCTTGTCAGCGTATGAACCGATTGGCTCTCTGCGATGTTGTTTCCTCCACACTGCAGCCCTGTTGTACAAAGGGACTGCAAAAGGCTGATACCAGGTCAACTTCAAGGATTTGCAGTACTTTTGCAGGACTTGAATTAAAAAAATAATGATCTATAAATAACAGCTGCATTCGTTTATGCCTTTTATATCTGCCTAGATTCCAACTATAGAACAAACCCTTCAAAGACCATCTCCATTCAATTTATAAATGAAACAGTAAATAATTTATGCTATTGCAACTAGAGTTTGGGGATGCAATTAAAGTTCGCTACTACTATTAGTTTGAGGCAAGTGCTGAGAGTCAAGGCACTAGCAAATTTATGTGCAGATTCGACCTGAAGATTTTTTTTTTTTTTACCATAATGCACTGCGTGACCTTTGAACAAAAGCCAGCAAGCTTGAAAGAGCCAATAAGGGAACTTTTGGGTAAATCAGCCCCCTCTCTATAAAAGTTGCTGCCTTTTTTCCTATGAATGTGGCCTTTTAGTCATTCATTTTATTTTGTGGTTGATTCGAGGTCAGCAGTGACTTCTGGCTGCTGTGCAAATGGAAGCAAACTTTTTTTTTGCTGCAAGACTTCCCTTTAACCGCTTGCCGACCAGCCGCTGTTGTTATACAGCGGCAGGTCAGCTCTCCTACACAAATCGCCATAGTGGTACATCAGCTCACAAAGGCGCTATAGCGGGCGGGCGCGTCCCGGTGGCGGCACACGTTCATGCCTGCTGCGGGAGCGTTCCCATGAGTCGGGCGGACTCGATGGCCGCCTGCGACCTGCGATCGTTGTATACAGGGGCAGAATGGGGATCTGCCTATGTAAACAAGGTGGATCCCCATTCTGACAAGAGACATGACAGAGATCTACTGTTCCCAGTGATCGGGAACAGTGATCTCTGTCATGTCCCTACCAGATTATCCCCCCTACAGTTAGAACACACTGAGGGAACACATTTAACCCCTTGATCCCCTTGATTACTGTACTGTTAACCCCTTCCTTGTCAGTGTCATTTTTACATTGATCAGTGCATTTTTATAGCACTGATCAATGTAATATTGTCACTGGTCCCCAAAAAGTGTTATTTTGGGTCAGATTTGTCCGCCGCAATGTCACATTCCCGCTAAAAGTCACAAATCGCCACCATTACCAGTAAAAACAAATAAAAGTCCCTAAAGCTATCCCATAGTTTTTATACGCGATAAGTTTTGCGGAAACCAATCAATATATACGCCTATTGCGATTTTTTTTACCAAAATGATGTAGAAGAATATATATCACCCTAAACTGATGAATACATTTGTTTTTTTTATAGATTCTTTTGGATATGTATTATACCAAAAAGTAAAAAAAAAAATTTTTTTTTTCAAAATTGCCGCTCTTTGTTTCTTTATAGCACCAAAAATAAAAACCGCCAAGGTGATCAAATACCACCAAAAGTGTCAGTTAAAGCGACGCAGCGCTGTAGCACAAAAAATGGCCTGGTCGTCAAGGGGGCAAATCCTTTCGGGGCTGAAGTGGTTAACCACTTCAGGACCACCCTAAGACTGCCCCATAGTAAATTTAATGCTACAGGGCAGCTCTCCTGTGCTGGATGGTGTATATATGTAATTCTGCACTTCCAGCTTCAGTGGCGCACATGTGCCGCTGGTGGGTCACTTTTGCTGTGATTAATCACAGCATAAGCCAATCTGCAGGTGCCGGGCACTGGATGTCCACAGCACCCACGGGCCATCGGTAAAACACACAGAACGGAGATCAGCCTATGTTAACAAGGCAGATCTCTGTTCTGACTGGGGGAAGGGATGGCTTTTGTTTTCCAGGAAATAAAATCCATCTCTTCCCCTAGTAAAAGCACCTAACACAGTACACAAAAACACTGGCTAGGCACACAGTTAACCCTTTGATCGCCATAGATGTTTCACCCCTTCCCAGCCAGTGTCATTAGTATAGTGGCAATGCATATTTTTAGCACTGATCACTGTATTAGCGTCACTGGTTCCTGCAGTGTCAAAAGTGTCAGTGTCAGAATGTCCGCATATCTGAATATCACAGCCCATTAGTAGTGACGCTATTACGCCGCCATTACTATTGACATAAACAAAATCCATAAATATATCCCATCGTTTGTAGAAGCTATAACATTTGCGTAAACCAATCAATATACGTTATTGGGATTTTTTTTTACTAAAAATATGTAGCAGAATACATATTGGCATACAATTATGAATAAATTGGATTTTTTTAAATTATTTTAATGGATATGTTTTATAGCAGAAAGTAAAAAATATAGTTTTTTTCAAAATGGTCAGTAATTTTGTGGTTTATAATGCAAAAATTTTAAAAATGCAGTGGTGATCAAATACCACTAAAAGATAGCTCTTTTTGTGTTAAAAAATATTACATATATTTTATTTGGGTACAGTGTTGCATGACTGCGCAATTGTCAGTTAAAGTAACACAGTTCAAGTGGTTAAAAAATGAATTTTTGTTTCAGGGAGTGGTATCTTGGGTTTTAATTTTTGGGGGTATATTGGGTCTTATTTTATGTTGATACAGCTTTTATTTTAGCTTACTGACCATCTGTTCTTGGAGATGCCTTTCATTCACAGTACATGGCTGCATCATTTGTGAAAAATAAATTAACAAATTCTGCGCAAGAACAGTGTGTAACCAAACTACCTCACATGATACCATTCACATTCATTGCACCCCCTATCTCTATAGATAACTGTCCTGCTGCTGAACAGTTTTATGCTTCTGTATCCTCAGCAAAATCCTAATTGTTTTAATAAAACCCCAGCCTGTGCTCTTTGCCTCTAGAAACTTTGGGCGTAACCTTGCTTATTAAATGTCCTGCGGCTGTCCAAATTTACACTACTGTATTATCTACAGTCTTTTAATTCCTAGAATAAAACACCTGCCTGTATTCTTTGTCACTAGCACATGTTGGCCTAATATAACTGACAATAAGGGGGGACAATAGGCAGTGCATAACTGTACTGCTACTGAACAATTTTAATTCTTGTATTAAAATGGTTCTAAAAAGGCACAACATTTTTACCTTAACACATTCCCTGCATTAAGATAAAAAATGTCCCAATTGTTGTTTCGCCCCCTCACTGCCCTTATACTTACCTGAGCTCTCTCTTGATCCGGTGCTGTGTCCATCTGCAGTAGCGCTCAGTGAGAGCAGAGGGAGCCATTGGCTCCCACTGCTGTCAATCAAATCTTGTGAGGAGGGAGTGTGGGACTGGCCCGAGCCACGCTGTATGTGTCTTTGGTTGCACAGAGCCCAGCTTAGGAGCGAGCTAGCAGGTGCGCTCCCATGGAAAGCGGCTTTCTATTTTGGCACATGGAGCAGCGGAGGAGCTTAGAGTGACAGTGATAGACCCCAGAAGAGGAGGTTCGGAAGCCACTCTGTGCAATACCATTCATTATCATTTATGTAATAAATCACCTGCCTGTACTCTTTTTCTCTAGTTTACAGTATTTCAGCCAATTCTCCCTGCTGCTGGCCAATTTTACACTGCTGTTTCATGTGCATAACAGTTAAACTAATAACAGTTTGACAGAAACTAGCCTGTGGGTAGGAGCAGTGTGGTGCGGCAGCAATAACACACACATAGTTCAGGTGCAAATAGTGGCACTTGTATTGAAGTAAAGGAAAAACAATTCACAACAAACCCGGTGAGAGGAGGCCAAACTGGTAACACTCACAGAGGCCAACAGTGTGGAGCAGAGCAGGTATCAGCCTAACTGACAGTGTCTGTCTTCAGGGTGGAATTCTGAGCCTAAATGGGAAGATGTTCAAAGGAAGTTGTGGAGTTTTAAGCTTTCTCTACTTATTTGGAACCTTTCCCTGCCATCAATACTGTTCCTGACAGACGAGTGACCTGTCCCTACACTACCCACACATGAATGCGCTCCTCAGCCAGGGGCCAGAGTTTTAAATAGACTCTGCCACACCCAAGATAGCTGCCAGAGTGACATCCAATCGGATTGCTGCCCCAGTGACCTAGAAAATCATAAAGGAACCATATTTCACTTGACTTCCTCTCCCTCTGCACTGCCTCTGCGGTTGAGCGCAGTGGAGACAACAAACTGCGCCTGTCTACACTCCCATCCTCTTTAACAGAGGCAACACAATGAACATGGTTAAGGCACAAAAGGAAAAAGTTCAAACAACATAATCAGAATGCCTTGCAGGGAGTTTCCCGCAGTTGGACCGCAAAGGGCGACGAGCAACAGCATCCTCCGGGGGAATCAGGCTGCAGGCAATCGCCTTCTTGTTGAGGTTGCAGGGCCGTATGAAGATGATAGCTATCTAAATCCCCCACACTCTCTTTGCAGGGGCCCAAAACTGACTCCTCACTTAGATCTGGACAGCCTGTGGTATTCTCTGGAATGGCCAGACTGTCTGTGCTCATGGTGCTGGGGCTTCTTGCCTCTGAAGTTTCAGGAGCTGGAGGCTCCAGTAGGAGAGGAGGCAGGTACCATTCCTCAAGCACTTCCTGGACTGGTTGACTATCCACAAAATTGAAGGGCGCAGGTTGCAGTGACAATGTCTCTTGATGGGATTGGGCCCTTCTGAGATCACATGATACACCAGACTTAGAGGAAAAGGCTGCCCTTTCACCTGATAGGGGATATACTCCCACTTAGGTTCCAGTTGGCAGCCTCTTTTACTTTTGGTATATAACACCCAGTCCACGTGTTGGACATGATCCTCAAAGGTCTTGGAGAAAATGATAATATTGTCCAGATATACTAGCACATTCTCAAAGCTGAAGTCTCCCAGACATTTCTCCATTAAGCGTTTGAAAGTGCTGGGGGCATTGCTCAGCCCAAAGAGCATGTGGTTAAACTCAAACAGTCCCAAGGGTGTAATAAAGATAATCTTTTCATGATCCTGATCTCCCACTGGGACTTGCCAGTATTTGATCCCCAAGTCAAGGGTAGAAAGGTACTTGGCCTGCCCCTACGCCATCAATGATCAAAAAGGGGCTTCTTTAGCAGTTGGTGTAACATTGTTTGCTGTGGCAGGAAAAACTCCTTAAAAGGAATGTCCAACTGCTCCTGCCCTACAGCAGTAGCTTGTATTGGGACTCCAAAAAGACCATGGCAGTTTGAGGCAGGGCACATGTGGCTTCTACCCCCCGGTTGTGCTTCCGAGATGCAGTGATGGGGTATTACATAATGGTCAGCCAAAGTGGCATGGTCGGGGAGTGTAATTGGGGTGGTCCCCAGGTTGATTAATTGTACCAGGCCTTTGTCTTTTGAACCTTGGACAAGGTGCATACAACCAGCCATTCCCTGGGTGATACTGGGTCTATTCAGCATTCTATCATCACTGGGGCCCCTTCCAGTCTCTTGTGGGCCCCTATGGGGAGGGACCAGACTACCTCTTGGAGGGGCATGAGGAGTAACTTTTGTTAAGAAGGTGTATGGACAACCCTGACTTGCTCAGGCTGCATCCTGGCAGGGCTGTCTTAATGAGAGGGCACACCTGGGCACTGCCCAGGGGCCCCAGCTGCATGGGGGGCCTCTGCACTTTCCCCAAAGCAGCTGGTCCTTGAGCCCACGCTGCCCCAAAATTGGGGGCCCCATGATGGCACTGAGAGTGATGGATAGACAGGGGAGACAGGCTGGCAGCAGTGCTCAGTGCTGTGCAGAATGATACCTATTATTTCAGAGCCAACAGGGAGGGGCAGGGCCAGAGCGCCAGTGATGCTCTGACCCGCCCCATGCAGCTTGAATGCTTGGGACTCGGAGGCCACAGGGTAGGAGCTGGAGTGCGAGCTGCTGAGTCGGGAACACTGAAAACCTACCTGCGGAAGTGGCATTGTGGATGGTATCATAGTGAGCCCAGCTGTCCAGCACTGTTTGCACTAAAGGGCTTGGAATGCCCGGAGGGATGCTCTCTCCTCCACCCCTCCTTCTGCCTGCTTTATTGGTATAGGTGAGTCCTTGTCCCAGTGCTGGAGGTGGGTACATAGCCAAAAGTTTACATGCACTGTATCTCCACTGGAAAATAGAGTACTACATGGATGGAATAACGGTGCTGGGGGATATCAAGGTTGTATGGGAGAAAACAATGCTGAGGGGGGATCTGGGGTGTATAGGGGGAAGCAATGCTTGGAGTAGCTTGGCTGGCTATAGTGCTAGAAGTATAAGGGATGTAGAGAGGCCACAGTGTAGGGGGTATCAGGGATGTAATGGGGTCACAATACAAGGGGTATCTTATGGGATATGGTAACAGTGCTGGGGGGATATCTAGGGGTGTAGAGGGGTCAGAATGCTGGTTGGATATCTGGGGTGTAGAGGGGTCAGAGTGCTGGGGGATATCTGGGGTGTAGAGGGGTCAGAGTGCTGGGGGGATATCTGGGGTGTAGAAGGGATCAGAGTGCTGGGGGGATAACTGGGGTGTAGAGGGATCAGAGTGCTGGGGGGATATCTGGGGTGTAGAGAGGTGTGAGTGCTGGGGGGATATCTGGGATGTAGAGGGGTCAGAGTCCTGGGGGGATATCCAGGGTGTAGAGGGGTCAGAGTGCTGGGGGGATATCTGGGGTGTAGAGGGGTCAGAGTGCTGGGGGATATCTAGGGTGTTGAGGGGTCAGAGTGCTTGGGGGGATATCTGGGGTCTAGAAGGGTCAGAGTGCTAGTGGGATATCTGGGGTGTAAAGGGGCCATAGTGCTGGGGAGGCATCAATCTAGTATATTATATGCACAGGACAGCTTTGTTAATTTATGTATGTAGTATTTTCCCACTGTTTCTTTGCTGTACAGATTGTTCATGTAGTTAATGCGGAGCTCCACCCAAAAGGGTAAGCTCCGCTTGTCTGCCTCCTACCTACTTGATGTCTGTTTACCTGCGCTGTCTCCATTGTAGGGGCCCCAGAGCATTACTTTGCCCAGGGGTCCATGATGCTATTAAGACGAACCTGCTTCCTGGCTGCCCTCTGTTGAGCTTCACATGCTGGAATGATTTTGAGCCTTACTGCTTGTAAACCACAGCCCTGTACCCGCCGGCCACAACGTTCAAACTTGGCCAGTGAGTGGGGCAAATCCAAACCCTTTAACACTTTCATGCCCAGAACAATGGGAACTGAGGAGCTGTCTGGGCCACAAGTTACTACTATTCTTACCTCATGCACCGTTTGGTCATCGACTTGGATTTTCACTCAGGTGATGCCTTCCACCAGGATAGGCAAATTATTGGCTGCCTTATGGGATAAAACCAGAGAAAAGTCCCAGCTCAGCTAACCAACCAGTCTGCTTACCATCTGAATTAACCTGTCTAACAGTATGCGCTAAAAACAGGGGTTTAGTTAGCACACATTTGCAAATGCATGCGTAAGCCGCAGGGCCCCTTCACGGCACCCTGTATTACCTGCAGTCCTAACCTTTGAAAATTTATGAGAGTCTCCAACAGTGGGACCACATGCATTCTAATGGCTAGATAGAGGGCAGGTGGGCCTGGAGGTAGCTCAGTCCTCCTTAAAGGCACAGGGGCACACTAGACACCCAGCACATAACACCATGGCAGCAAAGGTGTCTAGTGTGTCCCCTCACCAAAATTTACATCAGTAACAAACAAATGGCCCCTGCCCCCACCTATAACTAGCCTTCAGAGCAAGGAGCACATGGAAGGGCAATGCATGCAAGACAAAACCAGAGAAAATTCCCAGCTCAACTCACCAACCAGTCTGCTTACCAACCGAAAAGAACAACAAAATTGAATGGAGAGGACATTTTCCCTTAGACAGCTGTCAGAGGAACACATGTCCCAATTAGAAAATTTCCCTCTATTACTGTTCTGGTAAAAACCTCTCCTCACTTTGTTTCCTAGTGACAATGGTCATAGGACAAATAGTGAGGGTGAATCTATCTAGTGGGGCACAGACAGCAATGAAAACCTGATAGAGATTCTAATGCCTCCCCCTACAAAAAAACCCAAACTAACACCATAAACCCACCGTGCGGGAGATGGACGGCAGTGATAATCCCCCCCAGTGATAAGCAGTGCTCTGCACCCCAAGCCCACCCCTTTTTGAAGCCTATTAGAGCTTAAGGCTCTAATTACGTGCTTAAAAAAAAAAACATTGGAATCCATGTGCCTGGTGCCCTGCATGTAGATTAGGGGGCCGGACGCATGGATGGGGTGGACAGGGCCCCTTATGGAGCGGCTGCCAATGGCTAGCTACCAACTACCTGAGACAGGTTAAAATACTATTTCTGCCCCCACAATTGAAGGAGTCAAATAAGATTAAAAAAGCAGGTATAGAATATAGCTTGGTATGACAGTAAAAGTAGAAGTGCCAAACAACATTAAAGTGCCCTATCCAACCCCAAAAGAGCAAAAAAAAAAAAAAAAAATGATTATCTCAAAGCATCTGTTACCTTTACCTGCACATAAAAATTCAGCAGCACCTGCCCTGGTATTCTTGGATCTTCATATTCTGTCAGTGGCTTGAACTGGCTCATGCTTCCATCCAGTATTGTCTTGTAAAAATTAATCAAGCATGTTTAAACTAAACATTTAGCTACCTTTTGTGGTATTATATAATAGATGTTCCAACAGTAGGGATGAGCTTTATGTTCGGGTTGAACATAAGTTTGACTTGAACATTGGCTGTTCGAGCGTTTGTCAAAATACCAACATTATGGGGCGTTTGCGCCAAATTCGAGCGGTGTGTTACGCCCCATAATGCACTGCAACATCGCAATGCATTGCTGTCTGATAACTGGCCAAGCATGCACTATGACCCGCATGCTTTGGCCAATCACAGCACCGTCAGCAAAGAGAGCCATAATTGGCCAAAGGCAGGGTGCATATTACCGCTGACTCATGGTCCAGCAGGCATGGACAGGGACGTTACCTTTCTTTCACTGCGCACTGGGTAATTCTGCTGGCAGCTGGGAAGAATGCAGGACAGGATGCAGTATTATTGGAGCTTGTTCTGCCACCATGCCTCCAAAATGCGGTGATTCTGCCACACCTCTCTCCTCCACCCTTCTCCTCTTCTTCTTCCTCTATGGCCTCTTCCTCTGCAGATTTGTCCTCGGAACCAGCGGTGCTCGGTAGGCGTTCAAGGGGCTACGCAAGCACTCAGGCAAAAATATGCCATGCGGTGCTTGAGTTGGCCTGCTTAGGGGACAGGAGCCACACTGGGGCAGAGATTCTGTCAGCTCTGCAGGGGCAGACATAGAGGTGGTTGACGCCATGCCAGCTTCAGCCAGGAATGGTGGTTGCGACAATGGCACCAACCTCCTCTCCGCCCTCCGACAGGGACACTTGACCCATGTTCCCTGTTTGGCTCACGTCCTTAATTTGGTGGTGCAGCAGTTCTTGTGCAGGTACATGGGCTTACAGGATCACCTGAGGCAGGCCAGGAAAGTCTGTGGGCATTTCCGCCGGTCATTCAATGCCAGTGCTCAGCTGGCTGACCTTCAAAAGGAATGCTACCTGCCCAAGAACTGCCTTATTTGTGACATGCCCACCAGGTGGAACTCAACGTTGGCAATGCTGCAGCAGGTCCACACGCAGCAGAGGGCCATCAATGAGTACCTGTGTGAGTATGGCACCAGGACAGGGTCAGGGGAGCTTGGCTTTTTTTCACTACGCCAGTGGCTACTGATCAAGGATGCATGCACTGTCCTGTCACCATTTGAGGAGGCCATTAGGATGGTTAGCAGTGACAGTGCATGCATCAGTGATACTGTCCCTCTTGTCTTCCTGTTGGAGCACACGCTTTGTGGAATAATGGGCAGGGCACTTGAGGCAGAACAGAGGGAGGAAGAGGAGGACTTCCTTACCTCTCAAGGCCCCCTTTATCCAGACAGTATTCCTGCGGGGCCCGCCAATCACACAGGAGGAGGAAGAGGATTGTGTCAGCATGGAGGTGGAGCCTAGCACTCAGCATCAGCATCAGTCTTCAAGGGATCATTTTCACACCCCAGAAACCCATGGACTTGTACGTGGCTGGGAGGAGGTGGCTGTGGATCATGTCATCCTTAGTGATCCAGAGGACTCCGGAACGAATGCCTCAGCAAACCTTTGTTGCATGGCCTCCCTGATTCTGCAAAGCCTGTGAAAGGACCTCGGATTTGTGGCATCAAGGAGAGGGATCATTACTGGCTGGCAACCCATCTTGATCCACGTTGCAAGGGTAAGGTTGCGGCATTTATTCAGCCTTCGCAGAGGGAGCAGAGGATGAAACATCTTCAGGAGGCCTTGCAGAAAAGTTTATGCAATGCATTTCTAGAGCCTGGGAGGTTACAATTTCCTGGTCCTCCTGGACAACATGTTGCTGAGGCTTCGGTCAGTCACAGAAGGAGCGGTGGAGAAGGTGGCCGTCTGACCGATGCGTTCAGACAATTCTTTAGTCTGCAGCCCCAAGGTCTTATCGGTGCCAGCAACAATCGCCAGCGTCTGATTTACATGGTGCAGGAATAGCTAGGGGTAAGATCAGGCTTGGAGACCTTTCCAACCGAAAATCAACTGGGTTACTCGGTCTTGAGGATGGATCACTGGCCAGAGCTTGCACAATATGCAATTGAGCTACTGGCCTGTCCTGCATCCAGCGTTCTTTCTGAATGCATATTCAGTGCTGCTGGAGGCTTTGTAACCGATCACAGAGTGTGCCTGTCCACAGACTCAGTTGATCGGCTCACCTTCATTAAAATTAATCAGTCTTGGATCACCAGCTACCAAGCACCTGATGCTGATGTAACCGATTCATTTTTCTATGCATGTGAGATCCCTTGAAGACTGCCTATGCTGAGTGACTATCCTGTTATGCTGAGTGACTATCCTATTCCTTCTCAATGTTCATATTGATAGCTTCTAAGAACATTTTTGTTTCAGGGCACCACCACCAGTGCCTAAGGCCCAATTTTTCTGCCCCTGTTTAACAGGGGCGTGTAATTACAATTTTTGCTGTAATAATTCGCAGCAGGGCTCGTTCTTGCACTCAACTAGAGTATCTGTGAAGGGTTGCAGTGTTGTGGCACCACCACCAGTGCCCAAGGCCCAATTTTTCTGCCTCTGTTTAACAGAGGCGTATAATTATAATTTTTGCTGTAATATTTCACAGCAGGGCTCGTTCTTGCGCTCAACAACAGAATCTGTTGTGGCACCACCACCACTGCCTAAGACCCAATTTTTTTTCCCCTGTTTAACAGGGGTGTGTAATTACAATTTTTGATCTAATATTTCACAGCAGGGCCTGTTCCTGTGCCTACCAAGTGTAACTGTGAGGGCTTATAGTGTTGTGGCACCTCCACCACACCACCACCAAAGGCCCAATTTTTCTGCCCCTGTTCAACAGGGGTATGTAATTACAATTCTTGATATAATATTTCACAGCAGGGCCCGTTCCAGCGCCCACCAAGAGTAACTGTGAGGGCTTACAGTGCTGTGGCACCACCACACCACCACCAAAGGCCCAATTATTCTGCCCCTGTTCAACTGGGCATGTAATTACAATTCTTAATAAAATAATTCACAGCAGGGCCCATTCCAGCACCCACCAAGAGTAACTGTGAGGGCTTACAGTGTTCTGGTACCACCAACACCTAAGGCCCAATTTTCCACAGAGTGTATAGGGCAGGCCATATAGTATATACAGGCGATCCCCTATTTTCAAACATCCAACTTACAAATGACTCCTACTTAGAAATGGAGGGAGACAACAGGAAGTGATAGGAAATCTACCCCTAGGAAGGGAAATTCTCTCCTGTAAGAGTTAATATGGGAAAAAGGTGTCTCCACTGATGCTTCATCACCAATCCTTATTTCCCTAATAACCCCAAATTTTCAAAATCCAATTGTCATCGGGACAGAAAGTGAGGTGAAATCTTCTGAACAGGGGCACAGACAGCAAAACAAAAGTTACAGGGGTGATAACCCTTCCTTATGTTATCCAAAAAGCTTAAAAATTGATTTTTTGGCTGTAGCTACACTTACAAAATGTACCTGTTCCAAATTACAAACAGATTCAACTTAAGAACAAACCTACAGTCCCTATCTTGTTTGTAACCCGGGGATGCCTGTATACTGCTGCTGTTCAGAGTATATAGGGCCTGGGGGCCCCACGCCTTTTCTTTTTTTAATTTGAGTGCGGGGTTCCCCTTAATATCCATACAAGACCAAAAGGGCCTGGTAATGGGCTGGGGGGGGGGGGTACCCATGCCATTTTTCTCAATAATTTTCATCCATATTGCCGGGACCAGACATTACATTACAGCCGCAAGCAGTTTTAAATGACTTTTATTCCTTTAGAAATGTCATTTTGTGCAGGGATTGTTCTAAACATGGGAAACATGCGCCACTTTACAGGCATACTATAATCAGCCCTCAGGTATGATATTTAAAGGAATATTTCACTTTTATTTTTCACTTTAAGCATTATTAAAATCACTGCTCCCGAAAAAGCAGCCATTTTTCAAACTTTTTTTTGCATTGATACATGTTCCGTGGGGCAGGACCCGGGTCCCCAAACACTTTTTTTGACAATAACTTGCATATTAGCCTTTAAAATTCGCACTTTTGATTTTTCACGTTCGGGCCCCATAGACTTTAACGGTGTTCGAATGTTCGCATGAACTTTCGGTCCGTTCGCATGTTCTACCATGAACTGAAACTGGGGGGTGTTCAGCTCATCCCTATCCAACAGCTCTAACTGCTACTTATCTACCACTACTGTGTCAACGGGTTGTAGATTCACATATTTATGCAGTGTATAGGATTCTGCAAGTTGCTGCTGATACTTTGAGTAACACTTTAAAAACCGAAATAGGGTGTAGCAATGTCTTCTAATGCCGTGTACATGCGGTCGGACTTTTCAGCTACAAAAGTCCGACAGCCCATCCGACAGACTTTCGACAGACTTTCGACGGACTTTTGGCGGACTTTCAACAGACTTTCTAATGATCGGACTTGCCTACACACGATCACACCAAAGTCCGATGGATTCGTACATGATGACGTACACCGGACTAAAAGAAGGAAGTTGATAGCCAGTAGCCAGTAGCTGCCCTAGCGTGGGTTTTTGTCCGTCGAACTAGCATACAGACAAGCGGATTTCTGGGTCCGGCGGAGTTACGACGTAAAGATTTGAAGCATGTACCAAATCTAAAGTCCGTCAGATTTGCGACTGGAAAAGTCCGCTGAAGGTCCGGTGAAGCCCACACATGATCGGATTGTCTGCCAGATTTGGTCCGTCGGCGTCCGTCGGAGAAGTCCGGTCGAAAAGTCCGACCGTGTGTACGCGGCATAAGCCTTGTGCTTAATAACTGCTGCTAGTGCTGCATCTATACTGCAGTTTCTTAAATATGATCATATGATCAAAACAATCACGTTTTAAGCATGCATGCATGTCTCTTCACAGCAAAACACCAAAATAATAAGTAATGTTATTTTAGAAAAACACTTCCTTCTTTGTTACAATATTCTCTTTCACATCAGTTTTATTTGAGTTTTAACGGTTGCGCTACAGTCAATATAAGACATATATACTGTATATTATACATGTAACATGCGAGTGCGTGGTGTAGAAATTAACATAACAAAGAAGGCAAGAAATTACACTTTAAATTGCATGACAGGGATTAGAACCAGTAAATAAACCTAAGTATACAGCTGTAGATGAGGAAGTGGGGGAAGAGGGTAATGCTATAAATTTATGCCCACAACAGAAGGCCTAATATTTATATAGATGATGTTCTCTAACAATATTTTCATCTGCACACCTTGACATTGGCTCAAGACAAAAAAAGAAGCAGCTGGGTTGATTTACTAAAACTGGAGAGTGCAAATTCTGGTGCAGCTGTGCATGGTAGCCAATCAGCATCTAACTTCAGCTTGTTCAATTAAGCTTTGACAAAAAAAAAAACTGGAAGCTGATCGGTTTCTCTACACCAGATTTTGCAATCAGACCTGAAACGATGAACAGGGACACACCGGGCCCCTGCTGTGAGCTGCATCAGCATTAGATGTGTACCCAGCCTTAAAATACTACACATCATCTTAATTGGGCCTTCTCTATTGATTTCAATACATCAATGCAAATGGATAAACTTCATCACAATGCCCTGAAAGTCACTGAAATTTCAGTGGGAAAGGAACTTCCAATCTTGCCCATCTCAGCTGCTGAACTTGTGGCAATTGTCTGGTATGAAGTTTCCAGATGGAGAGTGGCTCCCTAAAATGCCCCAATTCTATTCCAATCTAAAAAGAAGTGTAGTGATAATAGAACAATGTAAAATTAATGTCTGATCAAAATCAATTTTGCGATGAGCATTTACTGTGAGGTTAAAGACATTTTGGTCACATTACCTTAAAGTGGAACTATGAGCAAAATAAAACAAAAATACATATATCATGCAGTCTGTCAATAGCATTAACACAGCAGTCTTTGTTTTTCGGAGTTCCTTCTATATCATAGTTGTATCACCTTTAATCCTTCTAGTAAGTCTGAAGTTTTTCAATTTCTTTTAATACACCGAGCTGTCCAGAAACATGGCAGTTAGAGGGTTGAAATAAACCATTTAACAATGACAGGGGCACTTACAATGGTCAGCTTTAAGTCATTTCTTTAAAATCTTTATCCTAAAAGGAAAAAAAATGGTTTTCTGTAACTGCTTAAAAATGTAAGTGCTCTTTCATAGATAAAATGGAGAGTGAGTGTAGCCATTCTAAGACAGGAAGTGTGTTACTGACCAGATCATCAAATGGAAATGAAGAAAAAAATAAATACAATTTGGTAAGCTACAATATATTACATTTTTATCTTTGGTTTTAGAAATGCTTTAACTTTTTTTGCACCTGTCAATTGTTCTAGAAAATAAAGACACCATTACATATAGTAGGAAAGTGTATGTTTTGGTGGTAATATCAGAAAAGCAATGAAAATAATTTTGAAATCACCAGTAGACCCATACATACTGTATATACATTTGTATGAAAGTTGTGTCATTCATGTATGGTGGGAATAAAATAGGTATAGACTGTTGATAGCAAAAAATTATATAAAGGATAGGTGACTAAAAAATAGTTTTATAAATATTCCTCTATTTCCTTGTCAAAAGAAGTTTATTGAGTATAGAATGTTATAAAGATACATAAAGTAAGTTTACAAGGATCTATAAAGTAAGCTCATTGTTTTACAGTAGGGTTTATATAGGTAAATATCATGAAATTTCAAATATTAAACATTGGGTTCACGTAAACCTAAATTAAAGATATATATCATTTCATTAGTTACTTTTGTAGGTATTTAAATGATTTATACCTACTATACATATTGTTTACAAGTAGAGTGTATATAGGTCAAATAAATTCTGATAATGAGCTTTAATCGTAAGGTGGAGAAAAGGAAAGAGAAAGAAGAAAAAGGGTTGAAAGGTAGAGGTATGGTCCACAAGGTTGACCCGCTCGTCAGTTTATTATTCTTTTTAGTTCTCTTTGAAGCCTTAGAATGGGTGTCTCTGTAAGTCATTTAATCTGTTACCATGGCAACAGGACAGAGTCATTGAAGTTTGACAGGAACTGTTGTTTTATCCAAGGATGCCAAAGTTTTTCAAATTTTGGAATTTGATTTTGATCGATGGCTACCATCTTAGCATGGGACATTGTATTATTCATTCTGTGAATTGTTTCTGCTAGTACCAATGTAGGAGATTTCCATGCCTTGGCCACTAATATTCCTCTATTTCAACTGTTCAGACTTATAAATAGAAAAGAAAGGTGGTTTCATGCTTCCTGAACTATTAAGAACCTGCTAAACTCTTCCCAACATCTCCTATACCCCTTTACTCCAACAGTTGTGAACTAAGACAAAAATGTCCAGAGGTATGGAAAAGAGGAAAAGAGAACAAAAGTAAAAATTTTAACATTTTGAGGTTTGGAGTAGTACCCTCGAATCCTGCTGCTGTAGACACTGACCATTATGGCAAATACAACTTTACTAAAGACACACTGGCAGCTCAGATCAGTTGTTACCTCTTAAAAGCCAAAATACTCATGATCTCAGGAATAAAAAACGAACACACATAAGCAAACAAGATTATGCACATTGGGAGCATTGTTTGAGGTTTCTGTGGTGGTAGATATGTCTTCAAAGGAGGCAGGGTAATTTGTTGGATTTGGGCAGAAATTAATGATGGTGCAATAGAAGTAGAGGGGAGCATGGAGACAGCCTATGTAAACCTTATGCCGCGTACACACGAGCGGACTTTCTATCCTACTTGGTCCGGCACACTTTCCGACGGACTTTGTCCGCCAGGTGCGCCGGACTTTAAAACGAACGGACTTGCCCACACACGCCGGGATTTTCCGGCGGGCTAAGTCCGCCCGTCTTTCCGACGGACTTTCGCCGGAGTTCCGGCGGACTTTCAGAATGAACGGACTTGCCCACACACGGACAAGTCCGTTCATTTTGAACGTGACTCAGGTGCGACGGGACTAGAAAAGGATGTCAATCTTGCCGCTTTTATCGGCGAGATTGACACCTTGCGAGCCCCGTCGCGGGGCATACCAGGCCCTTAGGTCTGGTATGGATTATAAAGGGGAACCCCGCTACGCCGAAAAAACGGCGTGGGGTCCCCCTAAAATCCATACCAGACCCCGATCCGAGCACGCAGCCTGGCCGGTCAGGAAAGGGGGTGGGGACGAGCGAGCGCCCCCCCCCTCCTGAACCGTACCAGGCCGCATGCCCTCAACATGGGGGGTGGGTGCTTTGGGGGAGGGGGGCGCCCTGCGCCCCCCCCCAAAGCACCTTGTCCCCATGTTGATGAGGACAAGGGTCTCTTCCCGACAACCCTGGCCGTTGGTTGTCGGGGTCTGCGGGCGGGGGCTTATCGGAATCTGGGAGCCCCCTTTAATAAGGGGGCCCCCAGATCCCGGCCCCCCACCCTATGTAAATGAGTATGGGGTACATGGTACCCCTACCCATTTACCTAGGAAAAAAGTGTAAGTAATAAAACACACTACACAGGTTTTTAAAATATTTTATTAAACAGCTCCGGGGGGGGGGAATCTTCCTCCGGCTTCGGGGGTCTTCTTCCGGCTTCGGGGGTCCCTCCGCTTCATCTTCTCCCGGCGTCCGGTTGGTTCTTCTCCGCTCTCCGGCCTCTTCTCCCGGTGTCGCAGGTCTTCGGCCGGCCCCTCCGCTCTCTTCATGTAGCTCTATTGCGAGCGGAGGTCCGGACTTCTGGGCTTCTTGGCTTCTTGGCTTCTTGGCTTCTTGGCTTCTTGGCTTGGCTTCTCTTCTCTTCCCCCAGATGTTGACACGACGCTCTCTCCGGCTGGACTGGTTTCTGAGGGCTGCGTTGTGACTTATATAGGCGGAGACCCCGCCCCCATATGATGTCACAGTCCCTGGGCATGCTGGGACTGTGACGTTTTAGGGGGCGTGGTCGGGGGGCGTGGTCGACCACGCCCCCTAAAACGTCACAGTCCCAGCATGCCCAGGGACTGTGACATCATATGGGGGCGGGGTCTCCGCCTATATAAGTCACAACGCAGCCCTCAGAAACCAGTCCAGCCGGAGAGAGCGTCGTGTCAACATCTGGGGGAAGAGAAGAGAAGTCAAGCCAAGCCAAGCCAAGCCAAGAAGCCAAGAAGCCAAGAAGCCCAGAAGTCCGGACCTCCGCTCGCAATAGAGCTACATGAAGAGAGCGGAGGGGCCGGCCGAAGACCTGCGACACCGGGAGAAGAGGCCGGAGAGCGGAGAAGAACCAACCGGACGCCGGGAGAAGATGAAGCGGAGGGACCCCCGAAGCCGGAAGAAGACCCCCGAAGCCGGAGGAAGATCCCCCCCCCGGAGCTGTTTAATAAAATATTTTAAAAACCTGTGTAGTGTGTTTTATTACTTACACTTTTTTCCTAGGTAAATGGGTAGGGGTACCATGTACCCCATACTCATTTACATAGGGTGGGGGGCCGGGATCTGGGGGCCCCTTATTAAAGGGGGCTCCCAGATTCCGATAAGCCCCCGCCCGCAAACCCCGACAACCAACGGCCAGGGTTGTCGGGAAGAGGCCCTTGTCCTCATCAACATGGGGACAAGGTGCTTTGGGGGGGGGGCGCAGGGCGCCCCCCTCCCCCAAAGCACCCACCCCCCATGTTGAGGGCATGCGGCCTGGTACGGTTCAGGAGGGGGGGGGCGCTCGCTCGTCCCCACCCCCTTTCCTGACCGGCCAGGCTGCGTGCTCGGATCGGGGTCTGGTATGGATTTTAGGGGGACCCCACGCCGTTTTTTCGGCGTAGCGGGGTTCCCCTTTATAATCCATACCAGACCTAAGGGCCTGGTATGCCCCGCGCTCGCCGCAATAGGAAGATTTGTTTTTCCTATTGCAGCGAGCGCGAGATGCAATACCATCCCCTCGTGTCGTATTTGGTCTGTCGGACCAGCCTACACACGAGCGGGCTTTCCGTCGGACCAGCACACACACGAGCGGACTTTCCGCCCGAAACTGAGTCCGACGGAAAGATTTCAAACATGTTTGAAATCTAGGTCCGGCGGGCTTTTGGGAAGAAGTCCGCCGGAAAAGTCCGCCGCCGCCCACACACGGGCGGATTGTCCGGCACACTCTGGTCCGCCGGACCAAGTATGCCGGAAAGTCCGACCGTGTGTACGCGGCATAAGTCTACAATAAGCATTGACCCACCTACCAGAAATGCAAATATCAAAGCACCATTATCAACTAAAGCATTTCATTTTTTTTTTTGGTTTGGCAAATAAAGTATTCACTGTAAACCTGACCACTAGATAGCTGCCAGACATGCTTATACAATGTCACCTTGTAAGTCTACAGATTCACCAAGCAACCCTTCCACCAGTGTTACTTTGGTGTTACATGCAAAACCAGTCAGCAGCAAGATTTATCCACCAAGTGCCCACTATTACAGCAGGTAATAACAAGGTGATATTAACATACTGTAAATCAGGAGTCAAGGCTTGCTTGTTCATTATCAGTGACTTTTCTGGCTTTGTACTTTAGAATCGCACTATGATCCTGAAATTATGTATAAAAGACAATTCCTGAGAGTTCATTTGTAATCAGTAGCTAGTGGGGACTATTGTAATATCATACCCATGAATTTATTTTATTTATTGATACAGTGGGACCATTATTCAATATGTACAATAGCGTGATGTTTTTGTTTTATATTCTATTTTTTTGTCTGATGTTTCCAGTTAAAGGAGTTGTAAAGGCAGAAGGCATTCTATGCATTAAGCTAAAAAACCTTCTGTGTGTAGCAGCCTCCCCAGTTACCTACCTGAGCTCCTTCTCTCTCCAGCAATGTCCAGGATCCCCTTAGCCATCCAGTACACTCCTCCTGATTGGCTAAAACAGTGCAGCAGCGCTATTGGCTCCCGCGGCTGTCAATCAAAGTCAGTCAGCCAATCAGGGGAGAGAGGGAGCGGGCCAAGTCAGGACTCCATGTCTGAATGGATACACAGAGCTCTGACTCAGCTTGGGTGACCCCTGTAGCAAGCTGCTGGCTGAGGGGCACTTAAAGGAGGGAAGGAGGGAGAGACTAGGAGCAGCAAAGAGGGAACCGAGAAGAGGAGGATCCGGGCTGCTCTGTGCAAAATTAACTGCACAGAGGAGGTAAGTATAACATGTTTGTTATTTAAAAAAAAAGCCTTTACAATCACTTTAAGGATTAATATGAAGGTTATTTGTAATTGAAAGTGTGGCTGTTGGAGTACTGTTAGTGCTCTCTTAACCCAGGAGTGGGTGTATGAGCTGTAGTTGGATATTAGTCTTTAGAATTAGGGTGTTGGTATTTGTAAACTAATTTAAATGTTATGGTTTTTAGTAACAAGGTGACCTTTACTAACAGTGTAACTAGATTTGTGGCAATGGGCCTACTTTCAGCCTCTCAGTATTGTATTAACAGCCCTAATAATGACTGTAAAATTGTAATATTAATGTTAAAAATCACTTTTCTCTCTTTGTTTGTTGAAAGCATTCTGCTAGGGCTGATCTTTGAATGATATTACAAGCTGTAACAGGTCAACATTGTATATTTTACAAGGTTTTACTGCTGGAGCACTTACATACTTACTAATGTCTGTTGGTTTATAAGCATCTAGCATCAGTATGCTCTGTGCTTGTAGTATCCATACTGATTCATCCATATTTCACTTTAACTTTTTAAACAAACCATTATCCCATTTTCTTTGTAGATAGGAAATCAGAAAATAAAGACATATTTTAAGCCCCCCCCCAATATCGAATTGGTTGCCTAGCTTTGAGCTAATGTTTGTGGACACCTTAAGAGATTTAACTTACTGATGTTCTAATTTCTAATGTATACTCTATTTTGTATAGATCTTGTATTCTTTTATTCTTTATATAATTCTATATAATTATTTTATTCCTGCATCACGATAGGTAACTGTATTTGTCCATATAGGTTTTAGAAAAATATTTCACCTACTTTTACAATTCATTGAACAAGCTAGTTTCCTGGAAAACAGCAATTAATCACCAATTATAGAAAGTTAACTGCTATTGTGAAATATGTAAATGACATTGTGTGTGAACACAATTTAAATAGGCACTTGTCTCTAGTTGTTCATGGCTTGTGCATACATTATCTGCAATGCTAAGATGTGGAACTGCTTTTGTCTGCATAGTTCGTTTTATGAAGGGGTCTCATGTGTGATCTCAATAGGGTCATCCCACTGACAGATTAAAAATAGGTTGTTCCTATGTCCATAAAACTTTTCCCTAATAAGTCTGAATAAAAAAGCCCACAAATTATGCTAAACAAATGGGATGGCTGCAAAATAAAAGCTGCCATAAGAGCTGAAAAGAATGGTTGATGGTGCTTTGCATTCATTAAACTTAGTCTAGAATATTTCTGGTTCATAACCATTTGGTTTCTCCTGTGAGAGGATAGAATCAGGGATATTTGTTGAGTGATATCCCTCTCCCCTCTATCGGCACAAGCATGTGGTTTATGCCAATGCAAGGTGTCTGATAGTACACTGATCTTTGATTGGAACGTTTTTCAGCAGTCATGGCCTGGCCTAAGTATTGTGAAGGTCTGTAGATTTTGCCTCAACAGTAATTCAGTAGATTTTCTTGAGGATGGACTTCAGATTGGTAAACATCCCCTATATCTACACAGAGTAGTGCAAATCTTATAAATTCAGGATATATAATATATTTTTTTAATGAAAAGGTGAGGGAAGCTATTGTATATAGGGTTGAGGTTCAGATTTGTCGTTTCAGAAAATTGATGTGCAAATTTGTTGGGCAAATTTTCTTACACCATAAGGACTGTATGGCCTTTGAAGCATAGCCAGCAGGAATAGAATGGCCAATAAAGGGAATTTTGTGTAAGACAGCTCCCTCACTTTAAAAGGTGGGATGGAGGCACAGTGTAGTCAAAGTGTCAGTGTATTGGAGCTTCCATAAGGAAGGGATAGTGAAAGCTGACAAACTGCATAGGGATTGGTTACTGTGCTTTAAACAAAATTTATTTAAGACAGATAGTGACTGCCCAATGTGAAAGGTGCCACATCTCTAATGCCCCGTACACACGGTGGGATTTTCCGATGGACAATGTCCGATCGGAGCGTGTTGTCGGAAATTCCGACCGTGTGTGGGCTCCATCGGACATTTTCCATCGGATTTTCCGACACACAAAGTTGGAGAGCAGGAGATAAAATTTTCCGACAACAAAATCCGATCGCGTCAATTCCGACCGTGTGTGGCCTGTTCCGACGCACAAAGTGCCACGCATGCTCAGAAGAAATTCCGACACGGGACAGCTCGTTCTGGTAAACATAGCGTTCGCAATGGATACAGCACTTTCGTCACGCTGCAATGTTAAAAATGGTTTAATACAGCGCACTCTCTTCTTCTTTATAATGTGACAAGAATTAAGTAGTTTTGCTGCTCATATTCACACACACTTCTCACAAAGTTTTATTTGTGTTTTTTTTAGTGGGATTCCCTGAATATATTGTTATTAGTTGTCACATCTGACAGTTTTATATTTGTGTTATTTTTTATTTTTTGGATTTTCAGCCTTTTTTTTTGTTTTAATGTTTGGATTTTTTCCAAGGCTGATCTTTGTTCAATGTTATTTTTATTTTTACTCCAGAATATTTTTGTCTGTGTTTTGTGTGTCAAGTTACCCCAACACCATTGATATCTTTTATTATTTAATCTCAAGGAGATTGTTTGTTGTTGGTGTCCCTTGTTCATTTCACATTGTATATTTGAAATGTACCTGAATCCTCACAAACCAACTGTCATTTTTGAAGTAAAACACATAGGAGAGTATAATTCCAAACAAAAATCCTTTATTAAGGGATCAGAACCAAACAAAGAGGAAGGCAACACTGGATCAACATGAGAAATTAGCGAAGCCTGGGACCCCCACGGCAGACATCAATTCTTCAACATCAAAATTGGTGGCCTGAGGAGTCCATATCTAAGGGAGGGCAGTCTGGTCCAGAATTCGCAGAGATCCGGATAGCAGCAGATGACATCTGTGTCCCCAGGCTGTGGTACCACAAGAGGCTACATCTTTTGGCCGACCAGACTGAACCCAGGGCAATCACTGTCTGGTCTTCCTTCCACGCTTCCTTCCGGGCTGTGGCTGTGCAGTTGGAGATGTGGCAGGAGGAGGAGTAGGACCTTGAGGAGGAGGAGGACTGGGGGGACCTGGAGGAGGACTGGGAGGACCTGGAGGAGAGGGAGGAGGAGGAGGAGGACCTGCAGGAGGAGGAGGAGGACCATCCCAAAGATGTGTGTGAGGTGTAATTTGGCCCCTCATACCTTTCTCCAGAGCCTCCGATATGAGGGCCTCACACAAGACTTTTTGGCCCTCCTCCATCCTCTGCATTTTATAGGCTATGAAGGTAGCAATGTTCTCCTGCATGGTGTGGGGTGCTCCCAGGACCTCTGTAGCCCTCCAAAAGAATGCTATAGCAGCCTCCTCTAGGGTACTCCTCCTACTGCCACTTTCTGTTTTCAGGGGGGGTGGAGGGACCTGCAGATCAGCCAGCCGGCTCGGCCCGGCCACCTCCTGGCTGAGACTTCCCTGTATATGAAAAAGGGACATAGTTGTAATGTTTTGCATCATCAATCACAATCCTAAATTAGTACTCCCAACTAACATCTAGTTAACATCATTGATTGGACAAGCAGAAATATTTAGAGGAATGCTATACCTGGCTCAATCTGGGCTCCTCCACATATCGCCTGGAAGGCCCAGGTTGGGCGTCAGAAGCCTCAGCCGGGGGGGAAGGAAGCGTGGAAGGAAGACTGGAGAGGGATGGCCTGGGTTCAGTCTGGCCTGCCAGAAAGTGCAGCCTGTCGTAGTACAACATCCTGGGGACATAGATGTCATCTGCTGCTGCGGATCTCTGCGAATCCTGGACTTTCTTGCGCTCCCTCAGATATGTGCTCCTCAGGCCACCAATGAAAATCTTTAAATAAGTGATGTCTGCCGTGGGGATCACCTGCTTCACAATTTCACACAATTGCTCCAGTGCTGCCTTCCTCTTTGCTTGGTTCTTGAAATGGGGGTGGGTAATCTCCCACAGACAGGGCAGCTCACTTAGCATCTCTACGAATACTGACATGAAGTCATTGTCTTTCATTAAGATATCCATGTTCACTGCAAGACACAACACAAGACAAAGCCTAATGTCAGACAAAACTCTCCTAATCTTGTTACAATATAGGCCTCAATCTAGAAGCAGTATAGGCACAAGTTTGTCTCTTACCTTCGTTCTTACGATCGGCGCGTCCAATGCTCCTTCCTCCGCTCACAGATCGTACGTAATACGCACGCGTGTTACGCTTTATACACACTGCGCATGCGTGTTACTCCGCCCGCCCCTGACATTCTTTCTAGTCTATTCCCCGCCCCTTTTCGTTCGGCGCAGTGGGGGAAGAGCACATGGCTGAGTCACAGCAGGTGCGTGATAATTGCAGGAACGAGGAGGAGGAGGAGGAAAGCCTGGATCCAGGCATGTCCCGATCCAGAAGGAGACGTTTTAAGGCCACAAATATGTCGTTTGGGGAGATGTTGGAGATGGTCGACATCATGAGGAAGTCCAACTATGACGGAAAATATGGGCCTTACCCCAACCCCAACATCCGAAAGGCCAAGATCATGGCGAAAGTGGTCAGGAGTCTTGAGAGGAATTTCGGGGTACGAAGATCGAAAGATCAGCTCAGGAAGCGGTGGTCGGACCTGAAGTTGAGAGAGCCAGAGCAGTACCGAAAGATCCGGAGAGTGCTACAAAAAAGTAAGTAGTTGTGCTGTGTTCCTATTCTTTCTGTCTTTATTCCGTTCGTTCTGCTCCATATGCTTTTATTAATTGTAACGTTTAAAAGGGCAACTTTAATGTTCATGGGCCCATTATTCGTTCGTATCAAACATTTTTCTTTCGGCCTCTAGAACACCATTGTTTAGGCCATATGCATTTTCACACATTTTTTGGGGCCTACTTGGATGCCAAATATTTGTTTGTGTAGATGGGTTTGTTACTAGAATGAAATGCAAACTAGATTGTGTGTTAGGAGAGGACACTGAGCAGCTGTTTTCACATCTGGACACTGGAGCACTAGTGTGGGACCCCAGAACACCATTTTTATTAGGGGGGGCACGCAGGTGCTCCAGTGTATACTATAGGGGGGGCTACATCTGTGAAGCTTGTACCAAACAGGTAAAGTATTGCAGCTTGACAAAGGGCAATAAAAAATATACATCTTGGAACTCTGCAAAAATAGACAATTGTACCCCACTTCCAAGCAATGTTTCCTATTTCTAGTTCTGCCATCAAATATCTGTGTGCTAAGTATACCATTTTTGTTTTACATAGGGGAGAAAAGACTCGGAGGACACCCCTCATCCCAGGAGAACACAGACCCCCCACCTCTGGAAGAAGGGGAAATACCGCAAACCCAAGAAGCTGAGCAGGAGGAAGAAGAAGTGGTGGAGATTGGCACCACAACAGGTGAGTGTCTGCGACCACAGGCTCAGGTAAAAGAGATGGATGGTGGCAGATTTTTGAGACCTTTTTTTTTGTTCTTTATCTCTTTTTAGGTGATCATGATGTGAGGGAGAGAGAACGTTTCACATCTGAAAGTGCCCAGATACTGATCGGGGAGATCATGGGGTGTAATCTCGAATTGCACAACATACAGCAACAAATCAGTGATGTTATTAAAACAAATAATAACATCATTGATGTTTTGGGGCGAATTTAAACCCCACAAAATCACCTGTTTTCTTGTGGTCCAATCTTGCAAAAATTTTTTCAATGTTTAGAAAAGCCAAATTTGGAGGATGCACACAGTGTGCCAACATGTGCTATCTGCCATCGGGAGATCAATGGACGCGTTTTGGGGGTGCAACCCCTTCCTCAATTATAAAGTCGCGTTGAGGAAGGGCTTGCTCCCCCAAAACACGTCCCTTGATCCCCCCTGATGGCAGATAGCACATGTTGACATTCGTAAATTGGTGTGCATCTTCCAAATTTGGCTTTTCCAGGGGTGATTTCCCCCCATCTGAACGCTATATCAAACCCTGTTCCTAAATACTGATGTCTGATATAGCCTTCAGGTTTTACCATATGTGAACTTTGTAAGTTCAAGTTTTTTGGCTTTCTTGTTGGTTTTACACAGGCCTGTTTTATCTGAAATGGATATTTCGATTTTTGATAATGCTACTGCAAAAATTGTTATACAACAAACATGTTGGTTTGTTTTAAAAACCTTTCGTAAATGCACATGTGATTGTGCAGGTATAAAAAAGTGGCTTACTCAAGAATGTGTGGATTATTGTGTCAACACTACAACACTTTTGGGGTGATGTAATTGCTGTTTTATGCAAAAATGGGGGTTATTTCCTAAGGGCAAATACCCTTTGCACTACAAGTGCAGGTTCAGTGCAGTTGCAAGTGCACTTGTAGTGAAATGTGTTTTTGCATTTAGGAAGTACCAGCCAACACTGTTTTTTATAAGGTTACCCAATCACGACATTTTCTGCACTCAACACATTTCTGTCAGGGTCAACTAAAACAAACACAAGCAGTAAATGTCCACAAAGAATTTCTTTTGGTTGTTTTTTATTTGAAAAAGGTTTCACAGATTGTCTGGCATATTGATAGCCCCCCTACCCGCAAAGAACTCCAGGTAGCGTAACCGGACATCACGGGCACTCAGGGAGGGCAAGCCAGGACGGCCACTTTCAAGCGCCGTCAGTGTTGATGGATTTGGGATTCCGGCCTCAGGCCCAACTGAGCCAGCATAGTTGGCTGAATGTTTTCTTAAAAAATTATGGAGAACACAGCAGGCAAGTATTATATGGTTCAGTTTATACTCCGCCATATGGATGGGTGTCAGAAATAATCGGAACCGGCTGGCCAGGATTCCAAATGTGTTCTCCACCACTCTTCGGGCTCTGGCCAGCCGGTAATTAAAAACCCACTGTTCCGGGGTGAGGGTCCTCATCGGGAATGGCCGCATCAGGTGGTCCCCCAGCGCAAATGCTTCATCAGCAATGAACACAAATGGGAGACCTTCAACATTGTCCTCTGGAGGTGGCAAGTCCAAGCTGACATTCTGGAGACGCCTGTAGAACTCCGTCTGGGCGATCACTCCACCATCGGACATCCGGCCATTCTTCCCCACGTCCACATACAAGAACTCGTAATTAGCCGACACCACCGCCAACATCACTATACTATTAAACCCCTTGTAATTATAATAGTACGACCCCGAGTTGGGTGGTGGGACGATGTGGACGTGTTGCCCATCAATTGCCCCTCCGCAGTTAGGAAAGTCCCACCGCTGGGCAAAGTGGGAGGCCACAGTCTGCCATTCCTGTGGCGTGGAAGGAAACTGTTGAGGAAAAAACAATAAACATTACTATTTTTTCACAGAAACATGGCAAGCAGATTAGACACAAACATTATGGGGCAACCTCCAGATAGCATTTATTAAGGGGAATTTAACAACAACAAAGTATAAGGTACACCTATCATATTCCCCCTCCCCCCCTCATGGGCCATTTCTAACATTATAGAGGGGGGAACTCTTGGACAGGTAACCCTCTTCACTTCATTGAGAGATGAATGCCTAAATAATGGGTATTACTTGGAACAGACCCTCCTTAGTTACACTATTGGCAGACCACTGGACAGGTAAGAAGTGTCATAATACAAAGATATAAATACACACTGTACACATTTGAGCACATTTGAACATTCTGCTATTACCTATCAAGATAATAATAGGATACAAGAACGTTAAACAGTACCATTGGAAAGTATACAGGCAGGCCCTTGCACTACATGCTTTGGGGAATTCATCCATAAATCTGACCAGTAAAGAGATGGGTATAGTGTGTATGGGATTGGCAAAGTCAGCAGATAGATGATTGAGGATAGAGAATTGGGATCAGCTGACTTAGCAGTTGGGGGAGGGAGGGTTACAAAAAATTTGGGGACACCACAAAAAAAAGCCTCTGCCACTCTGCCTGAATTTAAATAAAAAATAACATTTCCAAACATTTTAGGGGGTGTTTGGGGTAAAGCACTACTATAGAGCTGATAAAATACATTGTTAAGTGACTACATGAGGTGAATATAGGGCAGGAGACACCATGCTGGAGAGGTTATTGAAGGGCAAATATGTATGAAGGACATAAAATAATAATTACATAAAAATCCAGCATGCATGAGGACAAAGGGGACATTCACAGCATATTACAATCATGGTAATTAGGGAATGAGGAAAGAAATACAATATATTATCAAACATTCAATACAATAAAATGGGATATAAAAGGATAAAAATCTTACCTTCATATATTCCTTCTGCAGGACCTGGATGATGGCAGAACAGGTCTCTGGGATAATGATCCCCAGAGCCTGGGGGGAGATGCCTGTCGAGAACTTGAGGTCCTGCAGGCTTCTCCCTGTGGCCAACCATACCGCAAGGTAGCGACCAACCTCAGGCTTGCCTCATGCAGGTATCCTGCCTGCTAATATAGGGGGTCAGCGAAGCCAACAAACGGTGAAACACGGGGTCCGTCATCCTGAGAAAGTTCCTGAAATCATCAGGATTATTCTCACGGATCTCACGGAGCAAAGGCATATGACAGAACTGGTCACGCTGAAGCAAGCAATTCTTGGTCCATGAACTCCTCCCCACCCTGTTCATGGACTGGACTTGTGTCAAGGTCAGGACCCCAACACCAAGCCCCCGCACAGCATGAACTCTACGAGGAGTACGCATACGAAACATGGCTAGAAAACGGTCGGCTGCTCAGAACGAAGTAACAGAACGCACTGAAGAACAGCAAGGCCTATGAAGAGCGACATGAAAACCAGTAACGAACGAACAAGAATACAATGACTACTTAAAGTCACGCGGAACTTGCTTGCACGCACTGAAGAGCAGATACAAACCCACAAGCACAAACTGAACGGCAGAAACGAGTCTGAAAAAGCGCGAATCGTCTCTCACCAAACTTTTACTAACATGAGATTAGCAAAAGGAGCCCAAAGGGTGCCGCGCTTGGTTCTGAACCGGCCTTTTCTAGTCTCGTCGTACGTGGTGTACGTGACCGCGTGGTTGTCGATCGGAAATTCCGACAACTTTGTGCGACCGTGTGTAGGCAAAACAAGTTTGAGCCAACATCCGTCGGAAAAAATCCTAGGATTTTGTTGTCGGAATGTCCGAACAAAGTCCGACCGTGTGTACGCCCTATAAGAAGAATGAAGGTACAAACTATATTGGATGGGACTTTATAGGCACACGAGTAGCATTACAACCATAAAAATGCAAAAAGTTTTTTTATGCATCACATCAAAAACAGGTACAAAGATTAAAAACATGTAAATCACCTGGACAAATTGGTCACATGTAGATACATGAATACACCAAGGCCACACTGGGATCATGAGTGTTGAAGTACACCTGACACATTTCAACTTTCGTTGTCTTCTTCACGGAGTTCATAGCGAAAGGGTAGGTTCTACAAAAGACAATATACTAACCAACTAGTATAAAGATATGGCTAACCCATGTATTTTTTTGTATAGTATAAGATAACATAACAACAATCAAACTTACAATGTTGGTGATGACACGTGTCAACCCAACTATAAAACACTTCGAGATCCCATGAGGGACATCAAACGCAGCAGGGGGAAGAATTCAAGGGACAAGATGTCGCAAACCAAAAATAACCAATCAAGAAGATGAAATCACTAATATAACTTCAAACAAACATATATCACCCAAAATATGAGTAAAAAACTTACATATGACACGGACACATCCAAGAATGTCTCAAGGCACATAGGATGTCTATGAAAGCACTATAGATCTTGTGAGATAGTATGCAAGGAGGGATACAGCTAGTCCCTAGTCAAGACAAATCTGTAAACCCAAAATATGGGTTTAATCACTATGACTTAATTATAGTTTGGACTTGATGGACTTGATGGATGTCTTTGTTCAACCTCACCTACTATGTAACTATTATAGGAAAATAAAAATATATAAATAATTCCAAAAATGGTAAATGAATATTATGAAGAAATGTATCTATACCTAGAAATGTGGAGCTTGATGAGCTGCACTTCTAGGGAAATTTGAAAATCGCAACCACAAAAAGGAACCTCTTAGGCAGCAAAAAAGGACCCCTAGAGTTGAAAAAGCTGGGAAACACATGTAAAATAATACAAACATCAGTACCCAGCATAAAGAAGAGTGAAAATTCCAAAAGATTATTAGTTACAGTATAAATTAAAATCACCATGACATACTGGGGGTTATTTACAAAAGGCAAATCCACTTTGCACTACAAGTGCAAACTACAAGTGCAAAGTGCACTTTAAATTGCACTAAAAGTGCACTTGGAAGTGCAGTCGCTGTAGATCCGATGGGGACATGCAAGGAGAATAAAAAACAGCATTTTAGCTTGCACATGATTGGATGATAAAATCAGCAGAGCTTCCCCTCATTTCAGATCTATCCCTCAGATTTACAGCGACTGCACTTCCAAGTGCACTTTCAGTGCAATTTCAAGTGCACTTTGCACTTGTAGTTTGCACTTGTAGTGCAAAGTGGATTTGCCTTTCGTAAATAACCCCCACTGTACTTATCATGATGAGAGAAAAAAGGGGACGTATATCCAGTCAATGTAGCCCCTATGAATGATACACCTAAGCTGTGTACTGTGCTTTAATTCTATCTGCTAGCTTTTTGAGCAGTCACTCCCTTTTTTGCCTTTATTTCTTGTTTTTTTCTGCTGCGAGGCTCCTGTATGAAAAGAGTAGCTTTTTGTTTTACTTTTCTTTGAGGGCATGTTGACTTTTATTTTGTGTTGATAGGGCCTTTTTTCAGCCAATTTAGCAGGGATCAGCTGAATTGTGATCCATGTATGGGCACTGTGGTTGTACAGAGGTCAATTTACCAATCGACTTCTGTGTAACTGCCCTGCCAGATTTTCCCCACTTGTTCAGAGTTCACTTCCTTCCTGGCAGGATCTCTTATATAGTGTGGGAGGAGATAGCTGGAGGGGAGGGTGGGCAGTGGATCCAGTCACTGGCCCCCAACCGCGCATCGAAAAGAGGTTAGTGGGAGTTACATAGCAAGGGCTAGTATGCCCAAGAAGGTTAGTCCTTTACATTAGGAGTGTTCCTGAATCCTGAGGGTGTGGACATGAATAAGCAGGCCGTAATCTACCTACATAGTGCCAGTCAAAAGACTGAACAGAATTAAAATTCTTTCGCTGGTAAAACAGTTCACTTATATGTATATCAATTGTGAATATAGCTAATATTTCCTGGATCAAGTTCAGTGATATACAGTATATAATCAAATTCAAACCTAAGTTTAGTATTCTTTAGGGGGAATTCACAATATTTGCAATTGTGCGCGTCCCATTACCTGCTAGTGACTGTTTCTGTTGAAAATACTCCATGTTGTGCTTCCTTCAGAGCCACCAGATACTGTCCTCTGTGGCTTTCTTCTGAAGCTGTGAGAATTAACAGCATCCCTTATTACAGAGAAACGTTGTGCCGCCTACCTGTTCCCTTCTGCTACATGCTCTGCTATAAGCAGAGCTGCCATGATTATTATTCCACATTTAATTGCATTCTGTGAATGGACAGGGGAAATCCTATCATTCAACTGCTCCTCTTCCATTCGATATTGCCCAACAATGTGGTGCATTGTTGGGCAATAATAGTAGAAGTTTTGTGAATGGTAGAGGGGGTAGAAAGGGGTGGGTGAGTAGTGTAATTTTTCTCTGTAGCAGTGACTGCTGTTAACTAACAGCAATGGAGGAAAGATGCTCAGGGCGGGCAGTAACCAATGGCTGAGAAGGAAGAACAGCAGGGAAGATTTTTAGCAAAAGCAGCCACCTGCAGGACATGGGATACAAACCACTACATGTAAATAATGTGCATAGTGTTGTATCACAAAAAAAAGAAAATACTAAACTTCAGCTTTCACTGTTTACCGTGTACCAGATAGGCCTTATTCACATAGTTTATTATAGCATACGTCCGTGCAAGAGCTGTGTTTACCCGTACAGCCATCCCATTCATGTCAATTGGGATGCAGTAGCTGCAGGGACACAGCTGCTTCACCAAATTTGACATCTGTGCTGGTGTGGGTGCATAGCCCTGAATGCAGGCAGTGTACATTCAGGGTCATGTGACTGCACATACATGGATGATTGCCTGGATGGGAATGCATGAAACAGAAACACGTAGGTAAAACATGTCTATAACCCAGGCATATGCTGTAGTACGGCCATGTGAATGAGGTCTTATACCATGCATCACTAAATGGCTTGAGTAAATGTCCTACCTAGAACACTGTAGTCCTGCCATTTAGGAGCCGTCACCATCACCACTGTCATTCTCACAGACAGCTCTGGATAGAGGTTTGGGGCTCCCCGAGGTAACAAGCAGGTGATTGGTTGTTAGGATGCAGGTTGGTCCTAGCAACCAATCACCAGCTTGTAGCTCCTGCCCTCTGTCCAAACCTGCTGTGCCTCCCATCCTCCTCCCTGTCTGTGTAAGGTAGGGCAGGAAGGGGGAGGTAATGTGAAGGGGGCTGAGGATATTAATAGGGTCACTGAGAACAATAGTGAGGGGTTCGGGTCAGTAATGGGGGGAACTGAGTACAGAAATGGGGAGGCTGAGGACAGTAATGGGGGGCTAAGGACAGTAATGGGGGGACTGAGGACTTTAATGGAGGGGGCTGAGGACAGTAATGGGGGTCTGAGGACAGTAATTGGGGGCCTCAGGACAGAAATGGTGGGGTTTAGGAGTCAATGTCCTATCCAAAACACTGCGGTCCAGCCATTTAAGAGCCATTCTGCCCAGAGCTGCCACCGTCACCAATGTCATTCTCACAGACAACTCTGGATGGAGGGTGGGGGCTGCCCTGAGTTAACAAGCAGGTGATTGGTTGCTAGGATGCAGGGCGGTCCTAGCAACCAATCACCAGCTTGTATCTCCTGCTCTCTGTCCAAACCTTCTGTGCCTCCCGTCCTCCTCCTTGTCTGTGTAAGTTAGGGCAGGAAGGAAGAGGTGATGTGAAGTGGGGCTGAGGACATTAATATGGTCACTCAGGACAGTAATGGGAGGACTGATGAGAGTAATGGGGACTGAGGAAAGTAATGAAGGGGCTGAGGAGAGTAATGGGGGGCCTCAGGGCACTAATGGAGGGCTCAGGACAACAATGGGGTCGCTAAGGACAGTAAAGTGAGGGGGCTGAGAACAATAATGTGAGGGGGCTGATGACAGTAATGGGGAGCCTCAGAACAGTAATGGGGGAGGCTCAGGACATTAATAAGGGGGCTGAGGATTGTAATGGGGGCTCAGGACCGTTAGGGGACTGAGGACAGTGATAGTGGGGGCAGAGGACAGTAATCTGGGGATTGAAGACAGTATTAGGGGCCTTAGGACAATTATAGGGGTTTAGAAGTCAATGTCCTATCTGGAACACCACGGTCCTGCCATTTAGGAGTTGGTCTGCCCAGAGCTGCCACTGTCACCATTGTGATTCTCACAGACAGCTCTGGATTGACGGTGGGAGCTGCCTGAGTTAACAAGCAGGTGATTGGTTGCTAGGATGCAGGTGTGTCCTAGCAACCAATCACCAGCTTGTAGCTCCTGCTCTCTGTCCAAACCTGTTGTGCCTCACATCCTCCTCCCTGTCTGTGTAAGGTAAGATGTAAAGGGGGACTGAGGACATTATTAGGGTCACTGAGGACAGTAATGGGGGGCTCATGACAGTTAAGGGGGGCTCAGGAAAGTAATGGGGGGGACTGAGAGTAATGGAGGGGCTGAGAACAGTAATGGTGGGCTCAGGGCAGTAATGGAGGGGACTAAGGACAGTAATGGGGGCTAAGGACAGAAACGATGGGTGGCCCATGACAGTTAAGGGGGAAGCTTAGGAAAGTCATGTGGGGGACTGGGGAGAGTAATGGTGGGAACTGAGGACAGTAATGGAGGGGCTGAGGACAGTAATGGGGGGGGCTAAGGACAGTAATGGGAGGACTGAGAATAGTAATGGGGGGACTGAGGACAGTAATTAAGAGGCTGGGGACATTAATGGAGCGACTGAGGACAGTAATGTGAGAGTGCACTGAGGACTTTAATGTTAGGGGGGCTAAGGACAGTTATTGAGGGGCTGAGCACAGTAATAGGGGGCTGAGGACAGTAATGGGGGAGTTCAGGAGTAGGACAGTAATAGGGTCACTGAGCACAGTAATGTGAGGGGAAGCTGAGGTGAGGACAGTAATGGAGGGACTGAGGACAGTAATGAGGGCCTCAGGACAGTAATGGGGGGGACTGAGGACAGTAATGGGGGGCTGAGGACAGTAACAGAGTGGCTGAGGACAGTAATGTGAGTGTGCGCTGGAGACTGTAATGTTAGAGGGGTTAAGAACAGTTATGGAGGGGCTAAGGACAGTAATAGGGGGCTGAGGACAGTAATGGGGGATTCAGGATAGTAATAGGGTCGCTGGGGACAGTAATGTGAGGGGGCTGAGTACAGTAATGGAGGGACTGAGGACAGTAATGGTGGGCCTCAGGACAGTAATGAGGGCGCTCAGGACAGTAATGGGGGCGTGCTCAGGACAGTAATGGGATCGCAGAGGACAGTAATGTGAGAGGGCCCAGGGACAGTAATAATAGGGGGGCTGAGGACAGTAATGTTAGGGGGGCTGAGGACCGTAATGTTAGGGGGTTGAGGACAGTAATTGTGAGGGGGGTTGAGGACAGTAATGTGAGGGGGGCTGAGGACAGTAATGGACAGGTCAGAGCAGTAATGGGATCGCTGAGGACAGTAATGTGAGGGGGGCTGTGGACAGTAATGTTAGGGTGGCTGAGGACAGTAATAAGGGGCTGAGGACAGTTAAGGGGGAGCTCAGGACAGTGATAGGGGGGCTGAGGAGAGTAATGGGGATTTCAGGACTGTAATGGGGGACCAAGGACAGTAATGAGGGATCAGGACAGTAATGGAGGGGACAGAGGACAGTAAGGGGGGGTCAAGGACAGTGATGGGGGACTGAGGACAGTAATGGGGGGACCAAGGACAGTAATGGCAGGGCTCAGGACAGTAATGGGGTCACTCAGAACAATAATGTGAGGGGGCGGTGGACAGTAATGTGAGGGGGGCTGAAGGCAGTAATGTGAGGGGGATTTCAGGACAGTAATTGGGTCACTAAGGATAGTAATGTGAGGGGGGCTGAGGACAGTCATGTGAGAGGGCTGAGGACAGTAATGGGAGCTTAGGATAGGTAAAGGCGGAGCTCAGGACAGTAATAGGGGGGAATGAGGAGAGTAATGGAGGGCCTGAGGACTGTAATGGGGGGCTAAGGACTGTAATGGAGGGGACTGAGGACAGTAATGGGGAGGCTCAGGACAGTGA
Source organism: Aquarana catesbeiana (assembly GCF_042186555.1). Taxonomy (NCBI): domain Eukaryota; kingdom Metazoa; phylum Chordata; class Amphibia; order Anura; family Ranidae; genus Aquarana; species Aquarana catesbeiana. The sequence continues at coordinate 447,253,596 of NC_133326.1, read as the reverse complement.
TGGAGAGGGCTGAAGACAGTAATGGAGGGGACTGGGGACAGTAATGGAGGGGCTGAAGACAGTAATGGAGGGGCTGGGGACAGTAATGGGGGGCCTTAGGACAGTAATAGTGGGGCTCAGGATAGTAATGGAGTCACTGAGGACAGTAATGTGAGGGTGGCTGAGAACAGCAATGTGAGGGGGGGGTAGGACAGTAATGTTTTGGGGGCTGAGGTCAGTAATGTGAGGGGGAACCTCAGGACAGTAATGGGGGTTTAGGACAGTAATGGGGTCACTGATGACAGTAATGTTAGGGGGCTGAGGACGGTAATGTGAGGGCACTGCAGGACAGTAATGGGGGACTCAGGAAAGTAATGGGAGGGGTTCAGGGCAGTAATCGGGTCTCTGAGGACAGTAATATGAGGGGGGCTGAGGAGAGTAATGTGAGGGAAGCTAAGGACAGTAATGAGGGGACTGAGGAGGGTACTGGAGGAAACTGAGGACACTAATGGAGGGGACTGAGATCAATAATGGAGTGGACTAAGGACAGTAATGGGTGGGACTGAGGGCAGTAATGGGGGGGGACCAAGGATAGTAATGAAGAGGCTGAGGACAGTAATGGAGGGACTGAGGACAGTAATGGGGGGCCTCAGGACAGTAATGGCGGGGCTGAGGACAGTAATGTGAGGGGGACTGAGGACAGTAATGTGAGGGGGACTGAGGACAGTAATGTAAGTGTGGCTGAGGTCAGTAATGTTAGGGGCCACTTTAGGACAGTAATGGGGATTACAGTAATTATTTTATGTGGGCTGCTCTACTAGTAAGAACCGAAGGGAAAGACTTTTTTTTTGCTGCAGCACCTTGCCGTTTGGTGCACGCGAAAATGTGCCATTGGAATTAATGGCACCTCTATGCATCTGCTAAAGTGCAGCGCATTTTTCTGTGGGTCAGGAACACATGCGATTCACATGTTCCCCAGCCACAGAGATATTAACCTAGCCTAAGAAGAGAGGAAGGCTGCGATGTGAAGGATTGTGAGTCATCACAAAACATGTGATTTAGATCCCTGCTCGAAGAAAATTTTACTGGCTATTTCAATACCCCTGCCTTATACTTTATTTTATCATTTGTAGCTACTGCTACAACTTGAAGTTTTTCCGGATTCCTTAATTTGGTAACACAACAAACACCTGCTCTACTTTAAGAACATTATATTATCTATTTTACAGAACATATATAAATTGATAATTTGACACATTCTTCGTATCTACAGCAACCATCAATATTATTATGCACCTTTTTTCACCTGCAGATTGCACCTACTAACTGATTTACAATTGTTTTCTGACAAGTACACGGTAGAAGAAAAAATGTCAAATTAAACATCTGCTGAAGTGAAATATTAGAGCAGTATTAGTTTGGACCTGGTCAATTTTTGTCTAAAGAGTATTCTAGCTGAAGTAAACTCATAAATCCTCTGAAATATTTTCATTCTGAAGAAAATAGCGACAGCAAACCATGGCGACTGTAACCTTTTGAGTTTCCTGTTGGCTTTTGTCTTGTCCAGGACAGTATTAAACACCAGAGGAGGCCGTTTTATTGAAGAGCTGTAGGTCTAGGAAGTCATTTGGAAGGTCAAGAAGGCATTCTTTTATTAGGACAACTGGGCCTAAGTCTCTCATATATTTTACACAGCCACTGACTTACTAATGAAACAAGACAAACATATTCCTTCCTTTTCCAAGAAATCTCCTTTATAGTTCAATGCAATCTTCAATGAGTTACATAAATTACCAAAACATAGGTAGTAGGATGTTGAATTTTCGTCATGTTAATGTTAACAACCAATTAAAACAACATTTTTTTCTTTTGTAATCTATAGCTTCAATTTCTACATGTAGAATTACATTTTTTCTACCCCATTGCCCCAGAAATTGCCATCTTATTACATAACAGAGCCATTATAGTGATAATAATAATAAACAAAATATATGATATATAATATAATATATATATATATATATATATATATATATATATATATATATATGCAGGAAGTGGGTGTTTTTGTATGTAAATATTGGGACAGTCGTATTCAGTTGTCGGTGGTTCTATGGGACAGCTCTCTGGCATCATGTCTGATACATTTGGGAACCCTTTTTCCCCACAGAGTTTGATGATGATCCTAGTGCAAAAATGGCCAGTACACTCAGAAAAGAAAAGGTTAGAATGGTTCATACATTAAGCAATTATTGGAAAAATCTTCTATTTGGCGAAAATTACATATGAACAAAATGTAGACAAAAAATAATAAAAACCTGTCTTGAGAAAAATATGCAGGCTACTGTTACAGACCTCGCTCAGAAAATGCTTTTTGCTCCGCCATAAAGCTAACTCACTGATTAGCTTACAAACAAATGTAGTCACTGGCCAAGAGCAAGCATCACGAAAGTTTAAGCTAAGACATTTATCTCCATGAAGCCAGAATATTCCAATTTTTAAGAGGGTTAATAATGGCAACCGTCATGTTTCTCTTGTGACGAGTTTCACTAAATAAAACAAGAAAATTCTGGAGTCTGTAAGTTGTTATGCACTATATCATTTTTTGTTATAAAAAATATAATCAGACTATTTTCTATAACTGCATTTGTTTTCAAGGGGAGAAATATCTTCACTTCAGAGATACCTGAATCGTTTTGACTAGAACAAAATGATAAACAATACCATAATGTAAAAATAGTTAAAAGCTTATTAGAGCTGTTCATAGCAGTATGATTTCCCCTCTGTCTCAGAACACCCTTTGCCCATCCTTTCATGCTTTTGTAAAGGGAGCATTTCAAATCTCTCTTTGTCAGCATGAATGGCCTCTCTTAAAGCTCTTTTATGCCAACATATTCCCTACAGGCATACGCCCTTTAGCTCTATTACTGATTTACCCAAGTATTCATCCCTTACCTTCTGCTTTTCTTTTTTACTTACAGAAGTTCCAAATGACACGAGTCTTTGGCTCCTTTTTTTTGCTTAATCAAATGTGCAGGCCTAAAGTGAGGCAGTATTTTATATCTCACCCACAATTGCAGAAGAAAGACTTTTAAAATGATTGATTTTTTTCCTCTTAGTTTATTCAGAGGAACAGCTAGCACACATGACAACATAACAAGGTTTCTCTCCTTCTCCAATGAAAGAAGGAAACAAAATCTTAAAAACTCAATACAAAGAGAAATGACATATAGTAAATATGTTGTTTTATTAGCATGAATTTCTGTAAGATCATTGTGAATGAATGGAAATAAACAACATAGAACCAGCTTCTTGCATAATAGCCAGAGAAAAAAAAAGATAATCAAAGTCAGATTCCTGCATAATAGCCAGAGAAAAAAATGATAATCAAAGTAATATTTAAGAAAGAAAGAGAAACAGAGATCACCTTATTCAGTTAGGCGTGTTTGTTCTTAAATGCAGTAACCCATGGCATTCAAGACCAATGCAGATAGAATCAGATTTGTTAATACAGTTCACTGCACTTCAAGAACAACTATAATGATTTTCAATCAATTGTATTTATAGCAAAGCATTCTAATGGTTATTTAACCAGTTTAATACTAGGCAATTTCACTTCCTTCCTGCCCAGGCCAATTTTCAGCTTTCAGTACTGTCGCACTTTGAATGACAATTGCGCAGTCATACCACACTATACCCATATGATTATTTATCATTTTTGTGACAGATAGAGCTTTCTTTTGGTGGTGTTTAATTGAAAATTTTGAAAAACAACATTTTTTTTAGTTTCTGCTATAACATGTTGCAAATAAGTCATTCTTCTTCTTTGCTCATGGGTACTGATGAGGTGGCACCGATGAGGTGACACCGATGAGGTGGCACCGATGATGAGGCACTGATAAGACTATACTGATAGACAGCATTGATGGGCACTGATAGGTGACACTGATGGTCACTGATAGGCAGCACTGATGGGCACTGATTAGCACTGATGGGGCTGCCCTGATCACCAGGGCACTGATGATCAGTGCCCTGATTATCAGTGTAAACAATGTGCTGACAGGCTTGACGGCTAACGACACTCCTTTCCTCCCACAGACAAAGCGTGGGAGGAAAGGACTGCCAATAACCGGCAAGTCTGTTTACATGTGAATAGCTGTGATTGAACACAGCTTATCACATGGTAAAAGGCTGCTGTGATTGGCCCTTAACTGTGATCTATGATCAGCTGTGTCTGAAGGGGGAGCGTGGGAGGCAGGGTTCTGGGAGGGTGTCCATGAATGACTGTGACCACACTATAGCCGTCTTTTGGCTATAGTGCAATCTGGAAGTAGTTAAAGGGATAGCACAGTAGAACCTGTCTTCTTTCAAGAATGCTGTTTCTCATTGAAACCCTCAAATTAGTGGGGAACTAGTCACTACCCTGACTAAACAACTTTTGTATTATAAAGGTTAGCGCTTCTGCTTGAAATACGGGGGTCATTGGTGCAAATCCTGGCTAGGACACTATCCTCACTGAGTTTTTTCCATACTTCATAGACATACTTCATAGACATACTCAGAGGTTAACTGGCTGCTGATAAAATTACCCTATTATTTGTATGTGAGATAGGAGCCTTAGACTGTAAGCTTTTTGAAGACAGGGACTTATGGAATGTAGAGTATGTAAACTGCATACATTTACAGCTGTGCATAAAGGCCCATAAAAATCTTGTGATATTGAGGTCTGTAAATAGCAACCTTTTCAGTATTGGAAAGTTGGAAAATGTGATAGAGGCTCAATGCTCCATCTACTAGCAGAAAGAGATAATGCATAGTATTCTTATGCAATATTATTTTAACTGACTTGAGTGTCTAGGAATACGCCTTACTTAAAAATCCCTGGCCATGATGTTAATCAATGCAGCTAAAGTGTGTATACCTAACCTATGGGGCACCTCAAAAGTTTCCTCCCTTGCAGACTGGTATAAACGCATAAACAAAATAGCGGAAATGGAGGAGCTTATCTCACAAGACTCTCCCTCCAAATATACCACTACTTGGGCATGCTGGAAACACTTCTGTTCTACTAATGAGTACTTGCAGGAGATGGGCCTCTCTCACTCAGCTAGGTAAACTGATGGTTCACTTAAGAGATTCAAAGGAATTGTTTCCATTTTTTCACCCAGAAATCCTGAAAGAAATGTATATTGGTTTGAAGTAGATATATGTTTAGTTATACAGTAGGGACTCACTACGTAAATAATCTGCAGACCTGAATCCATACATTGGCCTTTCTTCCTTCAGCTGCCCCAAACTTTCATAACAATGACCCTTTGACCCATTAGATCGACATCACTGTACTATACTAAGCCTCTACTTCTATTTGTAGATTAGAAAGATACAAACCACTGTAAATGTATTCACATAAAGTCACAGACTTATTTTTTTCACCTCACCTCCCACACAAAAAATATCCTCCAAGGAGTGTGTTTTTTTTTTCTTTTCTTTCTCTTCCCCCCTCTCTACCCACACCAACATCTCCCAACTATCAATGCTCATCTTCTTCACTTTGCCCCACTCATTCTCATCTACTCCAACTAACGTTACTACAGCGCATGTTCTGGACACGTGCACTCATACTTTATCTACCTAATTTCCCTGTAGCAAAATCAATCTTATACTGTATATGACTTTTCATAATCCCATCTACCCTATTCCAACACACATCTTAATAGGTTTATAGATAACCGAAAATTGCTATTACTGCCATGTTTAATAATAATTACGGTAAGTAGTTTATCTATTTACTTGCTGTAACTAACGTTATATATTTATCCCTGCATAAATGCTAAATTGTACACAATCCAGTTTTTTTTTTGGGGGGGGGATTGTAAAACTTAAACTGCTTGTTCATTTATGATTAGTAATAAAACTTGTTTGGGAAAGAAAAAAGAAAACTGCTATATGGTCCAAATGATTATTGCTTAAAGTTAAATTTAAAGTTTACTTTTGGGGAAAAAAATAATACATGCACAAATGTTTGCAGGAAAAAAATGCATTTATTATTTTTCCCCCAGGAGCCTGCAAAGCATTGCACTCACGATCAGTGGATCGTGGGTTCAATGTCAGGCTCCTGCAGCTTTCTGTCCATAACTTTGTACGGGCTTTCAGTTTGAAAGCTGCAAGAAAATAAACTACGAGCTTGCTTATCAGCACACTCACAGTGCATTGAAACTACAGATTGCGTGAATGAATGATGTGGCTGTGCAAGTGATTTTAAAATGCGACAGCGACTTTGGGGAGAGGAACCCCTGCCTGCTATCACAGGATGGGGGATTGGGGGATTGGGGGATTGGGGGGTGAGGGAACATGTGCTGTAACATGTTACATATTACACCTTAAATATGTGGAACATGTTCCTAAAGATGAACTTAGCCTTTAGGATTACTTGTTAAAAAAAGGCAGTCAATTTAATTTGTTTTAGCATGTGGTATAGTAAGTGGTATATTAAGTGGGAAGATTTACATGTTTTATTGGTAAAATAACACCTAGAACAGTCTAGTAAGTAAACAGACAAACAATTAGAAACTTATACCATCACTGACCCATGCTGATATAAACTTAACAACCTGTCCATAACGAGTGCTGCATAGCTAAACCCAAATCCATTTTTGTCTTTGACTCCAGAAACTATTTTTTTCTGGAAACAGACAGCTATCTTTTCTGTGGAAAAAAAGATGTACGATTTGTTTAATTTGAAAATCTCTGCATGTTATTGAAAGAACGTTCTGACATTCAACTGCATGGCATATGCATGGCCTATTACAGGAATCAGGTGTTGTGAATTTGCTCATCTGGCGTGTGTGTAAATTTACTTTCATTGTTGGTTCTAATTTGCTTATTGCCTTGAGAAAGGGATTCATCACAGTCCTGAAACTTTTGTATATTACGCTTACTTTCACTTTTGTAACTTTTGGATGATAACCTCATAAAAGTTTCTTGAGTACTGTCTTTTTCTTTCTACCGTTTTTTTTTTGTTTTTTTTTTAGCTGTCTGTGTCCCTGGTGACCAGTCTCACCAGAACAGAAAATGATAGGAAACCATGATTTTACAGTTGTCACTTGAACAGAAGATAAGGGGGATGTTTTCCAACAGGAACACTTGTCTTGGATTTTCCCTCACTGTGAGAAAAATTTCCTCTCCCATCCTGTTGTCCTCTGATGAAGTTTCTATAAATGTAAAGCGTAAGGTGGGGTCCCATCAGTGACGTCATCACGCTACACGGAACTGATCCTGCTAACTCCTGGAAAACAGAAGGCGCTATTGGCCTTTGTTGAGGAAGATTTTTCATCAGGTGGCATTTGTATGTGTACTGCTGATCTTACTTGATAAACGTGCATTTACTTTTATCTTTCATAAACTAATTGACAGAGAGCACTATGAGTTGTTTTTTATTCCCTTGCACCCGAAGAAATATTTCATGGTGGAGTGGAAAAGTTTAACCTTGTAAGGGCATTCAGCACTGCATATCTCTCTGGGGCTTAGCCCTGTGTTTTCAAGGAGGAGAGCGGTGAAGGAGCACTTGTCCAGAAGGTGTATCTAGCTCTTGTGACCTCCTATAATTAAGGGGTTCCACTGCCAAAGTAAGCAGACACCTATTACCATAGGTTGGACAATTTGTATGGTGTGTGGAACCACATGGTACAGTACATACATGAAGTATTGTCACATGTCCCGTTTGGAAGAGCACTAAAGCATTTTATATTGAGGGGATGTTTACATTGCATAGACTTTAATCAGGGCTGTCTTTAATATTGATTGTACCCTGGGCAAACATTTTATTGGGCCCTCCCAAATCCACTTTTGCGGGCAGTGCAGGCTCAAGGGGAAGCTGCCTTGGACCCGGGGCAGCTGCCCCTTTTGCCCTGTGTTAAAGACGGCCCTGACTTTAATGAGAATAATATTTTTATTGTGATTTGATCTTGCCAGTTCAGATTTAATATGTCACATTGTTTTTGTGGATTTATTGATGTATCACTGTTTCTGTTGTATGATTTCCACATTTTTTGTACGTGTATTTTTCCCATTTGAATTTGTTTATTAATGAATTATTAAAGTTGATATTGATTTTATATGTATAGGAAAGTTTTGTAAAACAAACATTGCATGTTATGAGTTGTTAAGGGTATAGCGCTGCATTTGTTTTATACATTTATGTACTGAAATGCCTAAAAACAAATAACTCATAAACAAAAAGAATTCTGATTACAGAAAGTAAAGCTTACTTGTGATGATGAAAAACAAGTTTAGCCATTTATGGGTGATGAAAGTGGGGAGACATAGCTTTACAGACTAATGCTCACTTTCAGACATGTTTTATGATTCACAGCTGCAGCTGAACTTCGATATTGAAATAAGTCTTAAAGTCTTTTCAAGCAGAGTAAATGTAGATGACATACTAACAGAAAAGTCAGTGTTAAAGTAAACGGTATAAAGCTAACAGGATAGAGAAGTGTGAAATCAATGCAGAGGGACAGAGAATGGCTCCTAATGCTAGCCATTATTTAATACACATGCATTGTAGACCATTTGACTCTGGCCCTATTCAGATGGTCAGCTGGAGTCTTTTCTAAATCTGAATGGACACGTATTTGGAAAACAGAGGGCTTCAGAAGAAAACACACATGTAGTAAGTGATAAATAGATAGTACTTTATAGAAAATAAATCATATATCAAATGAATGATCAATCCCATAAACAATTTCAAAACACGGAGCTAGTTTTAGTAAAGTTTTACTGCTTCCTTTAGTGTTTTGTTATACTTTAATAAGGTTTAGCTTTAGCTGAATTTTTTTTTCAATTTCAAATTCAATAAAGTTTTACTTTAAGGAAAGGGGCTTTTTAATGCACAATTCTTTCCAGCCTTGTATTCATCTCCTCTGCCAATATGTTTTGAATCAGTCATACTTACCTGAATTTGATCTATGTTATGTCACCTGCCATGTGCCACACAGCTTCCGTTCAATACCTTTCCAGTTCTGCAAGCCTCTGTCTTGCAGACAGATCCATTTGTATCACCCTCTGTGCCTTCACAGCCCAAACTCAATTGACTTCACTGGAAAGGCCATCAGCAGGTTTCCATGTTCCAATGTCAAAGTAGTTCAGGCCATGAATGTAGAGGAGTATAGCGCTGCACAACAAAGATCTGTCTGAAGTTGTCTGAATATGATTTATTACAAAATGCATTGAAAAGGAGGGAGATCCCAAATGTTCACTGTGCTGCTTCTATCAATTCTCAATTCTCAGCTTGATGCTCATCAAGGATGCAAAAGCAATGTGGATTCTACCAAAAATTACACTTTATTTAAAACAGGTTATTAGAGGTTACACTGTAAATAATCTCTACTTTCCTACATTTACTGGAAGTGAAATCCAGGACAAATAGACCACTGGGAATTAACTCCCAGTACACTATACGCACTCACCTGTGTTAATGTCTACAGGACAGTGGCTGATTACCAAATAGGCAGAGTAGGCATCAGCCTATGGACGTCACACTGTTTAACCGCTTCAGCTTCGAAGGTTTACCCCCCTCCCCCTTCCTGACCAGCCCATTTTTTGTGATACTGCACTGTGTTGCATTAACTGACAATTGTGCGGTCGTGCAACACTGTGCCCAAATAAAATTGATGTCCTTATTTTTAATAGAGCTTTCTTTTGGTGGTATTTGATAACCTCTACAGTTTTTTATTTTTTGTGCTATAAACAAAAAAAGACCGACAATTTTGAAAAAAAAAAAACAATATTTTTTACTTTTTGCTATAAAACACATCCAATAAAAACATGTAAAAAATCTAATTTCTTCATGAACTTAGGCCAATATGTATTCTGCTACATGTTTTTGGTAAAAAGAATCCCAATAAGCGTATATTGATTGGTTTGCGCAAAAGTTATAGCGTCTACAAACTATGGACAGATTTATAGTCTTTTTATTTATTTTTTATTCTTTTACATCGATTTTTAGCGGGACTGCGACAGACAAATCTGACATTAAGTGACACTTTTTGGGGACCAGTGACACCAGTACAGTGATCAGTGCAAAAAAAATGCACTGTCACTGGCACTAATGATGCTGGCAGGGAAAGGAATAACATCAGGGGCGATCAAAGGGTTAACTGTGTTCCCAGCGAGTGCTTTCTTACTGTGTGGGGGATGGTTTAACTGAAGGAAGACAGAGATCCGTGTTTCTGCTTATCAGAAACACAAGATCTCTGTCTTTCTTACTAGCAGAACGGCGATTTGCCTTGTTTACATAGGCAGACCTCCATTCTGCCTCTCTCGGAAAGATCGCCGGGTTTGCGGCAGACATTGAGTCCACCGGACCAGCTGATTGGTTCCCACTGTGTCCAATGGGAGTGAGGCTCCAACGGCCGAAGAAAAAAAATCACGTACAGGTATTTGATTGTGCGCTTAAGTGCCTCCCTGTTGCAGTATATGTACGTGGGGCAGTCCTTAAGTGGTAAGGACCCTGTGACAATGGCTCAAAATAATATTGACTTAATCTTGAAAGCAAATTACAATGAAGTTTTCTTATGCCCCATACACACGGTCGGATTTTCCGATGGAAAATGTGTGATAGGACCTTGTTGTCGGAAATTCCGATCGTGTGTAGGCTCCATCAGACATTTTCGGATTTTCCGACACACAAAGTTTGAGAGCAGGATATAAAAATTTCCGACAACAAAATCCGTTGTCGGAAATTCCGATCGCGTGTACATAAATCCGACGGACAAAGTGCCACGCATGCTCAGAATAAATAAAGAGATAAAAGCTATTGGCTACTGCCCCGTTTATAGTCCCGACGTACGTGTTTTACGTCACCGCGTTCAAAACGATTGGATTTTCCGACAACTTTGTGTGACAGTGTGTATGCAAGACAAGTTTGAGCCAACATCTGTCGGAAAAAATCCTAGGATTTTGTTGTCGGAATGTCCGAACAAAGTCCGACCGTGTGTACGGGGCATTAGATTGATTACAAAAGATAGAAAAATTAATTAACTCAAAGAAATGCAAACTAAATGCAAACTGTACGTTAATACTCTATGCAGAAAATACTATATTAATGTAATATTATTATTATTCACGATTTATATAGCACCAACAGTTTACGTAGCGCTTTACAATGTAGAGAGGGGACAGCACAATTACAGTACAGTTCAATACAGAAGGGACAGGAGGGCCCTGCTCGTAGAGCTTACATTCTAAAGGGAGGGGGTGGTGGTACAAAAGGTAATAGATGCGCGGAATGATTTGATGGGGTTGATGGTGGGTGTGGTATAGGCTTCCCTGAATAAGTGAGTTTTCAGGGATCTCCTAAAGGTGGACAGGTTAGTGGCTGGACGGATATATCGGATAATATACCCAATAACAACTTAAAGTACATAAACCATAGACATTAGGCTCACATTATAATTTGTATTGTACAGTAGTGATGGTCATCTACATCCATCGGCCAATGTGCACACTACTTAGCTAAATATTATCCCACTAGAGCACGTGCACGAGGAACCTCCATAAACCTACAAGTGTGGCCCCAAGGTTTCAACTGCCTAGAGGCCTCCACAAAGTTTAATCCGGCACTGCTACAGGGGGAATCTGTGAAAAACATTCTTTTCCTTATCACACTACAAAAGGAAATCTTATTTTACATTATGGAGGAGGATTTAACATGCTCTAATGTCACAGCCTTCTTTCCTAAAAAAAAAATTCACATCCAGGAGGAAGCAGGAAGCTGTTCTATTTCTTATCCAGAACTAAATGAAAGGTTCCCTACACTATACTATTTCTCACTGTGCATCACCATGTGTTGGGGGCTCTCTACTACATGCATTGTCCAATTACTTTGTCTTGTCCATATATACTATACACACCACCTGTATACAACAGGTGTGCAAAATGAACAGCCTATTTGCTTTTAGTAAATCAGCCCCGTTGCCTTGTTCAATTCTCCCAATTCTCCTACTTTCAACCTTATGTTCCTCAACTGAATGCAGTGCCTCAATTCTTTGTATTACATGCAGCACTCAGCTTTATTACCTTCTTCCTCACGGCACAGCACTACCAACACCACTCCCACATTTATTTTTTCTGGTGGTGGATAGAGACAAGCTCAGTGTTTGGTCCAAATTTAAAGAGGGACTGCAGTCTGCTCACATAATTTGTAATAAAAACATCTTTGCTATTCTGAAGCTTCCCTCTAACCACTTTTCATATTATTTTATACATACTGTGATTCTGTACTTGCCAAATATGCTGCAGAAATCTCCCTCCACGGAGTCTGGCTGCAACCATTTTAACTGTGGGCAGCTGAAGCTGCTGCCTGTTCACTTCCCGGATTTACACAAACACACAGAGGCACACCTCCAGCTCGGCAGCTCTCATTGACCCTCTTATGACTCATCCCCCCTCCCTTCCTGGCAAACTCTCATGAGAGTGAGAGAGAGAGATGTCATTGCCTATATATGATATAGTGTATAAAGATTTCCTAGTGGAACTCATTCTTTTTTTTTTTAATATCAAATCAGTGCCACGCAGTACTTAGCATACTCAACTGTAAATAAATTAATTCATGAAAAAATCATACATATCCTGTGAAATAAACAAAATTTAACACAAAACATTAACTGAAAGTCCACAGTGTCCATTTGTTCAAATTATATGTAATCATAAAACGTAAAGGTTCATAATGCAACATGCAGAAGGCTCATTCCATTGTGTTGGCTGTCCAACACGCCCCCTCCATGGTCTAGATTTTTACAATTGATAGTAGAGATTAGGAGGATGGAATACTTGATGGCCTCAGTGCATGATACCATTCTCCAATTTAATAAGATCTGGGATCCTTGGGATCGTTCGGACTATGGAACGCCTTTACCAACCAGTACTTCATAAACTGCTTCCCTGAGGTCTGTACTCTACATATAGACTGGTACCCTTTTAAACTCCCCGCTCTTATTTCTATACCATGAAATTGCTTTTGCTTTCATACTTGACCTCTGTTTGTCTAATGATGCTACCTACGAGTTGCTCATACCTTCTGATATTACATATGGTTCACCCCTGTGATCTGTATACATGGACACTTTTACCATTATATCTTTACACTGTACCTTTATAACTTTTGTTATAATTCAATTATTTGTACATTCTGTAACGATTTCTCTTTTGAAAAATTCAATAAAAACTACAATTTAAAAAAAAATGAGGCAATGACTATTGAATTATCATTGTCTCCATCCCTAATACTTGTAACAAAGGAAGGAAGTAAAGGAAAAGGAAGGCGGAAAGGGGAAGAGATTTGGGACTTTATATGAAACACCCCACTGGAATATAATGAATCAATTAATGAGTTTAACTAACATTTATTGGATATAAACGAGCACATTGAACAATATTCAATAAAATTCATCATAATACGTAGCATACAAATTATAATATACATGATTGGTAAATCACATGATAAAATTGGCTAAATAATAGAGTAATAATAACTATAATAATTACATAATTTGCATCACTGTATCCAAATATTGACTTGTTAAAATGGTGCTAAACCGAGTTATCTTAAAACATGATTGACATGATAGTAAAAGGCCATAGTACTGTATAATTGATTCATGATTCTCGGGGGTAAAAACACATAGTAACACATTACTATGACATAACTCCAATAAAAAGCTCAACCCGTTTTTCGTGCATGCTGGAATCAAGGGGTCATACTTGTGAAGAACTTCAGGGGTTTTATACCAGAACATGAGAATCCTAATGGACGTTTCCCTCTGAAGTACACATTTTGAGGACTTAAAAGTGGAAGACCATAGCCTATCCCACAACTGGGTGCTAATAGGTCTGCCTATCAAGTGAGTCCATCTCCTCATATATAAGTGGGTAGTCGCTGTGATAGGGGTTGACTCATGGAGGATATGGTGTATAGAAGATATTAGATGTAATTGATGGGGTTCCTGAGCACACAGATACTCAAAGGGGGTGGGTATATCTAGAGTCAGGAGTGGGGATTGGGAATGGAAGAAGTGTCTAAACTGTAAGTAGAAATGGAAAAGGTGAGAAGGAATTTCATATTTCTCACGCAGAGTGTCAAAAGTGCACAGTCTGCGTGAGATTGGACTAAATTCCGAAGCTGAAACAGGGAAGCATTTATCCATGTGAAGACTCTACCCAGGGACATGCTATCTGGTATAGAAGGGTTGAAGAGCACATGCATGAGGGGAGGGCATGGAGAGATAAGAGAGAAAGTTTTGAGGCATTTGCGCCAGATGGCTAAGGTCAAATTCATTGGGGCAGTACATTGACGTCTGTAGATGGGATCCATGGAGGGAGAGAGAGTCCAGACTAGAGAGCATGGATGGACCGGATATAAAACTCCTTTCTCGATGGCCGACCAGTGATTAGGTGCATATAGAGAGGACCAGGAGACAATGACCCTTAGATGGGTAATAATATTTAACAATATCCGGTGCTCCCAATCCCCCCTGGATCTTTTAGCAAAAACCACCAAACTCTCTATGCGGTGAGCCCTACCATTCCATATGAACTTTAGAAAGCTCCTCTGGATTATCTTAAGTTGGGAAAGAGGGATTGCAACAGCTAATGTTTCAAAATGCTAGAGTAACCGAGGCAAAATGGACATTTTCAGAACGTTAATCCTGCCTAAAAGGGATAGGGGAAATTTCGTCCAGTTTTGTAGTGATTTGTTAATGTCCAGGATCAGGGAAGGATAATTCACAGAATATAGAGAAGAGTAAGAGGGGGTCAGAAGAACACCTAAGTACTTGAGGGAGGTAATACATCACTTGTAAGGATAGGATTCCTTAAGCTGGGATAACAAACAGGGTGAGATGTGTATCGGAAGCGCTTCAGTTTTGGAAGCGTTTACCTTGTAACCCGAGATGGCGCCAAAAGAGGAGAGTAGATTGTGTAGCGAGGGAAGGGATAACAGCGGGTTACTGATAGTCAGTAGTATATCATCTGCAAAGAGCGAAATTTTATACTCCCCCCTGTCGCATTACCACCCCACGAATGTCCGGGTGTATACGAATGGACTTGGCCAGGGGTTCCAAACACAAAATAAAAAGTAGTGGTGATAAAGTACACCCCTGCTGAGTCCCATTTGTCATGGGAAAGCCAGGCGACAGGAAAGAGGACATCTGTACTTGGGTTGTGACTTTCGAGTATAGAGCCTCTAGGGCCCTTAGGAAAGGACCTCTAAAGCCATACACACTTAAGGTAGAGAACATATAAGGCCAACTCAGCCTGTCAAATGCTTTTTGTGCATCTAAACTTAAAATAAGAGCCTGGCGTGAGGACCAGGAGATCAATTAAGTCTATGGTATGGCGAGTGTTGTCTCCAGCATGTCTGCCGGTGACAAAGCCCACTTCGTCTCTATTGATCAATTTAGGAATAAGTCTAGACAACATGGATGCAAGGATTTTTGTAAATATTTTATAGTCTGAGTTTAAGAAGGCTATGGGCCTGTAATTATCTGGAATAGAAGGGTCGTTATCAGGTTTTAGGATAACAGAAATGTAGGAATGGGAGAATTGGGGGTGTGGAGGTTGACCTTTGAGTAGAGAGTAATAGAGAGTTAGCATTTGGGGAGATAGTATGTCAAGGAAGGTTTTATAATAGAAATAGGGTAGTCCATCAGGACCAGGTGATTTATGTAACGGGAGGTCTTTAGTCATAGTTAGGAGTTCTTCTGCAGTTATGGCTCTGTTTAAGCTAGCTAGGTCCGATGAGGACAATTTCGGAAGCTTTAGATTGGAAAAGAATTCCCCAAATTTTCCCTGGGTAAAATTAAAATTATTGTCAGGAGTCAAACAATTGTACAGTTTGTGGTAAAATTTACCAAAAATTTTTGGCATCTCTTGGGGGCAATGGATTTTGGTTCCACCATCTTGGGAAAGGAAGTCAGGGAATGAGTTAAAGGGGCGTGGGCGCAGTGTGTTGACTAATATAGTTAGTACGGTTGAATAAAGACACCAGTCCATCGAGTTCAACCTGAGCGAGTGTGGGTGCGTGTCTACAATTATCCCTATTTTTATTTAAGGTACCCATATAGCGCTGTGTCAATTTTTTTTACGCAGCGCTCCACACATATATTGCACACTCACATCGGTCCCTACCCTCAAGGAGCCCACAATCAATCATATCTTATGGGGCTTGTTGGAATACTCATAAAATTTTTGTTTCGACCCAAAGTAGGGATTTAGCTGCTCTTCCGAGCTGTACTAATTTAATTTGTTCTCTAAGGGAGGTAACCTTACATAGTTTCGACACTGTGGAACTGCACAGCAGCTGCCATTCAGCAGTTGTCAGAGCGGCTGAGAGGGACTGCAAAAGTCTATTTCTGTCTTTTTGAGATGTGAACTCTTTGCTATGCACTCACCATGAAAAACAGTCCTGTAGGCCTCCCACAGCATAGAAAAATCCAGTACAGATCCTACATTAAGCTGGAAAAATTCTTTTAGATCTGTTCCCAATTTATTGCGTGAGACCTCACATTGTAGAAGGTGATCATTGAGCCACCAGTGACATGACCTAGTGTAGGTCTGGGAAAGTGTAAGATCTAGCATAATGGGAGCATGGTCAGACCATGTAATGGGGGAAATGTCAGATTCAGTAACATAAGGGATGAGTGGGGTGGAGATAAAGAAATGATCAAGGTGAGAGTACATTTTATGGGCCATGGAATAGAATGTGAATTGCTTAGCGGATGGGTGTTTGATCCTCCATGAGTCAAAGAGTTGTTGGGATCTAATACATTTACAAAATTAATTAGCTTGGGATGTAATTTTCCTTGAGGGAGTATCTTTAAACAGAGTTTGTCTGTCTCTAGTTGGGGACATGACCAGATTGAAATCCCCTCCAACTATCATGAAGGGTTGAGAGTGGTATTGAGGGGAGTCAAAAAGTTTATTGAGGAAATCAATCTGGCCAGTATTGGGAGCATATAGATTGACTAGAGTGAAGGAGGAGTTCATATAGTCACAATCAAGGATGAGAAATCTCCCACGAGGATCTGCATGGGTATCTTTAACCTTAATAGGACATGATTTCCGAATCAGAATTGCTACTCCTGCCTTGCCTGTGGAGTCAGAGGCGAGGTAAGAGGTGGGGAAAAATTTTAAGGCAAATTTGAGTGAGCCGTCTGCACGAAAATGTGTCTCTTGGATCATTATCACATTTGCACCTGAGGATCTGAACTCCTTCAGAGCTATCCAACATTTCCGAATGGAGGCCAGACCCTTCACATTATATGACATCATCCTTAATACCATATGTGGTATTTTCATAAAGACTCGTGTGATACTAAAAAAACATAGGAGGGAACAAAACATAGGAGGACATAAGAATGGGTATAGGGTTGGGTAGGTTCACAGATGTATAAATTAGCCCCTCGGTACCTGTACAATAACAAATATACCATGTAGAGAGAGAAACCGCATAAAGAAAAATAATTTAAATAAATATAAATAAGAAGAAAAATTTGCGACCTGGCATCTAATTACGGACATGAAAAAAAAAAGAAAGTCATGAATACACAACAACAGCAGAAAAAAAAAAGAAAACCTATGGTTGAGTGCCTGAGATATGGCCATATCTCAGGGTGCCCTGAAGAACATCAGAGGCAAGGTAGGGACACATGAGGACCTCTATCAGGGGATTCCAAAGAGAGAGGGAGGGGGTCCGTCAACTCTCCTTATGAACATGGCAGTAGCTGAAAAAGTCAGACAGGATAGATTCTGATAATACAAAAATAAAGTCAGCAGCAGTGGCGGCTGATGAAGTTTTAGAATGGGGGGGGCGCCAGACTCTGCCCCTTTCCAATTGCCCCCTCCCACTTATAAGCCACACCCCTTATAGAATCCACCCACTCCGTCCCCTGTATTTCACTTGCTTCCACTCATAGTGTCAGGAGTATACAGCTCAGCATCACAGGACAGAGTATATAGCTCAGCCTCACAGATCATGGTATATAGCATGTCTCACAAAGCCTGGCATATAGCATTTCTCACAAAGCCTGGCATATAACATTTCTCACAAGCCTGGCATATAACATTTCTCACAAAGCGTGGCATATAGCATTTCTCACAAAGCCTGGCATATAACATTTCTCACAAAGCCTGGCATATAGCATTTCTCACAAAGCCTGGCATATAACATTCCTCACAAGCCTGGTATATAGCATTTCTCACAAAGCCTGGTATAGAGCATTTCTCACAAAGCCTCCTGGCATATAGCATCTCTCACAAAGCCTGGCATATAGCATTTCTCACAAAGCCTGGTATATAGCATTTCTCACAAATCCTGCACAATTACCACCCCCGTCTGCACAATTACCATCCCCGTCTGCACAATTAACCCCCCTGTTACACAGCACCCTGCATCACTGGACCCCTTTACATTACACAGCACCCTGCATCACTGGACCCCTTTACATTACACAGCACCCTGCATCACTGGACCCCTTTACCTTACACAGCACCCTGGACCCCTTTACATTACACAGCACCCTGCATCACTGGACCCCTTTACATTACACAGCACCCCTCAGCACAGACCCCCCCCCATTCAGCACAGATGGACCCCCCTTTCAGCACAGACCCCCCTTCAGTGGGGTCAGACAGCAGCGCTACGGACAGGCAGCACTTACCTTGGTGCCGCTCATCCTCTCTGAATCCACCACATGCAGCCATGCAATCACGGAATTGATGTAAATAGCCACGCTCTCTCCTCTGTCCCAGTCAACTACACCCCTACACAGTGACGCACGCAAATAGTACCGCCCACTACCTATCCTCTCCTCCAGTCCCCGCCAATCGTTGTAACTACTATAGACAAGCCGACGAATCCCAGTAGAGTGGGAGTGTGTGCTGGCGCAGCTGATTGCAGGCTTGGAAGCTTCCTATAGACCGCCGCATGTCCGGCGCCTGGTCACTCTAAAAGTGACATTTTTTTATTTTTTTTTTACAGCTGGGGGTGGCGGCGCCCGAGCATCCCCTATGGATGGGCCTCCACTGGTCAGCGGATAGCAAGAATAAAAAATAAAAAAAGGAGCAATTGTCACTACAATGGTGTGGTAGTGACCGTAACAGTAAAACCCCATGGGTTGGGAAAACGTTATCCCAGGTAAAATGTGGGGTAGCTTATAAACCTTTAGGCCAGAGCACTGAACTGTGTTTCTCTTGGACTATGAAGAAATCAGAGACAAATTTGAGCCCGCAAGTTCCATGTGTGGGCATCAAGGAGGTTGCTTGGAGGTGCGTGGATGTTGAGGTGTGGATAGTTGTTTCTTCGGTCGACTCCTCACCGGGGTCCAAACATGACTGGGAGTGGTGGGAAATGGACGAGCTTGGGCATGAGGAGGTAGTAGGTCTTCTTCAGGCATAGGGGGGAGACTGAGGCTTTTAATGAAAGCTTCTCCTTCTTGAAGGTCACAGAGACTGTGTTGGATACCTTCTTTGGATACAATAAGGCAGAAGGGAAAGCCCCAGTAATATGGGACTTGATGATGTTGCAAGTGAGATGTGATTGGGCATAGGTTCCTCCGTTTGGCAAGAGTGATGGGAGAGAGGTCACTGAAAATCTGTAATTTTGCCCCTTTATACTCAAGCTGAGATTTATTTTGTGTGGCTAGGGTTAGTGCCTCTTTGCTCTCATAATAGTGAAACCTCACAATAACGTCTCTGGGTCTAGCTCCTGCCGGAGGTTTTGGGCCCAGAGAACAGTGGGCCCTGTCAAGGCACCAGTCCACATCCACTACCGTTGGGGCCATGGTATTAAAAAGACCCAGGAGATAAGGGCACAATGCGGGGTCCCCCACTGTTTCAGTCCTCTTGCTGTAATTGTAGCTGGGACACTGAATGTCTAAGATTATGGTTTTCCTCCTCAATAGCCTGTATAACGTTAACCATTTCGTCAAGTTTGTATTCAAGGGCATCAGTTCTGTTCCCCAATTTAATTTATTTCTCCTCTTAATTCTTCTGACAACTTGCTCACCTCTGTTGAAACAGTATGGGCGATCTGTTGGAGTAGAAGCTTTAGCTTTGCATCCAGCTTTGCATCCAGGATAGCTGGGGTGAGAATCTCTTGTGGAGGAGAGGGAGTGGAAGCTGGGCTCTGGGTGATAGCTGACGGATGGTTTTCAGCTTCGTCCGTCCCCAGGAGCGGATCCATTGTGTTGAAGGGGTCTGCCGGAGAAATTGAGGCCGTGGATTGTGGCCTAGTAATGTACCGCTCCATGTGCGTCCCCGTGCGTAGCCCAAACAGCGAGTTATAGTGCTGCTGCTGGGCAATTTTTCCCATGGGGTGCCCAAAGAGTGTAGCGATCGATTAGGCTTACCCCCGGCGTTGTATGTGGCTTATGTAGCTGCTCGGTGGTCTCAGAGGCTTGACGGAGCCCAGAGCTCACTGAAAAGACGTCCTCCATGTTAGAAGCCAGGCATGCGCCCCCTGTCCTTGCCGCATTTAAAGTTACAATTTTTCTTTTTTTCATTCAAATACTATTTCCACAAGGAAACCATCTTGCAGAAGGTCTGGGAGTCAGGACACACCGACTTTGACTGCACCTCGATCAATATTCTACCTGACCTCTCCAGGGCGACACTGCAATGACGAGCGATGCTTCTACCAATCCTGGAGCTGGCTTACTTACAGATGGGGTTTTCCCCTCTCTGCTACGTTCCGCAAGTCCCAACAGTCCTTCACCCTCTGTATGCCCGAAGATCTCCCTGCTCTATTTGCCTTCATGGAAGCTTCACCTATCTCAGTCCCGAACTGGCTTCAGCTCCTTCCAGGACCGGCCGGCCAATCCAACCCATCTGGGTCCCGGAGACTTCTCTCGCCTAGGCCGCAGAGGAACCGGTGACGCTCTCGCAACGCTTCCCCAGAGAATTCACGTGAGACCTAGATATTATGTCTACTCACTAATTAGTGACAGTTTGACAGTTTTCCATTTTGTCTATTTGCACGCTTTCTTGCTATGTGGATTAAGACCCACATAAATATACTGGGCTGAACACTATGAACCTTCCCAGGGGCTTGTGTTCCTTAAAGTTTGATGTTTAGCCTTATGCAAGAGGATACTCTGGAGGACTACATGTAAAAACTCAGAGCCAGCTATCACCGCACTCTTTTCCTTTGACACTGACTACCATGGGGGGGGGGGCTGCTTAACAACCCCCCTGCACTGAAGCCAGAAGCTCTTAACGCCTTAATATTTTAAGTTTGATCTCAGACCGCACCTGACAGTGACAAAACTGTTTGTGCATTTATGTTGTTACTAATTATTCCCTCTGGAATTTTTACTATTGCATCCTTATTAAGTTGACATTTTATACCTGCAGTTTAGGTGCTTACGTAAACAATACAGTTCCTACCTCATCTGAATACTGACAGAAATATCTTTGACTTTGTGCTGCTGATTGCTACCCCCTCTGGTGTTTTGGTTCCTCATACCTATTAAGGATGACATTATTATAACAGTTATGTTATCTGTTCTAGTATTGTAGTGTGTCTTTAATTCGAGGACCTTGAGACAGCTGAAGAGACCCCTTGCCTCTCTAATCGTATGTTCCCTGGAGGGGGGGGGGTGACGGGACATCCCAGAATGTTTGGGTGGTCTCCCCCCCTTCCGCTGCTTGTGGTGTCGGGGTTGGGATATCTTCCAAGAGGGGGGGTTATTTTCCACAGAAATATTTTTGATGTTGTCAATATGTGTCGTCTGTAGGTTGTTTCACTTTGATTTAATTGTCTGTGCTGCATTATTTTGCAAAATCTTCCTCAAGATGTTGTGACTAATTCATGTTTAAATCCTTAATAGATGTCCGTTTGTGGGTGCACGCCTGTTAATTTCCTTAGGAAAATGGTCAGGCCTCTAAACCATATTCTGTTATAGGGCGTACACACGGTCGGACTTTGTTCGGACATTCCGACAACAAAATCCTAGGATTTTTTCCGACGGATGTTGGCTCAAACTTGTCTTGCATACACACGGTCACACAAAGTTGTCGGAAAAATCCAATCGTTCTGAACGCGGTGACGTAAAACACGTACGACGGGACTATAAACGGGGCAGTGGCCAATAGCTTTCATCTCTTTATTTATTCTGAGCATGCGTGGCACTTTGTCCGTCGGATTTGTGTACACACGATCGGAATTTCCGACAACGGATTTTGTTGTCGGAAAATTTTATCTCCTGCTCTCAAACTTTGTGTGTCGGAAAATCCGATGGAAAATGTCTGATGGAGCCCACACACGGTCGGAATTTCCGACAACACGCTCCGATCGGACATTTTCCATTGGGAAATCCGACCGTGTGTACGGGGCATTAGTGTCTCAAATTAACTTACACGTGTTTTTTGCTTCCCTTGCTCTTTTCCAAGTTCTGTTTTGTTGACCAATAAAATTTCTAGCAAATTTTTATGTTTTATGTGTTTTGTTAATTTTCATGCAACAGATTTCCCAGCTGCAGCTTAACCAGATTGATGGCAAAAAAGGTGTGATTCATCTAAAAGCTACTTTCCTGGTGCCTTCATGGTAGCATATGCATGGATTGTGCGTATGCTGCCATGGAGAGGCACCAGGAAAGGAAAATTGCAGAGAGGTAAGTATTCAACTTTCCATTTTAGCACAGTGGTTCTCAGCCTCAGTCCTCAAGTACCCCCGACAGGACATATTTTGGGAATTTATCTTAGCTAAAATAGTTGTCCAAAATACCAAGTCATTGACTGTGATTTAAAGCACCTGGGCAAGATGAAGGAAAACCTGCAAACATGGCCTGTTGGGGGTATTTGAGGACAGCGTTGAGAAGCACTGATTTAGAGCACTGAGCTAAAATCTATCTCAAGACAATCCTATTCTAATTGTGG
Source organism: Aquarana catesbeiana (assembly GCF_042186555.1). NCBI lineage: Eukaryota > Metazoa > Chordata > Amphibia > Anura > Ranidae > Aquarana > Aquarana catesbeiana. The sequence continues at coordinate 447,230,685 of NC_133326.1, read as the reverse complement.
GCATTTGAGGAAAACCAAGTGAGTGTTAGAACCCCTGCTATTCTTTTTTAGGTTGGGCTTTGTGTCCCTTTTCTGAAAAGTGGCTTCACTTCCTGTCACAGCCAAACAGGAAGTGAGGGTAAAACCCTACCAATGTCTTTCCTTGGGGACACACAGGTCAATCTAACTAGTGTCCCCATTAGGCAAATTGCACTCTAGCACTTTGTTGTGTACACCCCAAATTATTAGGTATTTTGGGGTTTATTAAAGGCAAATCCACTCTGTGATACAAGTATACTCGCTGTAAATCTGAGGGAAAGCACTGGTGATTTTATCATCCAATCATGTAGAAGCAAAGATGATTTTTTTTTATTTTCCTTGCATGTCCCCCTCGAATATCCAGCAACTGCACTTCCAAGTGCACTTGTAGTGTAAAGTGGATTGCCCTTAGTAAATAAAACCCAAAGTCCAAGATACCTAATAATTTTGGGTGTACAGAGCAAAATTCTAGAGCGCAATTTACCTAATGGGGAAGCTATTTAGATTGACCTGTGTGTCCCCAAGGAAAGACATTGTTAGGGTTTTACCCTCACTTCCTGTTTGGCTATGTGACAGGAAGTGAATACATTTGAAGGAGAAAGTGGCAAAATTTGGGAGGTGTCTTCACCCTATCAGGGGTGCAGACATCCCCAAAAACTGACATGACTTCTAATTCCTCTGCACTCTATCCCCAAGCAAAAATAAGAAAGGATTTAATTTAGTTTAACTTTGCAAAGACACATTCCTAAGTTCAACTATGATGCATGTTAATGGCCCACTTAGACCTTGTTTAATAGAAAACGCCAGTTGCCTTTCATTAGAAACATTTGTTAGTCCAGTCCTGGAAATCTGCATCTGCTTTACTATTAATTTCCCTAAAAATTGGGTTCCTGCAGCTAGATGCGCGACCGCTGTGTATGTGAGATGCACAACTGCTGTGTGCGCGGAGGTATGTACCCGTGGCATATATCTGGTTCCCAGAAGCAGTGGCCAGCACACAGGAATGACATCATGCCCCTACAGGAAGTTGCTTGTACTGCTGCTAATTTCTTACCACCATCATGCCCCGATCTCTGTTCTCTGCGGAAGATATGATCCTTATTTGCAAATTAAGAAAATAATTTTTTTTTTCTTAACATGGGGTGGAGTTTGTGTGGGTCCCTAAAGCCCCATACACACTATCAGATTTTCTGCTGATTTTTGTCTTCGGATTTACCAAAACCATGTAGTGCAAGGGCCTGCCTGATTGCATACAAATTGAAACTTCTAAGGTTTGACCTCATATTATATGGTTTTGGTAAATCTGAAGACAAAAATCAGCAGAAAATCTGATAGTGTGTATGCATATTAGGGCTAATTTAGACAGGATCCGATTTACCTACTGGCATGTTTTTAGAATGAGGGAGGAAACCCACACAGGCACAGGGAGAACATGCAAACTCCAGGTAGATGGTGTCATGGGTGGCATTCAAACCAGCGACCCTTTTCGCTGCTAGGTGAAAGTGCTAATCACTACACCACTGTGCTGCCCAAATATATATCTATAGATGTAGGTTCTTGTGTCCACCAGCAGAGAGAAGTTGGGTAGATGCCACACTCCCAATTCTGGAGGCATTATAATGGTCTAGCACAGGGGTCTTCAAACTACGGCCCTCCAGTTGTTCAGGAACTACAATTCCCATCATGCCTACTTATGTCTGTGAATGTCAGAGTTTTACAATGCCTCATGGGATGTGTAGTTCCGCAACAGCTGGAGAGCCGTAGTTTGAAGATTCCTGATCACTCTAGCATGTCTTGAATAAGGGTGGTTTCTCATATGCCTTGTATAATGCCCAAGAAATATCGTTAGGAAAATACAAGTGGGTCATGGCACATCTACATTCCAAATTTAGCACTTAGGATGGTCATGCACTATGCAATCTGATTGGCCAATCTCTGTATAACTCGATATTTTGGCAAAATAGGTAATAGGAAGACGCACTTGAACAATTAATTCAAATGATAGGAAATCAAACAGGCTCTTGCACTTTATCTAATTTATTTAAGATCTAACTGATTGCAGTGTATGGTCACCTTTAAAGATCAAGATCTGAAAATATAAATTTATTGGGTTTAGAAACATTTCTGTGTTCTTTGTAAAGTATTGAAAGATTTGGGTAAAAATAGAAAAAAACACATTTCAAAGATATATTAGAAGTAATAGGAATGAGATTATCATCAAAAGGGTTAATTAACTGAGAACACCTACTAATTGCCTAACAAGACACATCCAATGAGATGAAATTAACCAACTGTATTGGGCGTGCTCTATTATCAATGAGAAAACTGCAGTTACCCTAAGTTGCAGTTTATATATTTATTATCGTGTTGCGTGTCTGCATGCGCCGGTTTGTACGTTCAATCAAGGTGTGAACCGGCGCAGCGCATTCGTCTTAGTAAATTACCCCCATTGTGTCTCTGCAAAATCTCACTCTCCCCCTTCCGTTTCCTTTGCCTTTGCATCTTCAGCAGCTCAGCTGGTTCTGCTCCCCACCTTTTCTGTGTCATGTTTGTGAACCATCTTAATCTCCCCTTTCCTTTTCCTTTATATCTGCTTCTTCAGCAGCTTAGAGGTACTTTGTTATATTCTATTGCGTGCATCACCCTATGCCTTTTTATTATATGTACCTGATGTCTTTCCATTGTACACAGTAGTTCAGACACAGAGCTTCATGTCTCTAACTTAAATATATGCTTAATTCCTTCGTTATAAATAAAGCTGTGATGATGCACTGCAAATTTTACATTATTCTACATATGTTGAAGCCAAACTCGGGGTTTGAATTAGATTTAGATAGTTTGGACCAATCTGGTCCAAAAAAATGATTTCCTTTACTAGGGCTGGGTTCATATCTAAGCCGCCTGCGGCTCACAGCAGGGTCCTGGTGCGTCCCCGTTCATGGTTTCAGTTCCAATTTCAGCCCAAATTTTTGGCTGAATTCAGACCTGAAACGGACCAAAGGACGCACAGGTCCCCTGTGCAAATTCGCACCGGAGCCTCTCCATAGAGAGCCGATCACAAGCTCCTGCTTTTGCTACTTGGATGCGGGGAACCCGCATCCAATTCTCACTAGTGTGAACCCAGCCTAATGGTTTGTGCCTGCTGTATAAACTGTGCTTAACATCATTTCCCAACCCATTCGCAGGACAAAATCAATACATGGTTTCCTCTAAATGGCTGAGGTGGAGATTGTATTGTTATCTGCCCGCCTCTCCACCTCAGCCAATCAGAGGAAGCCTTGTACTCATTCATAAAATACAACTTTTCCTGTGAATGGCTGTGTAGTGCTCAGCCCGACTCAGTTTTGTTCCAGGAGCAATAACACTAAACAGGAAAAAAATAGCCTCTAAATTGTAATAATTACAGCAATAAAGCATATTTACAATGTGTTTCATATGCATGTAAATGTTTTATATTTTTCAATTTTTTTTATAAATGTTTCCAACACAATGTTTCCAACAATAAATGTTCTAAATTTTATTCTATTTTTCTATTTTTAATATAGTGCTTATTTGGTAGATATCGCAGGATACTCCTGCTTACTAGATGACTACTTGTCTGACTACTTGTCTAGCTGCATCAATTAAAGTGGTTCTAAACTCTAAACATTTTTCCTTAAGGCATTCTCAGCATCTAGGTAAAAAATACCCCACCAACTGCCCCCCCCCCCCCCAACCGTAAACACTTACCTGACACCTCTCATCGCTACAGCGCCATCCCGGCTGCAGCCCCTCTCTCTTCTCTTCCTGATCTCACAGGAGACACCGAGGGCAAAGGCTCCTGTTGCTGTAAGTCAAACTTCTGTGAGGAGGGAGAAGGGGTGTGGCTTGCCGGCACTGTGTGTGTCTATGGACGCACACAACCTGGCTCAGGAGTAGACACACATTAATGCCCCCTAAGCCACAAAGCTTGGAAGAACTTGGAAGCACTTGGAAGAAGAAGGATAAGACAGTGCCAGTGGGGGAATGGCAAAGAGGTAAGCAACTGCTCAGGGCTGCTGCACAAATCATATAAGTATAATTTTTTTTTTTTTAGAAAAAAAACGATTGCCTTTAATATCACTTTAAATGCCAGCAATCACTTCATAGGAATCAGGAGCACTCTCTTCTCCCCCTTCATTTTAAAGTTATGATCAGGTAAGGTCTGGAAGCCAAAAGGTGCATCTGCAATGTGGAATGTGAAAACTGGCATACTTTACGGCAACAGCTTTTGAGAATTATCTCTTACCTTGATATGATTGTTGGCATTTCAGCATGCAAATGCACACTGCTCAGTTTACATGGAAAATTGCTTGTGCTCAAAACATATCAGTGGAAGAATGTGCACTATTGGGTGGCTACTGATGATGTGACTAATGTTCATATGTGCTGAAGTTACATCATGTGGGCTCCTGGCTCCATTCTTAACAACTTATCGAAGTATTTACTGTATACATGCAGATGAAGGGTGCACTGCACAAAACAATTGCTAAGAGAAAGGGGTAGAAGTTTTTTGGCAGAATAGACTGTGACACAATGAAAATGACGAATGCTAAATCCTTGCGCAGATATACTGGCTGTAACTAGAATATGTTTACAACTAGAGAATTTACTAATTAGCAAGTTAGCATTGTCGCTAATTCTTACCCTAAACTATACTTTAGTATAATGTAATACATATTTAGAAAACAATATCCATATTTATTGTATTGTATATTTCTCTTTATTATTTCTGACTTGGAAAAGCACATTTTTAATAAATAAATAAATCTACATGTCTCCTTAAACGGGTGCTTTTTGGCTTAGTGCACATTTATTGCTGAGAGTCTGAAACGTTTCAATGCTCCAGTAGCTGCAGAAATGCTTCAGCTGCTCATCAATGCCTATAGAGCTCAGATAGCCCCTTCAATTGCTTTAATGCTTCAATAATTGTTTTGTTAGCTTCAATGCTCCAATACACACTTGAATGGTCTAATAGCTGTTTCGATAGCTACGCTGATAACTTCAAGCCGTTACGGTTATATCTCCACAGCCATCAGTCGTATCAAATAGAAATGTTGTATTATTCTACCGTTGAAACCGACTGCCTGTAAAACAATGTCATTTGATTAAAGTTGTAATGGGTCTTCTTACTCCCAGCTTCATTACAATCTTGGTTGACCACTGGCCACCCTTAAAGCTGAGCCGCTTGTATTCTTCTCAGTGGGTGACAATGGCATCTCAAATCCCCTTTATATATTTCCTTTGTTCATACCAAGCCAAGGGTATACCATTAATTGTTACCCTGTCATCTTGTTATTATAATAATAGCTTAATCTAATGCAATATCTGTCCTGATCACGTGCCCACCTTAATCATTTAATTCAGCAGAACAATAAAAAAACCTTCTGGAATAAATGAACTAGATATTCTGTACCTGAATAATTTATTGGGATAAGACCAGAGCTGCATTTGATTTCTGTACTTATACAAGGGAGCGCTGATAAGTATTGAGCCTTACCCAGAACAAATTGAGGAAGCTGTAACTGCCACACTATTCTACATATTCCCCCAGGAAATCAATGCACTTGTGACATCTGTCCTGCAGCTTCTTAAGTCCCTGCAAATAAAATTCTTCCGACTGCTGGTGTAACCACTCATTTGCAGCATTAGTTGCCTCCAGAACACTCCCAAATCGTTGTCCCTTTAGGTGTTTTTTGAGATTTGGGAACAGATGATAGCCAGAAGGAGCCAGGTTGGGCAAATAGGATGGATGGGGCATCACTTGAAAGCCTAAGGAGGTCAGTTTTGCCATTGTTTCACCTGCAGGAATGGGATTTATGTTCAGGTCGAACATGAATTCGACTCGTACATTGGCTGTTCGCCCATTTGCCGAACACAAACAATTTGGGGTGTTCGCGGCAAATTTGAAAGCCATGGAACACTCTTTAAAAGTCTATGGGAGAAATCAAAAGTGCTAATTTCAAAGGCTTATATGCATGGTATTGTCATAAAAAGTGTTTGGGGACCTGGGTCCTGCCCAGGGGACATGTATCAATGCAAAAAAAGTTTTAAAAAAGGCCATTTTTTCGGGAGCAGTGATTTTAATAATGCTTAAAGTTAAACAATAAAAGTGTAATATTTCTTTAAATTTCGTACCTGGGGGGTGTCTATAGTATGCCTGTAAAGGGGCGCATGTTTCCCATGTTTGGAACAGTCTGACAGCAAAATGACATTTATAAAGGAAAAAAAGTCATGTAAAACTACTATCGCTAGCGCCGGCTATAATGAATTGTCGGTCCGGCAATAGACATAAAAGTTCATTGATAAAAACATAATGGAATTTCCCCACAGGGGAACCCCGTACCAAAATAAAAAAAAAAAAGTGTAGGAGTCCCCCTAAATTCCATACCAGGCCCTTCAGGTCTGGTATGGATATTAAGGGGAACCCCACGCCAAAATTTTTTAAAAAATGGCGTGGGAGTCCCCCTCAAAATCCATACCAGACCTGATGGTATGGATTTTAAGGGAAACCCCGCACCAAAATTAAAAAAAAAATGGTGTGGGGTCCCCCCAAATATCCATAACAGACCCTTATCTGAGCACGCAACTGGCAGGCCACAGGAAAAGAGGGGGGGAACAAGAGAGCGCCCCCCTCCTGAACCGTACCAGGCCACATGCCCTCAACATTGGGAGGGTGCTTTGGGGTAGCCCCCCAAAGCACCTTGTCCCCATGTTGATGGGGAGAAGGGCCTCATCCCCACAACCCTTGCTCGGTGGTTGTGGGGGTCTGCTGGCGGGGGGCTTATCGGAATCTGGAAGCCCCCTTTAACAAGGGGACCCCCAGATCTTGGCCCCCCCGTGTGGATTGGTAATGGGGTACAAATGTACCCCTACCATTTCACAAAAAAAGTGTCAAAAAGGTTAAAAACCACAAGAGACAGTTTTTGACAAGTCCTTTATTAATTTCCTCTTCTTTCATCTTCTTTCTTCTGGTCTTCCTTCGGTGTTCTTCTTCTTCCTCCATCTTCTTCTTCTCCATCTTCTTCTTCCTCCGCTCTTCTCGTCCCCAACGGAGGGCGGGCCCTCTGACACATGGGGACTTCACTGGGACTTTCCTATGGCTTTCCCCGTGTTGTCAGAGGGGGGCGGGGTCACCCTTTTACGTAACCCAGTGCATGTTGATGATGGCAAATAGACCCTCTTTTGGTGAAATTGCCTTCCTACAGTATCTCACAAAAGTGAGTACACCCCTCACATTTTTGTAAATATTTTGTTATATCTTTTCATGTGACAACGCTAAAGATATTACACTACAATGTAAAGTAGTGAGTGTACAGCTTGAATAACAGTGTAAATTTGCTGTCCCCTCAAAATAACTCAACATATGGTGTGGCCACCATTATTTTCCAGCCAGCACTGCCTTAACCCTCTTGGGCATGGAGTTCACCAGAGCTTCACAGGTTGCTACTGGAGTCCTTATCCACTCCTCCATGACGACATCAGGGAGCTGGTGGAGGTTAGAGACCTTGCACTCCTCCACCTTCCGTTTGAGGATGCCCCACAGATGCTCAATAGGGTTCAGGTTTGGAGACATGCTTGGCCAGACCATCACCTTTACCCTTAGCTTCTTTAGCAAGGCAGTGGTCGTCTTCGAGGTGTGTTTGGGGTCATTATCATATTGGAATACTGCCTTGCGGCCCAGTCTCCAAAGGGAGGGGATCAAGTTCTGCTTTAGTATGTAACAGTACATGTTGGCATTCATGGCTCCCCAGTGCCGGTAGCACTCATGCAGCCCCAGACCATGAAACCCCCACCACCATGCTTGACTGTAGGCAAGCCACACTTGTCTTTGTACTCCTCACCTAGTTGCCGCCACACATGCTTGACACCATCTGAACCAAATAACTCTATTTTGGTCTCATCAGACCACAGGACATGGTTCCAGTAATCCATGTCCTTAGTCAGCTTGACTTCCGCAAACTGTTTGTGGGCTTTCTTGTGCATCATCTTTAGAACAGGCTTCCTTCTGGGATGACAGCAATGCAAACCAATTTGATGCAGTGTGCGGCATATGGTCTGAGCACTGACAGGCTGATCTCCACCCCTTCAACCTCTGCAGCAATGCTGGCAGCACTCATACGTCTATTTCCCAAAGACAACCTCTGGATATGACACTAAGCAAGTGCACTCAACTTCTTTGGTCGACCATGACGAGGCCTGTTCTGAGTGGAACCTGTCCTGTTAAGCTGTATGGTCTTGGCCACCTTGCTGCTGGGGTTATAAGGTTACTCCGATATATCAGGGTTCCCAGACTCTTTCAAGCGTATATGAAAAATCAAGGTCTGAGAATATTTGGAGATTCTGGGAATTCGTTGGTTAAGAAGGGCAATAGAGGGGTTCTGGTTCACAGAGATTCCAGTGATTTTACAAATTAGGTTGAAAATTTTGTTCCAATAACCCCTTATTCAACGAGACAATACTTTAATGTTGGCCTCGATAAAGGAGATGTTATGAATCCCCTTAATGGAACAAGAGAAGCACGAATGCCATGTGTCTATGTCCTACTCAATCTCAAGGTCTCGTTCCCAACTCAGCATGTATGACACTTTCTCCAATGGGTCAGCCAGGGCTGAGAATATCAAGGAGATTCCTCCTCTCATGTCCATGACTTTGGAGCACCATAGCTCATATGGGGTGACGGAAAGATAATTTGGTTTATGGATCCAGATTGCATTCGAGAAATGGGAAATTTAAAAAAAGCGGAATTTTTCAGAAGGGGGCATCTCTAATTTATTAATACAATGACTTAATGTGAGGGGCCCAATAGAGTTGAAGTAGTGCCCAACCCTTTGTTCAAACACCATTGAAAGGCTTTGATGTCCATCCCTGGAGGGAATTGAGGATTGTGGAAGATATGGGCGAGTGACTGCCAAGCAGATGCTATTTTATTTGACTTATAGAGTGAGTCACATAAAGCTACGGAGTGAGACAACGCTGGAAATAGAATAGAGGGCGTGACTTGGGAGAACTCCAAATCAGAAAATCAAATGTGAAATTCGGAACTGCCTGTCTTTCCATCTGTACCCAATCAGGTTTTGATCCCCTAGAGTATTTGATAGACATTTGGGCCAGCTGTGCCACCTGGTGATACCACCAGAGGTTAGGTAATCCTAAACCCCCTTTCATTCTGGGTCTAAATAAAATGTGTTGTGAGAAGCGGTGTCCTGTTTTACCCCAAATAAAGTGAACTATAGCTGATTGTAATTTATTGATATGTAGCTTGATTACAGGAATAGGGAGAGACCGGAATAAATAAAGAATTTGCGTAACAGGGTCATCTTGATTGCATTTACTCTTCCTACCCAGGACATCCCATATAATGACCATTGGGAAAGGTCAATTGATAGTTTCTTGAACATAGGCGGGTAATTAATTTGTAGAGGAGATCAATAGAGGCTGCAGGGTGAATACCCAGGTAAGGTATAGAGGAGTAGCTCCAGGAGAAGAGGAAGTGAATTTTTAAGTCTGTCTACCAGGGTTGAGGCGGTCGATACACTGAGGGCCATAGATTTTGACATGTTGACATGGAGGCCAAAGACTTGCCTGAATTTGTGTAGCAGCTGGAGAATATTAGGGGTTGAGATAAGAGGGAAAGTCACAAAAAGGAGGACGTCATCCGCAAAAAGTGCACATTTATGGGTTGATTGACCACATTGGACTCCGTGGATGTCTGGGTGAAGTCTAATAGCAATAGCCAGGGTTTCAATGGCTTTTGCAGAGAGGAGAGGGGAAAGGGGACATCCTTGTCTCGTTCCCTTCTCTATAGGGAAGGGGTCTGAGTAATGCCCTTGAAGTGTAACTTGTGCCATGGGGCAAGAATAGAGGGCCTCTAAGATTTTGAGGAAGTTAGGGCCAAAGCCCCAACTTTCTAGTGTAGTGAAAAGGTAAGGCCAGGATATAGCGTCAAATGCCTTTTGAAGCATTTTCTATTGATAAGAGGAATCCCTCCTGTGGAGGCCCTCCATCCCAACCAGACTTCATGAGAGAAATAATATCAACAGCCCTTCTTATCTGGTCCGGGCCCTGCCTGCCAGATATAAAGCCTACCTGGTCTTTGTGGACATATGACCCTATAAATGATGCCAGCCGGTTTGATAACATTTTTGTCATTATTGATTTATGAGACTGGTCTATAGTTACTCACTTCATTAGGGTCCTTACCAGGTTTGGAAATCACAGAGATGTATACAAGCTCTGATGTTGTGTCTAAGGGAGTGTCCTTACTAAGGGTATTAAAGAACCGGACCAGAAGGGGAGAGAGAAAATCAACAAACGTTTTATAATAGCAAGTCGAAAAGCCATCTGGACCCAGAGCCGAGCCATTACATAGGTCCTTAATAACGTTTCAAACTTCATTTTCTAGGATGGGGGATTCTAAAATAGAACAATAGGAATCCCTGAGTTTAGGGAGGGGTATGTCCTCTAAGAAACTTTCCAATTTAATGTGGTGCACTGGAGCTTTCTTTAGAGTATAGTTTGGAATAAAATGAGTGGAAGGCTTCTAAAATTCGTTTGGGGTTTTAATTTTAGACAGGGAATATGTCCAAAGTTTAGGGGATAATTTGACTGCAAGTTGTGGGACAATTTTATCTTTTCATAGATAAAACTGGCCACTCATCCATCTTAAATGTTTTTCCGCACTAGAGGTTAGCACCAGATTTAAGGCAAGTCTAGTAGCTTCTAGTTTAGCTAAGGAATCAGGTGTGAGATGGCATTTGTGTGATTTGCTAAGCGAGTTAAACTCTTTCTCTAGATTCATTATATCAACCAGCCATTCACACTTCAATTGTGAGGCCAATTGAATAATTTTCCCCCTCATCGCTGCTTTATGTGCTCCCCACAGAGAGCTTGGGGAAATGTTGTCTATATCATTAAGGAGGAACTACTCATGGAGTTCTTTCCCTAGCATAGTACAGTGTACTGGGTTGTTTAAAAGGGACTCATTGAGATGCAAGGGGTGGGGGCCCGAGGAGGATGGTGCCCCAATGAGCTTGAGGATTACCATGGAGTGGTTTGACCAGGGCACATAGCAAATAGATGTGCGAGTTGCTATGTGTATCTCCAAAGTGGGGATAAATATGTAATCTAATCTATAATATATCCTATGTGGAGAAGAGAAATGCGTGTAATCTTTAGCTGATGGGTTTAGTTCTCTCCATGTATCTATCAGGCCTAGAGAATGTAATAGCCGGGCAATGCAGAGGCTTTGTTTGGAAGGTTTTTTAGGCGGAGGATGCTCTGTGCTGATTTGTCTAATAGGTGGTCAAAAGTTATGTTGGAGTTTCCTCCCATTATCACCCTTCCCTCAAAGTGGGGAGAAAGTGAGATGAGCAATTTAGAAAAAAATCCTGCTTGGCCCTGGTTTGGAGCATAATATGATATAAGGGTACAGTATCTCACAAAAGTGAGTAGAACCCTCACATTTTTGTAAATATTTTATTACATCTTTTCATGTGACAACACTGAAGAAATTACACTTTGCTACAATGTAAAGTAGTGAGTGTACAGCTTGTATAACAGTGTAAATTTGCTGTCCCCTCAAAATAACTTAACACACAGTACTTAATGTCTAAACTGCTACTCTAAAAGTGAGTACGCCTCTAAGTGAAAATGTCCAAATTAGAGCCAAAGTGTCAATATTTTGTGTGGCCACCATTATTTTCAAGCACTACCTTAACCCTCTTGGGCATTGAGTTCATCAGAGCTTCACAGGTTGCCACTGGAGTCCTCTTCCACTCCTCCATGATGACATCACAGAGCTGGTGGATGTTAGGAGACCTTGCGCTCCTCCTCCTTCCGTTTGAGGATGCCCCATAAATGCTAAATAGAGTTTAGGTCTGGAGACATGCTTGGCCAGTCCATCCCCTTTACCCTCAGCTTCTTTAGCAAGGCAGTGGTTGTCTTGGAGGTGTGTTTGGGGTTGTTATCATGTTGGAATACTGCCCTGTGGCCCAGTCTCCGAAGGGAAGGGAGGGGATCATGCTCTGCTTCAGTATGTCACAGTACATGTTGGCATTCATGGTTCCCTCATTGAACTGTAGCTCCCCAGTGCTGGCAGCACTCATGCAGCCCCAGACCATGACACTCCCACCACCATGCTTGACTGTAGGCAAGACACACTTGTCTTTGTATTCCTCACCTGGTTGCCACCACATACGCTTGGCACCATTTGAACCATCAACTCCCGACTCGACTACGCAAACTCCCTCTACCTAGGACTACCTAAATACCAGATTGCACACTTTCAAGTCATCCAAAACACAGCAGCAAGATTGATACCAGGAAAAAAACCCTGGGAATCCATCTCCACATCCCTGAGGACCCTGCATTGGCTAACCATAAAGGATCGGATCACATTCAAGACCCTCTGCCTCACCCACAAATGCATACAAGGAAACGCACCCCACTACCTATGCGAGAAAATAAAACACTACACACCAAATCGCAGTCTTCGATCAACTAACCAAAACCTCCTCCTCGTTCCCAAGTTCCGCTTCAAATCAAAAGGACGAAGATTCGCAGTCCAAGGACCACGGCTATGGAACGGTCTACCCACTAACATCCGTATGGAAGAAAACCATCGGGCCTTCAGAAAAAAAATCAAGACTCACCTCTTCTAAGAACAGGACAACACAGGACGGAATAAGCGCCTTGAGACAATTCAAGTCTTTCATTCATTCATTCATTCATTCATTCATTCATTCATTCAACCAAATAAGTTTATCTTGGTCTCAATAGACCACAGGACATGGTTTTAGTAAGCCATGTCCTTAGTCTGCTTGTCTTCAGCAAACTGTTTGCAGGCTTTCTTGTACATCATCTTTAGAAGAGGCTTCCTTCTGGGACGACAGACCAATTTGATGCAGTGTGCGGCGTATGATCTGAGCACTGACAGGCTGACCCCACACTCCTTCAACCTCTGCAGCAATATTGGCAGCACTTATATGTCTATTTCCCAAAGACAACCTCTGGATATGACACTGAGCATGTGCACTCAACTTCTTTGGTTGACCATGGCGAAGCCTGGTCTCTGTGGAACCTGTCCTGTTAAACTGATGTATGGTCTTGGTCACCGTGCTGTAGCTCAGTTTCAGGGTCTTGGCAATCTTCGTATAGCCTAGGCCATCTTTATGTAGAGCAACAATTCTTTTTTTTTCAGATCCTCAGAGAGTTCTTTGCCATGAGGAGCCATGTTGAACTTCCAGTGACCAGTATGAGAGAGTGAGAGCGATAACACCAAATTTAACACACCTGCTCCCCATTCACACCTGAGACCTTGTAACACTAACGAGTCCCATGACACTGGGGAGGGAAAATAGCTAATTGGGCCCAATTTGGACATTTTCACTTTGGGGTTTACTCACTTTTTGTTGTTTAGACATTAATGGCTGTGTGTTGAGTTATTTTGAGGGGGCAGCAAATGTACACTGTTATACAAGCTGTACACTCACTACTTTACATTGTAGCGAAGTGTAATTTCTTCAGTGTTGTCACATGAAAAGATATAATAAAATATTTACAAAAATGTGAGGGGTGTACTCACTTTTGTGAAATACTGTATATAGAGAGACATTAATATGACCCTTGACCAGAATGTATTGAGCCTCTCAATACCTAATAGTTTGGGAATGAGTGAAGGAAATTCTTCTAGAAAGGAGAATGGTTACTCCTCTCTTCTTGACTTCTGCATTGGCGAGGTAGAAGGTGGGATACTTTTGGTGTAAGAACGAAGGGTTATAACTGCCTGGGAAGTGAGTTTCCTGAAGTAGTAACATGTCTGTACCCCTAGAGTGGTAATGGTGAAAAGCCTTGCGTCTCTTAATCGAAGTTAAGGCCTTGTGTGTTGTGAGAAGCGACACGGAGAGTCACCGTTGAAGGGGTGCAATTAGCCATGGACATGAGAGTGAGGGTGCGCTCGCAAGTGTAGAGTACATACATGTTCTGCCGAAGGAGGAATCTTGATGTGGAAGGTCCAGACAGGCCCTAGAGTCAAAGCATTCAAAGTTAGGTGGTCTTTCTGCATAGATATCTGGGAGGGAGATAAGAAAACAGGAGGTGAGAGTATAGCAGAAAGAAAGAGAAGAAAGGAAAGGACATGGGAGAAAAGGAGAGGCAGGGAGTCCAGAATAAATGTTATTCTGAGTTTCCTAAGTGCAGAACTGGGCCAGCCAAGTCCTTCTCCGAAATGTGTAGGGTTCCGTGTAAAGACAACCTAGGCGTAGGTTGCTGTCCTGGTGTCACCAGAGGCTAAGCGTACCGCTGAGTCACAACAGGAGGAGTGGCAAGCTAAACCGCTCCAGCCACAAGGCCCCCTATCAAATCAGTAGAAATGAGGGGCCTTTGTATAGTTTAAAAAGAAGCAAAATGTACATAAAGCATGTTAACACAAATCATATAAACTGACCAGGCATATGGAATGTATCCTAAAAGCTGTAAGATAGGAGAGGATAGTAGCATTCACCTGGAGACAAAGAGATTACATTGAGTATCTACCCTTTTGGGTGTAGATGTAAAGCACGAACAATATTAACAGTCAGCCAGGTTGCATCCAAATGCATAATGAGCATACAACAGTGCTGGGGTATTAACCGTAAACATGAACCAACTCAAGTGAATAAACTGGCAAGTTTGGGATAAGGTTTAGATGGGAGAGTATGCCCAATGGGCTAAACAGAGTACAGAGGGAGTGTAGGAGAGTCTACTACACAATTGGAGGGTTTGTCTGTCCGATGGAATACCAATAATGATCCTTGATGGGTCAATGAACTGTAGATGCCATCATGGTATCTGGGAGGGAGTCTCGGTGCCTCTTTGTTTGTTGCTTGTTCGATAACGGTGTTAGAGGGCTGCCTGGAGAGGGCCTCTTGGAACAGCTTGGGCGATTGGCCAACGGTCGGGGTGGTAATTCTTGGGAGATGAACCCAAGCTGGAGGAGCAGTTGTTCACCATCTTGGAAGCTTGTGAATCCGTAAGATTTATTCCGGTACTGGAACTGCAAGCGAAATGGGAAGGACCACCAATATTTTACCAACTTTTGGGATAGGATCCCCAGGAGAGGTTTGAGGGATCTCCACCTCTGGATCGTGGTGGGGGATAGATCTGCAAATATTTGAACTTTATGTTCTTGGATCATGAGATTGTCCGAGTCACGGAATTTTCTCATTATCTCCTCCTTCACCGTATAGAAGTGGGGTTTCACGGGGTGGTAATTCTTGGGAGATGAACCCAAGCTGGAGGAGCAGTTGTTCACCATCTTGGAAGCTTGTGAATCCGTAAGATTTATTCCGGTACTGGAACTGCAAGCGAAATGGGAAGGACCACCAATATTTTACCAACTTTTGGGATAGGATCCCCAGGAGAGGTTTGAGGGATCTCCACCTCTGGATCGTGGTGGGGGATAGATCTGCAAATATTTGAACTTTATGTTCTTGGATCATGAGATTGTCCGAGTCACAGAATTTTCTCATTATCTCCTCCTTCACCGTATAGAAGTGGGGTTTCACCACTATGTCCCTTGGCAGCCCATCTTGGTGAGGGGGTTGTATTGCTCTGTGGGCTCTGTCTAGGTTGAACCTGTGGTCAGAGATGTCAGGTAAGATGTCCTTTTTAAAAGATTTGACAGGTCCTTGGATGTCCAGAATCGATTCGGGTAAGCCTCTGATGCGAAAATTGTAACGTCTGCTTCTGTTTTCTAAAGCATCGATTTTAGAGAGTGTGGTGTCAAGTTGGTCTTAAAGCGATTGTATTCAAGCTGTATTCTAGTTAGCTTGTGCATTTGTATAGTCTACTGCTTGTTCAATGGCATCAATACGAACGCGGAGGCTGTGCAGGTCTGTTTTAATTGAGGATGTGATCTGTGCAGCATTTTGGGCCAAACCCACAGCAAGCATTTCAGAAAATCTATTCAAGAACATAGCCATGTCAGGGAGGTGGCCTTGAGGCATAGGGGAGGCTTGTTGTGAGACTGCCAGGCTGAGGGGGGTATTGATCATGGGGTTGTGTAGTAGAAGGCCCTCCATTGTCCTCCCCAGGAGTGATTCCATGGAGGCTGGGGAGACAGCATGGCTGAGATTAGTACTCACAGGAGTAGCCAGGGGGTTACATGCTGCCTGGTGTGCTGGAGGAGAAGGTCCGTGATTGAGCCTGTATCTCCTGTGTCTCCGCATGGAGGAGCCGCGGCTGCCATCTTGGAAGGCCCTGGGGTTGGTAGGCTAAAGTTGAGCTGGCAACTGACCTCCCTCCTGGAATGATCCCCCGGAATGCGGGCAGATGCTCTATAGTGTCCGGACACTGGGCAG
Source organism: Aquarana catesbeiana (assembly GCF_042186555.1). Taxonomy (NCBI): domain Eukaryota; kingdom Metazoa; phylum Chordata; class Amphibia; order Anura; family Ranidae; genus Aquarana; species Aquarana catesbeiana. The sequence continues at coordinate 447,214,309 of NC_133326.1, read as the reverse complement.
GCCAGCTACTGAGGTCTCGTGTTCGCTCGTGTGGAGGCTTCTGTGAGGCCAGAGCGGGTCGGAGCTCCCGGTTACAGCGTCTTCTGGAAGTCCCACCCATGCGCATTCAGACAGGTGTCTTTTATACACATAACGAGTTAGGAGCACCTTCTTAAATTGACAGAACTAATCTGTGTACCACATGAGCACATACTGTAACTATTCTGTGAGAGACAGAATTATTGTTGGTTTGTAGGGGATCAAATACTTATGTTACTCACTGAACTGCAACTCAATTTATAACATTTATATCATGTGTTTTTTGAGGATTTTTGGTTGATATTTTGTCTCTATCGCTTAAAATATGTCTATGGTAACAATTATAGACCCTTCATTTCTTTGTAAGTGGGCAAACTTACAAAATCTGCAGGGAATCAAATAATTATTTTCCCCACTGTACCCTCATGTTGTGTTATTTCTCTGTGTTATTACTAGGTTTGTAAATCTCAAACCTCTGCTTAGAGTCTCGAGATAATATAGGTGAAAATAACTACAACCACATCAGTCTTACTGGACAAAGGAGAGCTACTGTACAATGGAGTCCAGTGGATAAATGGCAGTAATCTGGTGTAATGAATTGTATGTACCCTCACACATTTCACCAATCAGGAATATTTATGGATTTGGTTTGTTACGGCTTTGCTGTATAAGTTAACCACTTACACAGTCACGAAAGCTAAAACTATTGCTTATACCAGTGATCATCACCGTTTTAAGCAAAAATAATAATGACACTGAACTACTCTGATGAGAGTATGTAAAAAAAACTGAAAGAAAAACCAAATTTGTGACACCAAAAATTGTGACAAAAAAATGACAACTTCAAAAAACTCGCCATGCCTCTTGCTAAATACTTTGGATTGTCCAAAAGGGGTCATTTTAGGACCACAAGAAGTGATATAGGCCATCAGTACACCGGGATTGATCAATTTTCAAATATATATACAATATGTATACCATAGATTGTAGATGGTATAACTTTCACACAATCCAATTATTATACACTTATTGGGATTTTTTTTTACCAAAGACATGTTACAGAATACATTTTGGCCTAAATTTATAAAGAAATTTGATTTTACTGGATATGTTTTACAACAGAAAGTAGAAAATATTGTGGTTTTTTTTTTCAAAATGTTTGGTCTTTTTTCATTTTTTTATAGCAAAAAATAAAATCCCAGTGGTGATTAAATAGCACCAAAAGAAAGCTCTATTTGTGTGGAGAAAAATGATAAAAATGTAATTTGCATACAGTGTTGCATGACCAAGCTAATTGCCAGTGATGAATAGCAAAAAATGCCCTGGTCATAAAGGGGGTAAAACTTTCCGGTAGACAAGTAGTTAACACATACTGCTCGGAAGGTGACTTGTCAAGAGTACGGATATCACATATAAGGTGCCGTGTTCCAGTTGTTTAAAACTGCGTTTACACCCATAACCCTTTACTTTTGTTTGTTATCTGGGAGATTTCCCTCACTTATTGTCTAGGTTCAACATTTTCCCCAGACAGGAATTAAGGGAAAATGTGCAACAGGGGCACAGACAGTAGTAAATGGCAGATTGGATTCTAGTTTTCTTCTACTATACTGCTAAAAAAAAAAAGTGTATCTTGGTTACTGTTGGAGATTTTCCCTCAATTTCTGTCTGATAAAACCACTATCACCATGACAATAAGTGAGGATAAATCTCTCTAACAGCAGTAATAACCTAACAAGGGCTCTAATCCTTCATCACTTTATCCAAAAAAAAAAAAGTGTTGGCTGAACATACATATTAAAGCCCAACTCCAGGTAATTAAAAAAAGTATCTCTTACAATGGGGCTATACCTGCACTGCAAGGGCTAGTTGCTTGTTTTTGTCTAGCGGAACTAAAAACGATTTACTTATAGTACCTGAGCTGCTGCTTCTTACACGCATTTAAACTGTTCCCTGCCACCTCTTCTCCCCTATGTTCATTAGTAGGGTCCTGACGTAATCAAAACTAAAACAGAGTCCATAACTTTTCATTGGACATGCTGACGCCAAGGTACAGTTCAGCACTAGAGCTTGAAGGATCAGGTAGGTAAAACTGTCTCTCCTCTCCCTCAGACTAGGGCTGCAACTAACGATTACTGTCATAATCGATTAGTTGGCCGATTATTGTTTCGATTAATCGATTAATCGGTTAATAACCTTAAAAAAAGTGTGGTGCATCATTTAGTTAATATGTAAAGTTTTAAAAAAAGGCAATTTATTCTTAAATATCTCTATGCAGTGGTGAATATAAGTAACCAACTATATGGTTAGGGAGCAAAATATCTAATCCACTCTGAGAATAACAGACAGAAGAGATATACTGTATATACTATTAGAGGAGATATACTGTATATACTATTAGAGGAGATATACTGTATATACTATTAGGAGAGATATACTGTATATACTATTAGAGGAGAGATATACTGTATATACTATTAGAGGAGAGATATACTGTATATACTATTAGAGGAGATGTACTGTATATACTATTAGAGGAGAGATATACTGTATATACTATTAGAGGAGAGATATACTGTATATACTATTAGAGGAGATATACTTATATACTATTAAAGGGTGAATCTGATAAATATCATCAGACTCAGAGATCAATTTTTTATTTAAAAAAACAAACAATGTCTTCCCCGACAAATGACAAAAAATGTCATTTTAAGAACGTTTGTTCGATTTTCTAATTGTTAGTGGGGTCAAAATCGAATTGTCAAAGGATCTGCGGGAAAAGGTAGTTGAACTGTAAAAAAAAACAGGAAAGGGATATAAAAAGATATCCAAGGAATTGAGAATGCCAATCAGCAGTGTTCAAACTCTAATCAAGAAGTGGAAAATGAGGGGTTCTGTTGAAACCAAACCACGGTCAGGTAGACCAACTAAATGTATTTATTTATTTAATTTATTTACAGTAGAGATTATTTGCTCTATTTGTACTATAAAGAGCTAATTTTAGTTCTTTTTTTAACCCCATTATGTTACTGGCCGATTAATCGATTATGAAAATAGTAATCGATTAATTTCATAATCGATTAGTTGTCGATTAATCGATTAGTTGTTTCAGCCCTACCCCAGACAAAAAGCTATTAATGCTTGCACAGCCCCACTGCAAATTATATTTTTTGTGGTTGCCCAGAGTTGGACTTTAAGCGTTTTTTTTTTTTTTTTTCTTAATTATTTGATCAGATATGATAAACATAGCTTTTGTTATACAATGCTAGGGAACTCTGTGGCAAAATAATAATCATAAGAGTATATGTTGCTACACAAAACACATTTTACATGCAACATACACTAAGTTATTTACTAAAGGCAAATCCACTTTGCACTGCATTGCACATGGAAGTGCAGCTGCTGTAGATCTGAGGGGGGCATGCAAGGAAAAAAACAGCATTTTTGCTTGTACATGATTTAATGATAAAATCAGCAGAGATTCCCCTCTTTTCAGATCTTCCCCCAGATCTAAAGCGACTGCACTTCCAAGTGCACTTGTAGTGCACAGTGGATTTGCCTTTAGTAAATCAACCCCTATGTGTTGTTGGATTGTTCTCTTTGAAATTATTCCCCAAATCATTCTGCTTTAAAAAAGCAATATATATATATATATATATATATATATATATATATATATATATATATATATGTGTGTGTGTGTGTGTGTGTGTGTGTGTGTGTGTAAAATCTACACTTTGCTTTCTTTTTATAGTAAGTCAATGTATTTTGCACCGCGATGGGCCCATTCAATAGACATTCACCATGTTTGTGTTCCCTTTTCTTTTTTCTCGCACAAAGAGCTCCAGCTTTTCCTAGCAGTCATGGCTATATAAGCTTTAGATCTTAGCTGAGTGTAGTTGCAGAGGTCAAAGTTCATAACAGGGCATCACTCTCAGACAAAGTCTCTTCAGCTGTTAATGTAAGCTGTGGAAACAGCATTCTGAGTGTGCATCCACTTGACTATCCACACAAGCCACTCACATCTCTCTAAGGAGTTAAAATGTTGACTCAAGTGACATTGGATCCAGCTTCCTTTTAGGCCCCCAAGGTATGGAAGCTTAAGGACATTCATTCAAAAGAAAAAAAAATCCTATTGCTGCTATTCTCCCCATGAAGACAAATATACCCCAAACACGATGAGGAAAACCACACTTCTGCCCTCTATTCACCTACTTAAAATCATTTCATTTGTCTAAAAAACATAGGGGTTTTGTTCTTCTAAAAAATTGACCAGTGATCCATTTACAATAGATTACTTAAAAAAACATATACATCTAGAGTTTATCGGTATGAATATGCATCTATGGCTAGTAATAGCTAGTCATTTACAGCTCGGTGTTGATTTAAGCATCACTAGTAATAACTGGGCTGGCAAAGGGATTATAAGGCAAAACATTACTGTTTTTAGTTTTAGACTGGGTGGAGAGGGATTAAAATACCTGTCCATTTTTTTTTTTGGGTGTCTGTGCCATTGTTATAAAGGTTCACCCTCTCTATTAGTCATGTATATCATTATCATTGACAGTGAAAGAAAATCCCAAGTTTTGGGTTGTCCCCAGAACAGTAATAGAGAGGAAATGTTCCAATGGGGAAACTAGTTCTGATGACCCTGGCTACAACCATGGATTCATTCACTTTGGAGGGAAATCTTCTCACTTCCTGTTTTGGCTATGGGACAGGAAGTGAAAAGAAATCTCCCCAATGGCAAAAAAATCTGGGCTCCCTTACTTTATCAGAAAGTGGCGTGTAGTATAAGTTCAAAAATAAGCTTTTTTCCTGCAACTGTGAACCTGGCCATGGCTAAAGCTCAAATCCAGCATAAACTTTGTTTTTTGTTTTTTTTTGTAGTGGGGGAATTTCTGAAACTGTTAAGTCACAATGCTAGTCACAAAGTCAAAAAACATTATTTCACTGTGAAGTTCAGTGAAATATACATATAATTGTATTTTGTAAAAAAAAAACTGGCAAATGTTATACATTTGTGCTTTGGTAAATTAAATGTCATCCAGTTAAGATTTAGATCTACTTTTGTAAAACTTTTTTTTAGCTGCAGACACATGGATGTTTGCTTTAAAGCAGTATTAAACCAAAAGGCTAACATTTATTACTATATATTTCAGCTTACCAATTCTTAGATGTGCTAGTTGTGTTAGTTTTCTTTTTTTAAGGCTTCCTTTCTTCTATTTTCATCTGGTGATCCAGCCATTAAGTTTGCTGTTTTTCAAAAGATTAAGCTCTCTTGCAGTTACATTGATGAGACAAACCATTTACACTGGCAGTGGAAGGATCAGCTTTTATTTATATATGTAAACTTTATCCCAAAAGAAAAAAAACATGCTGTTTGTATGTAACTGCTTATAAAGTATTAGCTGGAGTATGGCTTTCATTGTTAATGTATTAATGTAATTTGCTAGTTAATGTAATTTGCTAGTACATCTAACACCCCCCCCCCCCCCAACTGACAATGCTGCTGTCCGAAGGAGCTTCCTGTGCTCATTTTTCCAGAGTGGGGGCACTCTGAAACAGGAGATGTGTTACTGGCCAGATCACGAGGGGAAACAGAGGGAAAAAGTCTAAAAAAACACTACGGCAGCTACCACATCTAATGATTGGTAAGCTGCAATGTATTACATTTTTTGTTTTGCATTTAATACCAGTTTAAGGCTTTATCCTTTTCATTAAAAATATATATATATATCCAAGATTTGAAAATGTTTTATTCTGTAGTGGTAGAAAGCATACATGGATGGTGTATGAGAGAGCAAGGAAGAAGAGATAAATAAATTGGGGAGGGGATGGGATAGTAAAGGGAATTATAATCAATTCATATCAATTCAATCAATTCAATTCTCGGGTAGAAATCTGTATTTTATCTGATCCATCAACAGCAGGCCTAGATGTTCATCATGTAGATGAAATCAAGTAAACCCAAAGACTGTAATTGTAATTAATGGTGTGTATTACCATCACAGCCTTTTGAGGAATTAGCTGGACAACTGATAAAGCAATTGAAATCAGATGTAGTTCACTAAGGTGTACGTTTATAAAACTGTGTTTTGTGTGTATATATTTATGGTTGGAGCCCTATGTCCGATATGGACATAGATAACATTTATAGTTAACATAAGACCTACCATCAGAAATAGACCTGGAAGTGTGGACTTACCATATGAAATGGACCTGAAAGTGTGCCTTGGTCTAATGGCCGGTATGCCAAAATAAGGGGGCATACCCTGGTTTAAGAAATGATTATTCTGTAAAGAGAAATGAATAGTTGAGAAATGCTGTGAAATGGGGATGGGAGGGTGGGTATCGCGCACAGGAAACCGACAAGCACCACAGGTGAGCGGGCTGGTTAAATACCCCCCGGGCTCCTCCCATAAATTCAGGCCACCATACTGGCCTTCCTACTTATGGTTGGAGCCCTATGTCCGATATGGACATAGATAACATTTATAGTTAACATAAGACTTACCATCAGAAATAGACCTGGAAGTGTGGACTTACCATATGAAATGGACCTGAAAGTGTGCCTTGGTCTAATGGCCGGTATGCCAAAATAAGGGGGCAAAAACATTCAGGTAGGGGTATAATATTTATTGGTTTTCAGTTATTCATTGAGCCAATTTTGAAAATGCCTGTGCCATCTCTACTTGAGGATTGGGGATATACCGGGCGAAGCAGGCTGATTTCCACCTGCCTAATCTTTTGATGACGTGGTCTGGGACCACGGAGGCTGCTCCGATACGAAAGGAGTGTCCGGAATACTGACTGGGGTTAAGGTGAAGATTGCGGAGAAGTATCCTTATGTGTTTCACAAACTGACAGGCACTTAAAGGTTTAACTGGGAATGGTAGAAGAGGACAGGTGTCTGGTTGTTCAGGCAGGAGTGACAGGAGACGGTTAAGTACGGTGACTGGACACCAGCTGTTATTGGTTTTGTAGAGGTGAATGTCTACTCCAGAGCCTGTTTGCTGGGTTTTAGAAACCTCGAGGTGAAGGATGAAATGGTCTTGGTAGCGAAGCAAGTGCCATCTGCATAGTACTTGGTCTGTGGGGTTGTTACAGGTGAATTCGCCAGGTCGCAAGAACCCATAGTAAGCCAAATATATGGCTGCTTGTAGGACCGTGCTGGGGAGCAGACCGAATGGAGAAGTAGCCAGAATAGTCGACATCTCCCTGAAGATGGGCCCCGTAATGGGTAAGCGCTTGATGCTGATCACTGGTTGTTGTTTCTGAATGCCCCTAAGGATGGCTCGTATAGCGTGTGATGAGAACAGTGAAGATTTTGTGGGGTCTTCAAGAGTCAAGAAATGTTGTATGCCGGCTAGATATAGCCGAATGGTATTATAAGATAAGGCCAGCTGAGTATGGCAGTATGAAGTGAAGGCCAGTACCTGTTTGACATCTGTTGGTCCTTTACAGCAGGATGTGAGGAATTTATTGAACGCCCTCCAAGCTGTCTGGTAGGCTTTGAGTGTGTTATGAGAGAGTGAGTGATTGATGAGCTGCGTTGCTCCTTGTAAATGTTGAGCTAGTCCAGGGTCAGCTGTGACCAGACGGGGATAGGGGCCGACACTGGATCGGCTCCGGGAACCTGTTTGAAAAAGGAGGTGTAGTTAAAACGCGACAGTGCGCCAGCAGCTAAATTGTATCTGCCTGGAATAAATGCACAGTGAATGTTAAACTGATGCTGTAAAGACAGTTGTACCAATCTGCGCAGGAAGGACATGACTGCTAGGGACTTGGACCTGCCTTTGTTGATGATGTCTGCCGTGGCCTGATTGTCAGTGGTGAAGACCACGGTTTGCCCTGTCCAATGGTGACCCCAGAGTTGTGCAGCTGCCACTATGGGATAGAGTTCGAAGAGGGAAGATGTTCGTGTAAAGCCGGGTATCAACAGTATCTGTTGAGGCCAGGGTCCTGAAAACCATTGGTGGCCAAAAATTGCCGCGAAACCTGTGGAAGCTGCAGCGTCTGTCACCACCTGAGGTGAAAGGGCCGACACCATGGGTATAAATAGGGATATGCCATTCCAGGCGGACAGGAATTCCTCCCACATAGATAGGTCCGCTATTGCTGCGGAGTCTAGATTCAGGATCTGATCGGGGTCTTGTGTTTCTGACAGGAATCTCAGCAGACGTGACACGAAGGTGCGGCCTTGTGGAATAATTCGCATGGCGAAATTAAGCATTCCCAGGAGAGATTGCAACTGCTTTTTGGTACACCCTTTGGTGTGGGTGAATTTGTGAAGGACCGCCCTGATGCGGGTTAGTTTGTCGAGGGGGAGACTGGCTTGCATAGTGCAGGTGTCTAAATTGACTCCGAGAAAGGTGATGTTGTGTGCTGGGCCGTCGACTTTGTGCTCGGCGATGGGAACATTGAGATTTCCGAATACCACTCTGAGTTTGTCGAGGTCTCCTGGGGGCTTGCTGGGAGGTTCTATTAGTAGGAAGTCATCCAGGTAATGGATGACTTCTTGGCACTGAGCCTTGTGTACCAGTATCCAAGCGAGGGATTGAGCGAATGTGTCGAAGAGCCAAGGGCTACTCTTCGAACCAAACGTTAGTTTTGTGGCAAAATAATATGCCTCCTTCCACTTGATGCCGTGCCAGCACCAAAGGGATGGGTGTATAGGCAGGAGCTTGAAGGCATCCGAGATGTCGGCTTTGGAAAGCCAGGCACCTGTACCTGCTTTGATGACTGCTTGGATTGCCATGTCCACGGAGGAATATTTTAGGGAGAATTCTTCGGAGGGGATCAGGGAATTGAGACTGGGGATATGGGAAGAATGAGGCGCAGACAGGTCGTACACCAAACGTAATTTATTTGTGAATTTGCCCTTGACAAGCCCAATAGGGCTGACTCTCCAAGTGCTGAAAGGGGGCTGAGTGAAGGGGCCTATGACGTACTCTCGGTCTACTTCTGCTTGTAAGAGCCGATCTATGGCTTGTTCGTCAATGGCCGCTGAACGAAGATTCCCACATTCGTAAGTACTGTGGGGTAGTGAAATGAGGCCGGTGTGAAACCCTACTGTGAACCCCTGGATAAGGTAGGTGGCCAGGGAGGGGGTGGGGTGTGAGGTGAGGTAGAGTCCTAGCCATATGACATTGATCCGGCTTAGTCATGCCCTCTTCTGTTGTTTGACTTCGCACAAGTTCCTTGGGTGCGCTCTTTGGCATAAGGTGCAGATGTGGAGTAGGCGGCACTGACTGAAGTTGCAGGACCCGTAATTGTAATTATTGCAGATGGCTGCCCCTCCCACGGTTCGGACTGGGCGTCTGAATTTGTCCACCTGAGGCGTTTGTTCAGGGACCGACTGACCCTGAAGTGCACCGGAGGTAGAGGGAAATTCGAAGGGACGTCTGATTGTCACATTGGCGCACCAGGTGGCAGTGTGGGTGGAGGACTGGCAAATCGCACACAGGGGTGAGCGTAAGCCGGCAAAATGGCGGCAGAACAGCTCTGTGTCCATGAGACTCCAATTTGTTGTCGTTTGGAACTGTGTGAGTCTGGCTGCCGCCTTTGCAGAAAAGGAACAGTGGTAGTCGTAAAAGGAAAATCCTCCATACTTGTATCCCAGGTCTACTACCGTATGGAGGTACAAGTCCAGCTCTTCCCTTCTGCTGGGGGCGGCTGAGCATAGGACGTCTCTCATCATGCCAAAGGCCAAGGTGAACTCTGGGACAGATAACTTCCGGTTCAGTCTGGGGTCTTTGGCTTTAAGGACCACCGATATGTCACCCCAGTTGTAGGCCTTATTTTCTGCCAGATCGTGCACAGAAATAAGGAGAGAGGCCAGGTTGACGTCCCTGCCGTCCAAAATGTCCTTCCTGATGCTGGTTGGAACCAAATGGGAGGGGTAGACAATGGGGCTCCAGCCTGTGGTACCTGCAGGAAGGGGTGTTAAGGTTTGGGTTGCGGTTGGGTCAGGGGTAGCCGCGGCCGGTCGAGCCTCCAGTAGTGCCACCCTGGTTTGTACGTCTGTGACCGAGGTAGACAAGGAAGACACCATCGCGTGCAGTTGTGAGATGGCTGAAGATATCGACTGGAGGGATGCCTGTTGGGTACTGGGTCCTGCTGCTGGTGTGGGGAAGAGGAGCTTGAACAACTCACCTTTCCTCGCTGTGGCGGGGAAGGGCACGCCTCTGCGTCTTAGCTCTGCCGTCAGTTTGGGGATGGTCCATCCCCTGAGGGACTGCACGCTGCCACTCTCTGAGACCGGGGAAGGTGACAGAGGGGCCGTGAAGTCTTCGCTGCCGGCCTGAGACATGGTTGATCTGGTGAGGATATCCTGTCTTTGAGCTCGTATTTTTTGGTTGACTGTAACCTATTGAGGGTGACATGAATTTCAAGTTTTGGTTTGATTCCCCGAGTCATACTTACCCGATTTGTTTTCTCCCATTTTTTCCCTTTTTTTTTTTTTTTTTTACCTGGGGGGATATCGTCCAACCTGGTGCAGGGTGGACCTACTGAACTTTGACTGACCTGGAGGAAAATGAAAGGTGACAATTCGTGAAGGTTTTGCTGACTAACTAGAAGCAATGACTTGTATGGTGCTTGCAATCTTGCGACAATGAAATGATTTGAAATGTTTGCATTGATTATGAAATGAGTGAACTTCCTTGTCATGACAGAGGTCCGGCTCGGTCGTGCCATGACTGAGCCGACCGTGAACTGGGCTCTGGAGCATGTACTGAAATGAGGCAACTGAAAAACATTGGTGCACACCGGGACGAATCGGTGCATGTTTGATGCATCTGGATTCGAATCGGAGCGCAGTATGAAACGAAATGAGAGAAATGTTTTACCTAAACTGAGGCTCGAATTGGTTGTGCCGCATTTTGCGACTGGCAACGAACCGAGCTCTGGTATAGGTATGGATACGGCCGAAACAACTGAGGCATTCCGTGACGAATCGGTGCATCTCAGATGCGACTGGTTTCGAAACGGTGATGTCCTGTGGGAGTGAAATGGTAGCGATTCCCATGACAGAGATGCGGACCTGTCGCCCGATATCTGCGACTAGCTATGATCCAGACTCTGGAGCATGTTTCAGAAATGAGGCCGAGCCCTGGGGCACGCCGTAACGAATCGGTGCATAGAAGATGCGACTGGATTCGAAGCGGAGCGCGGTAAGTGCAGGTGTAACATTTTGTTGCCATGACAGAGGCGCAAATTGGTCGTGCCGCTATAGTGACTGACTGCGAATCGGACTCTGGAGCATGTACTGAAATGTGGCAAATACCTGGGGCACGCCGAGACGAATCAGTGCATTTCCATGCGACTGAATTCGTATCGGAGCGTGGTACGTGGCAATGAAATGATAACCATGACAGAGGTACGAATCGATGAGTCGAAAGCGACTAAAAATGACGTGACTCTGGAGCATGTACTGAAATGAGGCCGTAACTACTGGGGCACACCGGAGCGAATCGGTGCATCCTTAGGTGTGACTGGATTCGAATCGGAGCGCGGTATGTGACTGAAGTGAGAAATGATTCGAAATGGTTTGAAATGTTAGAAATGTATTTAGAAATGTTCAGAAATGAGAAATGATTGGTATCGAACTGACGTGATTCGATAAGATTTGCGAATCGCTATGGCTGTCTACTGACACATGTTTAACTTAGACATGCCTGAAATGAAGCGACGCCTGCGTCGCGGTGGTTTCTCAGATAACGCGAAATGGTAACATAACGATAGTACGAGTGATATACATTGCGGTACGTTCGTGAAATTTGCGAGTGATTCGTAAGTTTGATATCACGGTTTAGTGACATGCTATCTATAATGCGTAAAAACAAACGTCCGACGGGACCCTACCTGCGACAGCCAAGCCAGACGCGTGGTACGAACGTACGACTCGGTAAACGCGGGCTTCAAAACTCTCGAGCAGAGAAATTGCGAGTGCGGGAACTTGCACGATAAAGACTGCGGACGCTGGTATACGAATAGTCGGCCTAGTGACGTATATCGCGCACAGGAAACCGACAAGCACCACAGGTGAGCGGGCTGGTTAAATACCCCCCGGGCTCCTCCCATAAATTCAGGCCACCATACTGGCCTTCCTACATATATATATATATACACACACACATATATATATATATACACACACTTGTATATAGTATATGTATTAATTTTTAACCCACTGGTGCTGATATTATGAAGATATCTTCCTCTTATCACACCAGCTTCTCTCCCAGATTCTCCACCTCTGAGCTGGTGAATCTGGAAGGGAGATATTTCAGTGTAAAGGCTGTGAGATCTTCAGATCTCACTTTTATAAACTGGCCGCTTGTGACAAAACGGTCATGCACTGTGGTGAAAAGCGGAGAACATGTTCTTCTCTGCTCCTTATCTCAGCTATATAAACTGGTACACCCCAGAGATAACCAGAGATAAGCCATATCTGATCTCTGTTTTATAAACGGACACCTAAATGCAGGGATGTACTGGCCATCGGGACTACCGGGAGATTCCCGGTGGGCCGATGGCTCAGTGGGCCAGTTTCAGAGACAGGGAAGGAGAGATACATAGCGCCAAATGTAGCATTAAAACAACTTTTAATCCACTTAAAAAACGTTACTGACAAAGTAGGGTGAAAGGCATTGAAACACTGGCAAGAATCCAGGCTTGTCAACAATTTGAATTAGGAGCGGCCACCGGGAACCGATCGGGCCAGTAGATGCAGAGCGCATCGGTGTGTACTACTACTTCCTGGTGGCGGAGGAATGATGGCCTGAAGGATGCGTCACCTCCCACATCTTGCATCATTTCCGGATGATGACATCACGTCCGCCCCATCATGCGTTCCACCGCTACCCGGAAGTAGTAGTACACACCGATGCTCTGCATCTACTGGCCCGTTCGGTTCCCGGTGGCGGCTCCTAATTCAGATCACAGTGTCTCAATGCCTTTCACCCTACTACCTTTGTCAGTAACGTTCTTTAAGTGGAATACAAGTTGTTTTAATGCTACAATTGGCGCTGTGTATCTCTCTCTCCTCCCCTGTCACGTTGTGTGTTGGGGGGGTTACAGAGCTGGGTTGGAGGTGCCCATCAAGTCATGTAGTAGCACTGCATCTGCCATCTGGTGACAAGTGACTTGGCAGGATACAGGCGACGGGGCAAGTGATATGCGGCATCTGGTGGCAGGCGACGTGGCAAATGACAAGCTGCCTCTGCTGACAAATGACGTGGCAAGTGACGTTTTGCATCTGGTGGCAGGTAACGTGGCAAGTGACAAGTGGCATCTGGTGGCAGGCAATGGTGGCAAGTGACATGCAGCACCTGGTGGCAGGCGACGTGGCAAGTGACACGCTGCATCTGGTGGCAGGCGACGTGGCAAGTGACACGCTGCATCTGGTGGCAGGCGATGGTGGCAAGTGACATGCAGCACCTGGTGGCAGGCAATGTGGCAAGTGACATGCAGCATCTGGTGGCAGGCGACGTGGCAAGTGACAAGCTGCCTCTGCTGACAAGTGATGTGGCAAGTGACGTTTTGCATCTGGTGGCAGGTAACGTGGCAAGTGACATGCGGCACCTGGTGGCAGGCGACGTGGCAAATGACAAGCTGCCTCTGCTGACAAGTGACGTGGCAAATGACATTCTGCATCTGGTGGCAGGCAACGTGGCAAATGACAAGCTGCCTCTGCTGACAAGTGACGTGGCAAGTGACATTCTGCATCTGGTGGCAGGTAACGTGGCAAATGACATGCAGCATCTGGTGGCAGGCGATGTGGCAAGTGACAAGCTGCTTCTGCTGACAAGTGCCGTGGCAAGTGAAACACTGCATCTGGTGGCAGGCAACGTGGCAAATGACAAGCTGCCTCTGCTGACAAGTGACGTGGCAAGTGAAACACTGCATCTGGTGGCAGGCGATGTGGCAAGTGAGGTGGCAGGTGACACACTCAAGGCTCCCACTGATTCTGCATTATGGTGAGTTGAACTATTTCATGTTATATTACAATGTAATAATAGAAATAATGCGCTTCAATCATCCTGACACCATATGAACCATGGTGCCGAGAAGATTGAAGCGCCAACACCAGGTGTTTGGAGTAAAGTGGGCCGGTCTGGATGAAGTCCAGGGCCAAATTTTTGTCCCAGTCCAGCCCTGCCTAAATGAGTCAGAATTGTGAGTAGATTACCTTTGTTACCCAAAGAACCCAATCATCCAATCTACCCTGATTTTGATATATTTTATTATACATACAGCTTTGCAAGGAAAAGCATCAAGAAAACTGTTGAATTAGAAACCAATCTCCTGACTGACTGTGTGGGTTTCTTGGGTGCTAATTTTTTGCCAACAGTACAAAAAGATACCTGTGGGTTTATTGCTTACCATTTAGAATTAACCCCCAGTGAAAGTAAGTGCCTGTATAAAGCCTGGTACACACTATGAGTTTTTTTGTTCAACCCAAAAAAAACCTTTCAGCTCCGGTCAGAGTCACAGAACTAACTATGCAAAGTTAGCACCGCAATCTCCCCAGCTGAGCTATTGTGTTCTGACAGGGGGATGCCATTGGCTGAGAGCGCTGACTGAGATTCCGCCAGCTGCTGGTTTTCCAGCATGCTCGTCCGACGAAAGCCGACTTGTGTATGGGGCTTAACTCTGGAAGGGAAATTAGACTACAAGCTCTTTCTAGGAAAAGTTTTGATATGGATGGTTCAAAGCCATTTGTGAATCATTGCAGATTGATGTAAGTGCAGTGTCAAATCATCTGGATGATGACCATGTATGTAGAACAATATCTATTTTGTTCATTTAAGCGCATAAGGAAAGCACAGCCGGAGTAGTGGTCACTGTGAGCAGAATTCGATTCATTCTTATAAACACAGTGCTAGCAATTAGTTCAAAAGACCAGATCATAGACTTGTCTTAAGAAGGCTTTGGATTTGTGTTCATGGCTTGAAAAAGAAAAAGGCAAACAGGGGATTTTGTCATTTGAAGATCAGTTTGAATCCCAGAAAAATCCTATTATTTTTCCATTTAGATAAAGAGGCTTGAAAAGCTCAAAGGTTCTCCTCCCCAAGGCAACAACTTTCTGTGCATCTTATTTCACTGTAGGATTTGGATCACATACTCTAGAACCAAGATAATTAAAACAAAAAAAACTTTTACCTCTATTATTTCTTATGTTCAGAATACATAACCAATCAACATATCCAAAGAAACATATATTATATATAAGATAATTACTAATTATATATACAAGTTTTTGTTATTAAAATACACATATTTTTTGCAAATATTAATAAACCTTTTTTCTAATATGTATGGTTTCATTCACAAATACCTCCTTCGAGGAAATCAAAAAATGGGATGCTGAAATTAATATCAGAAATTAATATCATTGACAAACTATTAAATGATAAGATTGCGCTTCCGTCATCCGCTGTACCCAACTTTAGAGGACTCGCTAATTAATATTTTGCAAATGCTCTGTGTCCTAGTGCGCTCAGTGGACAGTCTCTGCCATCCGAACAATTATAATCAACAAGGAAATTGCATTCTGTTAATTACAAGTGACTACGGTGGCCTGGGATTGTTGTACTGGAGGCTGTCCAGGGACCCTGACTTTGGGATTGATCTGGAGTGGCATTTGGAGGAAATAATGGAGCACAGAGAGCAAAGACTGAATGTCTCTGAAGTGTTCTGGGCACAGGAAGTTTTGGAGCTTCTGGCCTTTCAGGAATGGGAGCTGGAGATCTCCTACAGACAGCTGCTAGACTCTGCTCAGCAGCAGGGTGGGGCTCCCTTTATCTGGGACTATGCAGAAGTACCAGCTGCCAGTCCTGAAATTACAGCTGAAGTATCAGCAATGAGGCAGAGTAATAGTGTGTGTTGCTCACCTCCATCTCCAGCTATGGAAGCAGAGCTCCTATGGCGGATGCAGCAAGTGCTGACTGACCTTGACGATCCTGTTTCTGCACAAGACGAGGTTGGATGGAGGAATGCACCTGTCCAGCAGCATGCCAGAGAATCGGCAGTGGAAAATCTGGAGATTGCCATCCTCAAAGCAGAAGTGCATGACGGAATGAGCCCAGTCACCCTGTCTTCTCTCCAGTGGCTGAAAGGACTCCAGGGAGAAGGGCCATCCATGCTTCTCCCCAGCGGCGGGTATGTTCTACGAGAGAGGCAGAGATTGGCTGGGTGAGTAAAGCTATGTTTGGGACAATTTATTTGGGGTACTGTGTGGATACCGGCATTGGGGGACTGGAACTACTGACTAACTTTCGAGTCAACCCGTCTGGGGTCTCCTCCTGTGTTAGTCCACTGCCGAAAGGGGAGATGTGTGATGGGAGTCACTTTGGGTGGGGAGCTTGTGGAACCCAGCTTATCTTGGAGAGCTCTGGAAACTCCATGTCCAGCTTCCCCGGCCCCTTCTATGTGTAAATGATCCTGTGTCCATTAGGGGCACAGGGTGACTGAGAACTCCAGTCTGATCTGTGCTAGTCATACTCGCTGTACAGGCACACTGGAATATTGTATATTTTTTATATATTGTATGTTGTCACATGCTGTTGTGGACTGTTTGCTCAGATTGTTTGGGGTGTGGCTGTGTCCTATTGTTTTGTTGCGTCTGTCTGCCTCAGGGGAAATGTATTATGGGATGAATGTTTTGTATTTGTGTTCCTGGCATGTGGACTGGGGGCAGGGTGGAGACGGGAGGGGTGAATTCCTCCAACAACTTTCCCTGCTGATTAGACAGTTTACCCCACTCTAAATCAAAGGGAGGGGGAGTTGTTCCCTGAGTGTATACCTGTGTACCTGTGTTTGAATAACCAGTTTGATGTTTTCTACCCTACACTGAGTTACGGCTAGTGACTGGGTGAGCGATAGTGGTGGTGGTGAGGGTCTTGGATAGTGCTGGTTCTGGACAGAGGAAGCATTTACGGCGGGCAGACTCATCTTGAGTACAGGGGTCTGTCACATCAATATTTCTCCTTTGTAAGATATTCTAATAGCTTTAAATGAATGTGTGGCACGAGATGACAATGTATGGATTCAGGTCTTCTGGTTATTTAAGAAGTGAGTCCCTACTGTATAACTAAACGTACAGTGGGGACGGAAAGTATTCAGACCCCCTTAAATGTTTCACTTTTTGTTATATTGAAGCCATTTGCTAAAATAATTTAAGTTCATTTTTTTTCCTCATTAATGTACACACAGCACCCCATATTGACAGAAAAATACAGAATTGTTGACATTTTTGCAGATTTATTTAAAAAGAAAAACTGAAATATCACATGGTCCTAAGTATTCAGACCCTTTGCTCAGTATTTAGTAGAAGCACCCTTTTAATCTAATACAGCCATGAGTCTTTTTGGGAAAGATGCAACAAGTTTTTCACACCTGGATTTGGGGATCCTCTGCCATTCCTCCTTGCAGATCCTCTCCAGTTCTGTCAGGTTGGATGGTAAACGTTGGTGGACAGCCATTTTTAGGTCTCTCCAGAGATGCTCAATTGGGTTTATGTCAGGGCTCTGGCTGGGCCATTCAAGAACAGTCACCGAGTTGTTGTGTAGCCACTCCTTCGTTATTTTAGCTGTGTGCTTAGGGTCATTTTCTTGTTGGAAGGTAAACCGTCGGCCCAGTCTGAGGTCCTTAGCACTCTGGAGAAGGTTTTCGTCCAGGATATCCCTGTACTTGGCCACATTCATCTTTTCCTTGATTGCAACCAGTCGTCCTGTCCCCGCAGCTGAAAAACACACTCACAGCATGATGCTGCCACCACCATGCTCCACTGTTTGGACTATATTGGACAGGTGATGAGCAGTGCCTGGTTTTCTCCACACATACCGCTTAGAATTGAGGCCAAAAAGTTCTATCTTGGTCCCATCAGACCAGAGAATCTTATTTCTCACCATCTTGGAGTCCTTCGGGTGTTTTTTTAGCAAAATCCATGCTTTCATGTGTCTTGTACTGAGGAGAGGCTTCCGTCAGGACACTCTGCCATAGAGCCCCGACTGGTGGTGGGCTGCAGTGATGGTTGACTTTCTTCAACTTTCTCCCATCTCCCGACTGCATCTCTGGAGCTCAGCCACAGTGATCTTTGGGTTCTTCTTTACCTCTCTCACCAAGGCTCTTCTCCCCCGATAGCTCAGTTTGGCTGAATGGCCAGCTCTAGGAAGGGTTCTGGTCATCCCAAAAGTCTTCCATTTAAGGATTATGGAGGCCATTGTGCTCTTAGGAACCTTAAGTGCAGCAGAAATTATTTTGTAACCTTGGCCAGATCTGTGCCTTGCCACAATTCTGTCTCTGAGCTCTTCAGGCAGTTCCTTTGACTTTTTGATTCTCATTTGCTCTGACATGCACTGTGAGCTGTAAGGTCTTATATAGACAGGTGTGTGGCTTTCCTAATCAAGTCCAATCAGTATAATCAAACACAGCTGGACTCAAATGAAGGTGTAGAACCATCTCAAGGATGATCAGAAGAAATGGACAGCACCTGAGTTAAATATATGAGTGTCACAGCAAAGGGTCTGAATACTTAGGACCATGTGATATTTCAGTTTTTCTTTTTTAATAAATCTGCAAAATTGTCAACAATTCTGTATTTTTCTGTCAATATGGGGTGCTGTGTGTACATTAATGAGGAAAAAAATGAACTTAAATGATTTTAGCAAATGGCTGCAATATAACAAAGAGTGAAAAATTTAAGGGGGTCTGAATACTTTCCATCCCCACTGTATATCTACTTCAAACCAATATACATTTCTTTCAGGATTTCTGGGTAAAGAAATGGAAACAATTCCTTTGAATCTCTTAAGTGAACCATCAGTTTACCTAGAACTGTTGGTTCAAAGCACAAATGCTGTTTAATTTGCCAAGTCATACAACCTCATAAAAACTCTTTCAAGAGGCGCATGCGGGGTAGCTTAAAAAATGGCTGTGATACACTGAAGCTCCGCACCGCTCCAGTCTTCTATCCCCCATTGCAGCACTCAGAGTGCTCATCCCAGGCTCTCCCGTCAGCTGGACTCTGCCACGAGGCCCCCTAGCCAATCCAAGATGGCGGCTGTGGCTGCAGGAGGCAGGGATGAAGACACAGAGGACTCTATTGCAGATCAGGACTCAGCAGGTGCCTTAGTCCTCCCCCATCACAGAACACAGTGAGTGATTCACATCTGATTGCACCCTCCCCTGCATCGACTGAATCCCTGATAGGGAGGTCATTTGATGGCCTTCTCATGACTCCCATGAATGATCCTCTGGCTGGCAATTAGAGACCACATTTTACAAAATCGATGACTTGGAAAATAGATCCAGGCGCTACAACTTTAGAATCAGAGGTCTCTCTGAAAAAGTGAAAGAAGTCTATCTAGCAGTCTGGTCCTTCATTAAGAACTTAGTATCAGACATCCCGGAACACCACCTGGAGTTAGACAGGGCCCACAGAGCTTTGCAACTGCCTCATTCAGATGGGCTCCCAAGGGACATCATAGTTAAACCTCATTTCTACGCTGCCAAAGAAGAAGTGATAAAAGGTCCTGAGCACAGACTCGTCATCCACGGTCACCCAATACAGATCTTTGCCAATCTCTCACCTTATACTGTACAGAAACAAAGATCTCTGATACCTCTTCTTCAAGTCTTGGCACAAAAAGAAATAATCTACAGATGGCAGTTTCCACTTCCCCTGAATTTCTCCTATCACAACAAAGGTTATGGCCTTTCATCGTTCGTGGAAGGGGAGTGCCTACTCGTTCAACTGGGCCTGATAATGCAAGAAACCCATCTACCATCAAACAGCAAAGGTTCTTCTTCTTCAACAAAGAGACCACCTCCTCCTGGTCCCCTTATGCCTGCTTGGCAGAAACAACACTCCAAGAGGTCAAAGGAATCTCAACCACCTTGAGGATGTCACACAAGATGATGTTATCACTGTTTTGAATTGTTCTCCCTTAACCGAATCCTCTAGGAATTTTTTCTCTTTTCAAGTCTGACTCTACCCCTCATCCCAAGCTGGATTGGCAATCCTTTAGGGACATTCTCAGGGGGTGGGAAAGGGAGAAGGGCCTTGACCCAAAGTTCTACATTATTTTTAGGTTTGCAGTTACATGGTATTTTACAGATAAGAGGGTGTGTTCTTGACAAATTTCAGTTGTGCCAGTGTTTAACCATGGTTTCTATCTGATCAAAATACCTTCTCTGGGGGCTCCCAGGGCTTCCTTTTAGGGGGGGAGCACTGGGAACTTCTATATTTTTGCTGATTATCTGATTTCACGAATCCTTTATTTGGGGTCTTGTGCCGGGGCTCCCTTGCTGATCCATATCTCCCCAGAGGGATCCCGTGATTCATGGGGAATACAGCAGGGGGTTCTGGAGCTGTGGGGGCCAACATCTGGGCCCAGTATCTCCCCTCCATACTTGGGGTCAGTGTTCTGTTCATTTGAAAATTATTTTATAATTATAATTAGTATAATTATAGTATAATAGTATAATTAGTTTCTCCAAGGCGGGGGGGACCGTAGCGGCCGCAATGCACCTCCATCTGCCTTTGAGGGGCATATGTTTTCCACTCAGAGACGGATTGATGTTCCCCTAACGGGACTTCAGACTTCTCAGGTCATGGGGTGGGATGTGGCTGATCCCTTCCCAACCCGGGTGGGGTTGGGCATTTATGGCCTGCGTTGCCTAATTTTTGTTCTCCTTCCCTTTTTCACTTTCTCCCTTCTCTTCCCCTTCTCTTTCCTTGTCAACTTCTGATTTCCTCAAGATCTCCCAGGAAGTCTTATATTATCAACTCCCAGGGTCAAACTGCAAGACGCATTGTCAATGAACCTCATTGCCAGGAGACATTTCTAAATTGGGTGAGAAATCGTTTTTTTTCCGAGTTATACCTCTGATCCAATGTCTAACACAAAATCGCTACTTGTTGGTGGTGGGTACCATCGATGGAGAGACCCACACATTTGTCTCCTACTATACTCCAAACAAGGGCCAAGCGGGGTTTTTTGAATCATTGACACTAAAGCAACATCTTAAGGGTACAGTAATTTTCGGGGGGAGATTCTAATATAGCCTTTGATCTTTCCTTAGACAAATCAGCGGGTGGGAAACCTAAACCCAAACGCCCCCCCAGACATAACTTAAAAATAGCACAGCTTTTACACTCGATTGGACTGGTAGATATTTGGAGGGAACTAAACCCCCATGAAAAGGACTATACACACTTTTTTGCCCCACACAATACTCGTGCCATGATTGACCACATCTTCATGCAGTCTACTTATATTCCTATGGCCTTAACTTCCAAAATCAGAGACACACCTCTATCAGATCACTCCATTATAATGTTAACTAACCAATGGCCCTTAGGGGCATTGGGCCCCTTCAAATGGTGACTCAATTAAGCTCTTTTAAGTGACCCAGTCCAATGTACAATGTTAGAAAATGCCCCGAAGGAGTATTTTATTAATAATGATAACGACTCAGTAACGCCTGAAACCCCATTGGCAGCCCACAAATCGGTTATGAGAGGAACGCTCATCTGGATCACTTCCAAATTGAAACGTGAACGCAGAGCCCAAATTCAAAAGCGTACAGAGGAATTCCTCTCACTGAATGACACAAACGCAACCCCACGCCTGACACTTCAGCCCAGCTCGATTCAGCCCGAGTAAACCGTAACCTAGCTTTAACTACAGCAGCAGAGAAACACCTTAGAGGGATGGGAGCTAAATTATATTCTCAGAAGGATAAGATAGGCTCTAAATTAGCAATTAGTCCTTAGCCTTCCCAAAAATTTGCACCCCGTCAGGTGACCTAACCCCAAATCCAACTCGGATTATGGAAGCTTTTCCAGTGTTCTACTCAAACCTTTATGATACAAATTCTCCCCCTCATAAAGTGGAAACTTTTCTTCAAGACCTCCCCATCCCTAAAATCACTCGGAACCATAGACATCTGCTTGACACACCTATCTTGTCAGAGGAGGTTTTGGGGACAATCAAGTCTCTTAAGTTGGGCATGACCCCAGGTCCGGATGGGTTCTCGGTCTGTTACTATAAAAAATTTGGACCCTAGCTATCTTCTTATATAGCTCGGTTCTTTAACTCCCTCAGGGATGGAGCCCCCCTCAGCAGGGATCTTAATTCTGCCTATATCTCTGTCATCCCCAAACCTGGGAAAAATTTGAGTGATGTTAGCAACTAGGGATGAGCCGAACACCCCCCTGTTTAGTTTGCAGCAGAACATGCCAACAGGCAAAAAATTTGTTTGAACATGCTAACACCGTTAAAGTCTCTGGGACACGAACATGAATAATCAAAAGTGCTAATTTTTTTTTTAATTTTGGCCAGGGTTCCCCTTAATATCCATACCAGACCTGAAGGGCCTGGTATGGAATTTAGGGGGACCCCCCACGTTATTTTTTTTTTAAATTTTGGTTCGGGGTTCCCCTGTGGGGAATTCCCATGCCGTTTTTATCAATGAACTTCTATGTGTATTATCGGACCGGCAATGCATTAATAGTTTTAAATGACTTTTTTTCCTTTGAAATGTTATTTTGCTGTCAGACTGTTCTAAACGCGGGAAACATGTGCCCCTTTACAGGCATACTATAGACACCCCCAGGTATGAAATTTAAAGGGATATTACACTTTTATTGTTTCACTTTAAACATTATTAAAATCACTGCTCCCGAAAAAACGAACGTTTTTAAAACTTTTTTTTGCATTGATCCATGTCCCCTGGGGCAGGACCCAGGTCCCCAAACACTTTTTACGACAATACCATGCATATAAGCCTTTAAAATTAGCATAGACTTTTAAAGGGTGTTCCGCTGCATTCGAATTTGCCACGAACACCCCAAACTGTTCGCTGTTCGGCGAACATGAGCTCAACTCGAACTCAAAGCTCATCCCTATTAGCAACTATCGCCTGATTTCCCTGATCAACAATGATCTCAAAATTATGACAAAAATTCTCGCCTCAAGACTAACAACTTTTATTGTGAAATATAGTCACAAGATCAAGTAGGCTTCAACCCTGGGAGACAAGGCCTGGACCAAATTAGAAGAGCCATAAACATAATCTCTTTACTCCACTCCCACTGGTCCCCCCCCCCCAAAAAAAAAAAGGGTTTCCTTCTCTCTATTGATCTTCAAAAAGCATTTGACTCAGTTTCCTGGTCTTACACCTTTGAGATTTTGGAGAGATGGGGGTTTGGCCCCAAATTTCGGGGCATCATCTATTCACTCTTTTCACTCATCCCGACATTAAAGGAGTCCTCTGTGGCCCTCAAGAACACAAATGCGCGCTGTTTGCGGATGACTTGCTCCTATTTCAAACCTTACCATTGACATCCACCCCCAATGTGTACAAATTACTTCAGGATTTTGGCATAGTTTCAGGTCTCAAAGTTAACGTATGCAAATCTGTTGCCTTAAATGTTTCCGTTCCTCCCGATGTAGTAGATCAACTAAAACAAGATTTCTCCTTCACTTGGACCTCTGACTCTATACCCTACTTGGGCATTAAACTTATTATAGGCAAGTTATATTCCGTTAATTATCCTCCCATTGTCAGGGAATTTAGTAGACCAGACTGTGTGGACTGCACAGAAGGAACCAGAAACAGAGGTAAGTGAAAAATTATGGTGTTTATTAAATTAGTGACAAATAAATGAAACAAAACAACCATAGACCCACAAACAAATGGTATATACAAATGGATGGGAAATACCGTAATCGTAACAAAAGCCAGGCTGAGGTCATACACAAGGAGGTCAGTCAGATGGGAAAGGACGGGGAACCAACAGGACAGGGAGAGGATGGATAGGCTGCAGGGCAGGGATCAGGGAAATCAGGAAACCAGAGGGACAGGTCCAGGATGGGCTCAGGATAGGGATCGGATCAGGTCAGGACAGATGCAGGCTCAAGGTCAAGATAACAGGCAGCAAGATCAGGGCACAGGGAGAGAGGTACCAAAGCAAGGATGTGAGGGCTTGCCGGGTATTTATCAGACTGCAGTGATTTGACCTCACATTACACCTGAGCACAGAGGGTGCTGTCTGCTCCACACTGCCGGAATACACCCGCTGATGGACACCGGTACTACGGCCCAAGGATGCAACAGTGCCACCAGCAGGTGAGTCCTCTTATTACAGGTCTTAGGTGTTGGAAGACACCCGCTGGTGGACACTGGTACTGCGATCCAGGAGACTGATAGCGCCACCAACGGGTGAACCTTTTCATGACAGTATCCCCCTCAAAGGAGCAGCCTCCGGACGCTCCAACTAAATGAAATTGTCCAAAGTTCATGGCCTCAAACCGAACAACAGATGAGGGCACGTCAGGCTGGGCATCGGGTACTTCAGGCTGGGCATCAGGCACCTTAGACTGGGCAGCGGATACATCAAACCGGACAGCAGGCACATCAGAGCAGACAGTGGGCACATCAGAGCAGACAGCGGGCACATCCGAGAAGACAGCGGGCACATCCGAGAAGACAGCGGGCACATCCAAGAAGACAGCGGGCACATCCAAGAAGACAGCGAGCTCCAGGTCGTCGAGCTGGGCAGCAAGCTCTGGGTCGTCAGGCCAAACAGCGAGCACCGTAAGGGCAGGCTGGATCACAGGCACCGGCTCAACAAACTGGGTAACAGGCCCCGGCCCAGTGGGCTGGGTAACGAGCCCCGGTTCAGCGAGCTGGACACCGGGCACTGGTCCGGCAAGCCGAATAACAGGCACTGGCTTAACGAACTCCAGTTTAGCAGACTGGGTAACGGGCACCGGTTCAGCAGACTGGATAACGGGCACTGGTTCAGCAGACTGGTTAATGGGCACCGGTTCAGCAGACTGGATAACGGGCACTGGTTCAGCAGACTGGGTAACAGGCACCGGTTCAGCAGACTGGGTAAGGGGCACCAAAACTTCAGGCTGACACACGGGCACCGAAACTCCATTCTGACACATGGGCACCGAAACTTCAGGCTGACACACAGGCACCGAAACTTCAGGCTGACACACCAATATCAAGACATCTGGCTGGAAGGCAGGCAACGAGACACCAGGCTGGAAGGCAGGTACCAAGACATCAGACTGAGAAGCGGGTACATCAGACGGGGAAGTAGAGAAATCAAGCTGGAAGGCAGGCACTGGGACATCAGGCTGGAAGGTGGGCACATCAGACTGGAAAGCGGGCACATCAGACTGGAAGGCGGGCACATCAGACTTGGAAGTGGGCACATCAGACTGTGAAGCGGGCACATCAGACTGGGAAATGGAGAAATCAAGCTGGAAGGCAAGCACCAAGACATCTGGCTGGAAGGCAAGCACCGAGACATCAGGCTGGAAGGCAAGCATCGAGACATCAGGCTGGAAGGCGAGCACATCAGACTGGAAAGCGGGCACAGACTGGAAAGCGGGCACATCAGACTGGAAGGCAGGCATTGAGACATCAGGCTGGAAGGTGGGCACATCAGACTGAGAAGCGGGCACATCAGACGGGGAAGTGGAGACATCAAGCTGGAAGGCAGGCACTGAGACATCAGGCTAGAAGGTGAGCACATCAGACTGGAAAGCGGGCACATCAGACTGGGAAGCGGGCACATCAGACTGGGAAATGTAGACATCAAGCTGGAAGGCAGGCACCGAGACATCCGGCTGGAAGGCCGGCACCGAGACATCAGGCTGGAAGGCAAGCATCGAGACATCAGGCTGGAAGGCGGGCACATCAGACTGGAAAGCGGGCACAGTCTGGAAAGCGGGCACATCAGACTGGAAGGTAGGCATCGAGACATCAGGCTGAAAGGTGGGTACATCAGACTGGAAAGCGGGCACAGACTGGGAAGCGGGCACATCAGACTGGACAGTGGAGACATCAAGCTGGAAGGCAAGCATCGAGACATCAGGCTGGAAGGCGGGCACATCAGACTGGAAAGTGGGCACAGACTGAAAAGTGGGCACATCAAACTGGAAGGTAGATACATTGGGCTGGAAGGCAGGCACCAAGACATCAGACTGGAAAGCGGACACATCTGACTGGAAGGCAGGCACATCAGGCTGGAAGGCAGGCACCGAGACTTTGGGCTGGAAGGCAGACATCAAGATATCAGACTGGGAAGCTGGCACATCAGACTGGGAAGCAGACATATCAGACTGGAAGGTAGGCATATCAGGCTGGAAGGCAGCCACATCAGGCTGGAAGGCAGGCACCGAGACTTTGGGCTGGAAGGCAGACATCAAGACATCAGACTGGGAAGCGTGCACATCAGACTGGAAAGCGGACACATCAGACTGGACTGGAAGGCAGGCACATCAGACTGGAAGGCAGGCACATCAGACTGGAAGGCAGGCACCAAGGCATCAGGCTGGAAGGCAGACATCGAGACATCAGGCTGGAAAGCGGGCACATCAGACTGGAAGGTAGGTACATCAGGCTGGAAGGCAGGGACCGAGACATCAGGCTGGAAGGCAGGCACATTGGGCACCGGTTCAGCAGACTGGGTAACGGGCACCTGTTCAGCAGACTGGGTAACGGGCACCGGTTCAGCAGACAGGGTAACGGGCACCGGTTCAGCAGACTGGGTAACGGGCACCAAAACTACAGGCTGACACACGGGCACCAAAACTCCAGGCTGACACACGGGCACCGAAACTTCAGGCTGACACACGGGCACCGAAACTTCAGGCTGACACACGGGCTGGAAGACAAGCATCGAGACATCAGGCTGGAAGGCGGGCACATCAGACTGGAAAGCGGGCACAGACTGGAAAGCGGGCACATCAGACTGGAAGGCAGGCATCGAGACATCAGGCTGGAAGGTGGGCACATCAGACTGGAAAGCGGGCTTAGACTGGGAAGCTGGCACATCAGACTGGAAAGTGGAGACATCAAGCTGGAAGGCAGGCACCGAGACATCCGGCTGAAAGGCAGGCACCGAGACATCAGGCTGGAAGGCAAGCATCGAGACATCAGGCTGGAAGGCGGGCACATCAGACTGGAAAGTGGGCACATCAGACTGGAAGGTAGATACATCGGGCTGGAAGGCAGGCACCAAGACATCAGACTGGAAAGCGGACACATCTGACTGGAAGGCAGGCACATCAGGCTGGAAGGCAGGCACATCAGGCTGGAGGGCAGGCACCGAGACTTTGGGCTGGAAGGCAGGCATCAAGACATCAGACTGGGAAGCTGGCACATCAGACTGGGAAGTGGACATATCAGACTGGAAGGTAGGCACATCAGGCTGGAAGGCAGGCACATCAGGCTGGAAAGCGGGCACATCAGGCTGGAAAGCAGGCATAGAGACATCAGGCTGGAAAGCGGGCACATCAGACTGGAAGGCAGGCACCGAGACTTTGGGCTGGAAGGCAGGCATCAAGACATCAGATTGGGAAGCGGGCACATCAGACTGGAAGGTAGGTACATCATGCTGGAAGGCAGGCACATCAGGTTGGATAGCAGGCACAGGGTTGGCAAGTTTAGGTGGGTCATCAAGTTCAACTGGCAAGAATGCAGGCTGGAACAGGTTGGTTGGTGTGGAGGCAGGTTGGGTTACTGGCAAGATGGTGAGTGAGGCCCGGAATAATGAAAGGAAGTGGAATAGTGGAGGGCCGGGCATGACAGTGTGTCTAGTGACACATGGGGTTAAAAGTTTCATGGAGAGGTGGGAGGAGAGATCAGGAAAGTAGGAAGGAGTGGCCATATAAAGGGGGGGGCGGAGCAAGAACGGAGCAGTGTGCTTGGAAGGAGACACGAGGAGGCAGAATTTCCCACCCTCCCTCCCTGTGTAAAGTGTTGTTAGTACGGTTTAATGTGTGTGTTTATTTTTCAGGATCGGAAGAAGTTGGTCGTCATGACAGCTGGGGGTGGCTGGTTTGTTGCTGTTGGTCGGTGACGGTAGCGGTAAATAAATGTGGTAAAAGGGGTGGGGGGTCATCAATAGTATGGCCCCTCCTGTGTATTCCGGAAAGGAATACCGGTATTGTTGCACTGCAGGAGGGGGTTGTCTCCGAGCGGCACAGCTGGAGGCCTTATCAGTTTGGAAATATGTTCCTGCAGTGTACTGTTTGGATATGTGGTGAAAAGGGGTAGCTCCGTCATTGACCAACAGATTGGGTTTAAAACATGTTGTTTTATTCTGAAGTTATATGTTATTTATATATTTAAGTTGATTGGAGGTATTTATACAGTTGTTTAATAAAAGGCTGTTGTGGCCATTAATACTCCAGAAGAAAGGTGTGGTCTCATTATTTAAGCTGGTAAGAGGGTGGAGTATGGGTGGCTAACAGTATGGGATAAGATGGGTCCATCTGGACTACACTAGTCATGTGTCGGGAAGAACTTTTGTTTCTTTTTTGGTTTAGCCACTGCAGCTTTGTACGTAGGTGCAGGGTCGTAAGAAATGTATGTAGCTGGGCAAAAGGAAGACCAAGGAACAGTGGCTGGAGGAGGGTTCTGTGAGGTTGTTACAGGTGGAGGAGAAGAGACAGGTGGATTAAAGGCAGGATAGGTGCAGCACTTGGAGACTGGGTAGTAGTATTTGGTAGGGAGCTGAGTAAACTGGGCTGTAGCTGAGGTTGCCATAGGTGACGGGGAGATAGATTTTTGGGAAGGCAGGTGTTTGATGGCAGGGCTGGAATGTTGCACTTAGCTAAGTGCAGGAGATCTGACCATGTTTGTAGCACAGGTTGAACAAATGCTGATTCACACCCGGCCTGCTGATTCACACCCGGCCTGACTAACCAGGGATTGCACTGAATGGATGCAATCAGACAACACCTGCTGTGAACAAGCGGAATAATGTTCCATAAAAAAGGCTGGATCACCTTCTAATAACCATACCAGGGATTCAACTTGGCCATAATTGAAGGGGGGGGGGGAAATCATTGCTCCCTTCGGGAATGCATGACAGGGATGGTTTTGCACATAACTGGATCAGGGGCTGAACATCTTCAAATGACATATACCCCTGATCCACTAGGGAATGAGCTGATCGGATAGTTTCCATCAGCTGGTCACTAGTCCACCCTTTCAAAATCTGGCGACATTATTCGCCATCATCTTCTGCCAGCAGGGAATAATAACTGATTTCATTGAAATCCATATTAGCAGAACTAACAACCCGGATGGTTCCTCAATGCAGCCACGTCTGGTCAGGGAAGGCCTTGGTATACTGTCAGGGAATTTAGTAGACCAGACTGTATGGACTGCACAGAAGGAACCAGAAACACAGGTAAGTGAAAAATAATGGTGTTTATTAAATGGGTGACAAATAACTGAAATATAACAGTGCAAAACAACCATAGACCCACAAACAAATGGTATATACAAATGGATGGTAAATACCGTAATCGTAACAAAAGCCAGGCCGAGGTCATACACAAGGAGGTCAGTCAGATGGGAAAGGACGGGGAACCAACAGGACAGGGAGAGGATGGATAGGCTGCAGGGCAGGGATCAGGGAAATCAGGAAACCGGAGGGACAGGTCCAGGATGGGCTCAGGATAGGGATCGGATCAGGTCAGGACAGATGCAGGCTCAAGGTCAAGATAACAGGCAGCAAGATCAGGGCACAGGGAGAGAGGTACCAAGGCAAGGATGTGAGGGCTTGCCGGGTATTTATCAGACTGCAGTGATTTGACCTCACGTTACACCTGAGCGCAGAGGGTGCTGTCTGCTCCACACTGCCGGAATACACCCCCTGGTGGACACCGGTACTACGGCCCAAGGATGCAACAGTGCCACCAGCAGGTAAGTCCTCTTATTACAGGTCTTAGGTGTTGGAAGACACCCGCTGGTGGACACTGGTACTGCGATCCAGGAGACCGATAGCGCCACCAATGGGTGAACCTTTTCATGACACCCATGTTACGTAAATGTGAGGAGGACTTGATCGAGGTGTGGTCTTTCCTGGCTGGGCAGAATAAATGACATTGTTACTATGTTTATTATACCTCTTTAAATCCCTCCCAATACCTATAATGAAAAAAATGCTTCCTAAAGTCGCAAATCATTTGTTTTGTCTGGGGGGAAAAAGAGTTACCAATGCGCCAAAGATGTTCTTTTTCGCTTGAAAACTCAAGGAGGTCTGGGACTCCCCAACCTTTGGTGGTACTACCAGGTTGCTCAATTAGCACAAATTTCAAAAGTTTACTCCAGGGGGCCCAAACTGATTGGGTCTCTATGGAGAGACAAGCAGCCCCCCTAAATACACTAGACTATCTGCTTTGGAGCAATTCCGCATTGAGACCCTCTTATCACCTACCCTTTCCCATACCATGGCACTGTGTGATGCATTGCACAAACAGCCTTTGTTAATCTCCTGCACAAGACCATTATCTCATACAATATATTCCATAACCCATCCCCCCCTGGCATGAACATACAAGCCTTTCGTTGGTGGCTAAATAAAGATCTATTCCAAATAGACCACTTCTTTAACTCAATGGGACCAATCTCTCTGGGATACTGTTTGCCAAACTTGAAATGCCCCTTCTGAGAAATTCAGACTCTTCCAAAGTAGGTACTTCCTAAATTCCATATAGCTGGACAAACCTGAACCCCAAAATCCATGCTTTATGAACAATGATGTTCCAATCTCATAGATCAGAGGGGAGGCATCTCGATTATTTACTCCTTACTGGCATGTAGAGACGACAAACCTTCCTATATCCGAACCTGGGAGCTTGACATGGAGATTTTGTGGGACCAAAATTAGTGGTTTCAAGCATTCCAATGCTCATACAAAGGTTTCATGAACATCTCCCTAAATTAAGCTAATGTTAAACTCCTTACTAGGTGGTACTATGTTCCCTCTAGATTGGCAATGATTTATCCAGATACTTCCCACTTATGTTTTAGAGGGTGTAACCTAGTATGTTCCATGTTCCACACGTGGTGATCCTGTCCTCTCATTAGAACATACTGAAACATAGTCTTCCACCTCCTGAGGAAAGTTACAGGGTGATGTGATGATCCCTCAAGACCCCACAATAGCTCTCTTGAGTCATAAGGATGACAAGGTCTCCAAACATACGCAGGCCTTGGTCTTTTTCATGCTCCTGGGAGCTAAGATTATGCTCGCTGGGGCATGGAAGAAACCCTCAATCTAATTTCTGGCAACAAAGAGAAAATCTCCTGGGTTATGACTCAGGAACAAATAGTGGCTAAGCTTCAAGATAAAACACTGAAATTTGAGGCAATATGGGAATCCTGGGCAACGTATATCAATATACCCCTCTGTCCGGGTATCACATCCTCCTAATAGGACTTTCCTGGCACCTCGCTCCTTTCCTGTTTTCTCTTTTCCTTCCATTCACACTCTCAGGGATACCTCGGTATCTCCTTTTCCCTGTATCTCCTTCTCTTTTTTCGCTTTTTTGCAGTCTTCTCCTACAGGGGGAGTAGCTTTTACCCCCCCCCGTAAGTAGTAAACAGTTAAACGCAGAGACCAGTAGGATAAACACTTTAATCAGATCAAGGTTTGGACTAATATGCCCTCTGGGTCCCTTTGGTTTATATAAAGATGGTGCTCCCCTGTCCCGGGCCGGCAAATTGTTGATGCCTTAGATGCATTTGGGGGAGTATGGCCCTGGCCGCCGTGTTGTGGTGGGGGTAACTTCACATCCACAGATTGATCCCAAAGGGGTGGTGTGGCGATGTCCTTTCATACACAAGGGACCTGGTTTGTCGTCCTCTCTGGCTTCTGTGCTTTACCAGACTCTTCTGTGTCCGGGACATAGGGGGAGCGCAAATTTTTCACATAGAAGCGCTTTATTTTTTCCTATAGATATTGCGCATTTTCAGCCCTGAATTCTAATTAAGACCTGGTTACAATGTCCTTCAACGTATTATATTTTGTTTATATAATTGTATAATTTCACTCTTGAGCCTTGCGGGCTGATTTATCTTTTGATTACATTTTTTTTTCTGTTAAAACTCAATAAATATAATGAAAGATAAAAACTCTTTCAAACCAGACCATAGCTTCTGTGATGTAGGACATGACAAATCCATCCTTCTGCAGCTATTCCATGAGTCTAATGGTATAACTTTGGTCCCTCTACTTATCTCTACTCCTCTCTGGTGCAAAACACTACCCTAGTTGGCAGCTAATCAACATGTTAAATGGAAACATGTCAGTCCTGGTTCTTTGCAACAATGTTATGTGGCCTACAGAATTAAAAGGATGAGAAGGAGTAGTGTACAGGAGAAGGCAGAATAGATTGGATAAGTGATGCAAGTATAATGACCACTCGATCGGGAAATGTAGGAAATGTTAGATACGACTTTTGGTCAATCATTGCCTATTGCTTTCCCTAGTGGGGTGATCCTTAGGAGAAAGTTCCAACTACAGGCAGAGAGATGCCTAAACATCATTGCTTCCAATGCTCTTCTGCATCTATTGAAGCAGAAGTATGTACTTAGCATTGGACAAGCAATGGAAAGGCAAACCTCTGGTCTTTTGCAAAACCGGATGAGATATCTGTCTCTCTAAAGCTATTTTTATTCTGCTAAAGGAATGTGCGAATAATGTTATATGTTGGATGCATTGACTTAAAAGACAAAAAGGTCTGGTCATTCTTTAAAATGTAAGGAATACATGAATGAATGTAAGAACAAATAAAACATATATACATTTTATAAGTGTTTCCCTGTGTTTTTCAATATTTGTTTTGCCAAAATCTAAGAAATACTGAAATTTAACTTTGGCAACCATATTGGTTACATCTGAAATGCCCCTTTCTTTTGTGTAATAGACTATATTTACTAGCATTTCCATCCACTCCCCCCTACACCTTTCACTTGACAGCCTCTAAACTAGAATGCTAATCTGGATATTGTAATGTTAATGAGGTTATGGAGTGCCCACTTGCCGTTGTAAATTCTTGTATACCCAGCCAATATTTAAAGAAAGGGGCTATTCAAATTCTAACTGAACAGAAAATCAGCTAAGTCAAATCTCCAACTACAGACAAGTATCTGGGCATATTAAAGGTTCATTTTGTAGAAAAGGCATGTGCATGTTAAGTGTTCTGTCACACCATCTACATGGGAAATAATCCAAGTATCTAATTTAAGTGTTTGTAGATGTTGCCAAGAAGAATGTTCACGTGAGTCTTTCCGGGTGTTTTTTTTCCAGCCTTAATGGTTTAATAGGACTCGAACATTAGTTACTTTGACATTTAAGACAGTGTATTAAAACCTAGTTAGCTGAAATTAATAGTGTTCTGTTTAGTTATTAAACAATGGTTTATGCACATTTTAAGCATTTGTTGTTTTTTTTAGGTACATTTTTAAAATGTTATTTTTTTGTTTTTGCATATTTTATTTTCAATATCTTTTGTCTGTATCTATCTGAGAACAACCAAGGCACAAAAAACTGTAATTTAGAGGTTTTTTCTTTTTGCAACACCTTGAGACCTGGTTCATACTAGTGTGATTTCAGATGCGACTTCAGTCACACAAAATATCAATACAATGTAAATCACATTATTTTCACGGGTGCCTATTCACATCAATGCAGAAATCAATGGAAAAGGTACATGTGCTATTGTGGTGCAGTTGTAGCTTAATTTTTGCCCCATAAAAACGTTAAAAATGCAAAATGTCCAACTATGAAATTGCACAGAAAATTGGATCAAGTTGCAGCTAATATGAACCCAGTCTAAAGGCCCATACACACGATACGAAAACCTGATGGAAAAATTTGTACAATGAGCTGTCTGCCAATTTTCGGATCGTTAGTACGGTGCTTTCGACAGCCGATTTCGCTTTTTTGTCAGACAAAAGCTGGATGTGCAGACTATATAATTTTTGGCAGATTTGAATTCAACGTTCGATTTTCATTTCATCAGTACGGTTTTCGTACGAAAAAAATCGTAAGAGCAAGACTACGCATGCTCAGACAAAAGAATACATACAAAACTATTCAACACATTGGGGGTTATTTATGAAAGGCAAATCCACTTTGCACTACAAGTGCACTGCAAGTGCACTTGGAAGTGCAGTCGCTGTAAATCCGAGGGGGACATGCAAGGAAAATAAAAAACAGCATATTAGCTTGCACGTGATTGGATGATAAAATCAGCAGAGCTTCCCCTCATTTCAGATCTTCCCCTCAGATTTACAGCAACTGCACTTCCAAGTGCACTTGCAGTGCACTTGTAGTGCAAAGTGGATTTGCCTTTCGTAAATAACCCCCATTGTGTCACTTTTGACATTGTAATCTGTTGTACGAAAATGTTCGTATTGTCAGTCACTTCTTCACTTTCGACATGAGACTAGCATGCCATAAAAAACGGAAGTTCAGTCATCCGAAAATCTAAGCGTGTGTATGAGGCTTTACTCTTTGCTCTGCTTCAGAAAGTAAATCGAGTATCCATATGGTAATCATGGTAAACATGGCAGGTCATTCTGTGTCCACACTGCTAATAAATAAGCATGTTATGTGTTAAATCACGTCGTTCGTCGAATTCCGAACGTTATGGGCCGTTCGCGCCAAATTTGTGTGGCGTGTCACGGCCCATAATTCACTGCGGCATCGCAGTGCATTGCTGGCTGATGATTGGCCAAGCATGCACTATGACCCGCATGTTTGGCCAATCACAGCGTCGTCGGTAGAGAGAGCTGTAATTGGCCAAAGCCAGGGTGGCTTTGGCCAATTATGGCTCAGGGGGTTTAGAACACGCCCCACACTATATAAGGCCGCCTGCACGGCGGCCCTGTGTAGTGTGTGTTCCGGCGTTGAGATACATAGATAGACAGAGAGACAGTGTCATTTCATTTGAGTTAGCTAGATTAGGCAGGACAATCAGTGAGTTAGCTGCACTTACAGTGTATTGTGTATATATATATGCATCCCAGGTGTTGCATATATATATATATACACTGTATTCAGTTTAGCTAGATCCATTCCTGTTATCTTCCTACTGACAGGCAGGCTTGTCTTGTTACAGTATTTACAGCTACCTGAAGAAAATTGCTGGTGTTCTTTTGATCCTATTAGTACCACAGTCAGGCAGCTAGACTATTTACAGTTAGTGTAGTGCGTCCTGCTCACAGTGTTCAGCTAAAACTACAAGTTAGTGTAGTGAGACTTCTGCACAGTGTTCAGCTAAAGCTACAAGTTAGTGTAGTACGTACTGCTCACAGTGTTCAGCTAAACCTACAAGTTATTTTTTTGCGAGCTCTGCACAGTGTTCATCTAAAGCTACAAGTTAGTGTAGTGCGTCCTGCTCACAGTGTTCAGCTAAAACTACAAGTTAGTGTAGTGAGACCTCTGCACAGTGTTCATCTAAAGCTACAAGTTAGTGTAGTGCGTCCTGCTCACAGTGTTCAGCTAAAACTACAAGTTAGTGTAGTGAGACCTCTGCACCGTGTTCATCTAAAGCTACAAGTTAGTGCAGTGCGTCCTGCTCACAGTGTTCAGCTAAAACTACAAGTTAGTGTAGTGAGACCTCTGCACAGTGTTCATCTAACGCTACAAGTTAGTGTAGTGCGTCCTGCTCACAGTGTTCAGCTAAAACTACAAGTTAGTGTAGTGAGACCTCTGCACCGTGTTCATCTAAAGCTACAAGTTAGTGTAGTGCGTCCTCCTCACAGTGTTCAGCTAAACCTGCAAGTTATTTTTTTGCGAGCTCTGCACAGTGTTCATCTAAAGCTACAAGTTAGTGTAGTGCGTCCTGCTCACAGTGTTCAGCTAAAACTACAAGTTAGTGTAGTGAGACCTCTGCACAGTGTTCATCTAAAACTACAAGTTAGTGTAGTGCGTCCTGCTCACAGTGTTCAGCTAAAACTACAAGTTAGTGTAGTGAGACCTCTGCACCGTGTTCATCTAAAGCTACAAGTTAGTGTAGTGCGTCCTCCTCACAGTGTTCAGCTAAACCTGCAAGTTATTTTTTTGCGAGCTCTGCACAGTGTTCATCTAAAGCTACAAGTTAGTGTAGTGCGTCCTGCTCACAGTGTTCAGCTAAAACTACAAGTTAGTGTAGTGAGACCTCTGCACAGTGTTCATCTAAAACTACAAGTTAGTGTAGTGCGTCCTGCTCACAGTGTTCAGCTAAAACTACAAGTTAGTGTAGTGAGACATCTGCACAGTGTTCATCTAAAGCTACAAGTTAGTGTAGTGTGTCCTGTTCACAGTGTTCAGCTAAAACTACAAGTTAGTGTGGTGCGTCCTCCTCACAGTGTTCAGCTAAACCTACAAGCTATTTTTTTGCGAGCTCTGCACAGTGTTCATCTAAAGCTACAAGTTAGTGTAGTGCATCCTGCTCACAGTGTTCAGCTAAAACTACAAGTTAGTGTAGTGAGACCTCTGCACAGTGTTCATCTAAAGCTACAAGTTAGTGTAGTGCGTCCTGCTCACAGTGTTCAGCTAAAACTACAAGTTAGTGTAGTGAGACCTCTGCACAGTGTTCATCTAAAGCTACAAGTTAGTGTAATGCGTCCTGCTCACAGTGTTCAGCTAAACCTACAAGTTATTTTTTTGCAAGCTCTGCACAGTGTTCATCTAAAGCTACAAGTTAGTGTAGTGCGTCCTGCTCACAGTGTTCAGCTAAAACTACAAGTTAGTGTAGTGAGACATCTGCACAGTGTTCATCTAAAGCTACAAGTTAGTGTAGTGCATCCTGCTCACAGTGTTCAGCTAAAGCTACAAGTTAGTGTAGTGCGTCCTCCTCACAGTGTTCAGCTAAACCTACAAGTTATTTTTTTGCGAGCTCTGCACAGTGTTCAGCTAAAGCTACCTGTAGAAGGTTGGTGGTGTTTTCCTGATCCTATCACTACCGCAGGCAGCTAAATAAGCTGCAAGTTATTTTTTTGCGAACTCTGCACAGTGTTCAGCTAAAGCTACCTGTAGAAGGTTGGTGGTGTTTTCCTGATCCTATCACTACCGCAGGCAGCTAAATAAGCTGCAAGTTATTTTTTGGCGAGCTCTGCACAGTGTTCACCTAAAGCTACCTGTAGAAGGTTGGTGGTGTTCTCATACTACAGGTAGGCAGTTGATTTTGCTAGCTGCAGTATCAGTACATGAGTTGAGTTGAGCCGTTTTGAGCTGCAGCATGCGGAAGACTTGGTCGAGTGGATGACCAAGCCGTCCTCATCCTCCTCATCCTCTCTCACCCATGCTCAGGGTACTTTGTCTGGCAAAGCAGCGGCCTCTTCCCTCGGCTCAATGTCATCAGTGACTCCTTCCCTAGCCCCACCATGTCCTCCTGAGGAGTCCCTCGAACTGTTTGACCACAGTGTTGGGTACATGCTCCAGGAGGATGCCCAGCGTTTGGAAGGCTGATGATACTGAGCTCGATGAAGGCAGTAACGTGAGCACGGACAGAGGGGGTGCCCAAGAAGGACAGCAATCTGGCAGTCATGCTCCCCCTGCTGCAGCATACTGCCAGGTTTGCTCCAGTGATGAGGAGGGAGGGGATGATGAGGTCACTGACTCAACGTGGGTGCCTGATAGGAGAGGGGTGGAGGAGGAGGAGGAGGAGGCGGCACATCACCAACGAGGCAGGATGCCCTCCAGGGGCCAGCCTAAGGGCAGCACACTGACTGCATCACACCCCAAAGCTCCACATGTGCAGGGCGCTGCAGTCTCTGCGCGTTATTCAAAAAGTTCTTTGGTGTGGGCCTTTTTTGAGACGAGTGCATCAGATCACACCGCTGCTGATTGTGACACACCTCTCTCCTCCACCCCCTCCTCTTCTTCTTCCTCCATGGCCTCTTCCTGTGCTTTGTCCTCGGAACCAGCGGTGCTCCGTAGCCGTTCAAGGGGCTATGCAAGTACGCAGGCCAAAAGATGCCATGCGGTGCTTGAGCTGGTGTGCTTGGGGGACAGGAGCCACACTGGGGCAGAGGTTCTGTCAGCTCTGCAGGGGCAGGTTCAGAGGTGGTTGACGCCACGCCAACTTAAGGCAGGAATGGTGGTTTGCGACAATGGCACCAACCTCCTCTCTGCCCTCCGACAGGGACAAATGACCCATGTGCCCTGTTTGGCTCGCGTCCTTAACTTGGTGGTGCAGCGGTTCTTGGGCAGGTACCCAGGCTTACAGGATGTCCTGAGGCAGGCCAGGAAAGTCTGTGTGCATTTCCGCCGGTCATATAATGCCAGTGCTCGGCTGGCGGACCTCCAAAAGGAGTTTAACCTGCCCAAGAACCGCCTAATCTGTGACATGCCCACCAGGTGGAACTCAACATTGGCCATGCTGCAGCAGCTGCACACGCAGCAGAGGGCCATCAATGAGTACCTGTGCGACTATGGCATCAGGACAGGGTCAGGGGAGCTTGTTTTTTTTTCCCCACGCCAGTGGGCCATGATCAGGGATGCATGCACTGTCCTGTCACCATTTAAGGAGGCCACGAGGATGGTGAGCAGTGACAGTGCATGCATCAGTGACACTGTCCCCCTTGTCCACCTGTTGGAGCACACGCTGCGTGGAATAATGGACAGGGCACTTGAGGCAGAACAGAGGCAGGAAGAGGAGGACTTCCTTAGCTCTCAAGGCCCCCTTTATCCAGACAGTGTTCCTGCGTGCCCGCCGATCACACAGGAAGAGG
Organism: Aquarana catesbeiana; assembly: GCF_042186555.1. Taxonomy (NCBI): domain Eukaryota; kingdom Metazoa; phylum Chordata; class Amphibia; order Anura; family Ranidae; genus Aquarana; species Aquarana catesbeiana. The sequence goes on along the minus strand of NC_133326.1, from coordinate 447,175,729 downwards.
ACGGGGAGGAGGAAGAGGAGGAAGATTGTGTCAGTATGGAGGTGGAGCCTGGCACTCAGCATCAGCAGCAGTCTTTAAGGGATCAGTCCCAAGAAACACATGGACTTGTACGTGGCTGGGAGGAGGTGGCTGCGGACCATGTCGTCCTTAGTGACCCAGAGGACTCCGGACCGAATGCCTCAGCAAACCTATGCTGCATGGCCTCCCTGATCCTGCAAAGCCTGCGTAAGGATCCTCGTATTCGTGGTATCAAGGAGAAGGACCAATACTGGCTGGCAACCCTCCTTGATCAGAGGATGAAACATCTTCAGGAGGCCTTGCAGAAAGGTCTGTGCAATGCGTTCCCAGAGACTGGGAGGTTACAAACTCCTGTTTCTGGACAACATGTTGCTGAGGCTTCGGTCAGTCAAAGAAGGAACGGTGGAGAAGGTGGCCGTCTGACTGATGCGTTCAGACAATTTTTTGGTCCACAGCCCCAAGGTATGATGGGTTCCAGCAACCATCGCCAGCGTCTGTTTTACATGGTGCAGGAATACCTAGGGGCAAGATCTGACTTGGACACCTTTCCCACCGAAAATCCTCTGGGTTACTGGGTCTTGAGGATGGATCACTGGCCAGAGCTTGCACAGTATGCAATTGAGCTACTGGCCTGTCCTGCATCCAGCGTTCTTTCGGAACGCACATTCAGTGCTGCTGGAGGCTTTGTAACCGATCACAGGGTGCGTCTGTCCACCGACTCGGTCAATCGACTGACCTTCATAAAAATGAATCAGTCTTGGATCACCACCAGCTACCAAGCACCTGATGCTGATGTAACCGAATAATTTTTTTTAAAATCTCAGATCCCTTCAAAGACTGCCTATGCTGATGCTGAGTGACTATCCTGAGTAATTATCCTCTTCCTCCTCAATGATCACGCTGATAGCTTGTAAGAACATTTTTGGTTCTGGGCGCCACCACCAGTGCCTAAGGCCCAATTTTTCAGCCCCTGTTTAACAGGGGCGTGTAATTACAATTTTTGATGCAATACTTTGCAGCAGGGCTCGTTTCTGCGTTCCAACTAGAGTATCTGTGAGGGGTTGCAGTGTTGTGTCACCAGCACCAGTGCCTAAGGCCTAATTTTTCAGCCCCTGTTCAACAGGGGCATGTAATTACAATTCTTGAGCTAATATTTCACAGCAGGGCCCTGTGAGGGCTTACAGTGTTGTGGCCACAACAACACCTAAGGCCCAAATTTCTGCTGAGTATATAGGGCAGGCCCCTACTTTCAAACATCTAACTTACAAATGACTCCTACTTGCAAACGGAAGGAGACAACAGGAAGTGAGATGAAATCTACCCCTAGGAAGGGAAATTCTCTCCTGTAAGAGTTAATATGGGAAAAACATTTCTCCTTTCCACTGATGCTTTCCAATCCTTGTTCCACAAAAAACCCCAAATTTTCAAAAAACATTTGTCATTGGGACAAAAAGTGAGGTGAAATCTTCTGAAGAGGAGGACAGACAGCAAAAGAAATGTCACAGGGGTGATAACCCTTCCCTATGTTTTCCAAAAAGCTTAAAAAAGATTTTTTGGCTGGAGCTAAACACGTTAAAAATGTACCCGTTCAAAATTACAAACAGATTCTACTTAACAACAAACCTACAGTCCCTGTCTTGTTTGCACCGCCTGTATACTGCTGTTCAGAGTATATAGGGCCTGGTGGCCCCACACCTTTCCTTATTTTAATTTGGGTGCGGGGTTCCCCTTAATATCCATACAAGACCCAAAGGGCCTGGTAATGGACTGGGGGGTACCCATGCCGTTTGTCTCACTGATTTTCATCCATATTGCCAGGACCCGACATTACATTAAAGCCGCAAGCAGTTTTAAATGATTTTTTTTCCTTTAAAAATGACATTTTGTACAGGGACTGTTCTAAGCACAGGAAACACACGCCACTTTACAGGCATACTATAGACACCCCCCAGGTACGATATTTAAAGGAATATTTCACTTTTTGTTTTACTTTAAGCATCATTAAAATCACTGCTCCCGATAAAACGGCCGTTTTTAAAAGTTTTTTTTGCATTGCTACTGTCCCCTGGGGCAGGACCCAGGTCCCCAAACCCTTTTTAGGACAATAACATGCAAATTAGCCTTTAAAATGAGCACTTTTGATTTCGAACGTTCAAGTCCCATAGACGTCAATGGGGTTCTAACGTTCGTGCAAATTTTCGGTCCGTTTGCAGGTTCTGGTGCGAACCGAACCGGGGGGTGTTCGGCTCATCCCTAATGGGGAGTTTAGGAGTTCAAAATTAGTGGATAGTGCTTTGTAAAATGACGCTTAGGGTTCATGCACACCGGACTTAAAAATCGCAACTTATACAGGCTGTCAGCATTTTTTTTTTATGCCTGTAAACACACTTCCATGTTAGCTTATGTAGCCATGTACACATAGGCATTCACAGGCGTATTTGAATAGGAGCGTTTATGAAGGAGCGTATTTGAAGAGGAAGCAAAACAAAAAAAAAAACACCAAAGGTGCATTCTGAAAGGAGCTTTTGAGATTAATTTATGCGTGTATGCATAAATTAATTCTCTGCCCAGTAGAATGCATTTACTCTCAACACCATACGCGTATAAACGCATTCTGGCAGAAAAAATCCAGCATATTTTAAACATAAATTCAAACAATCCTGTGCTGGAGGCCTTACTGCAAGTAGCAAGTAGCTCCCTTAGTGCATTCCAAAATGTTATGTAATGCTGTGCACTACACTAACACACTACACTGACACTACACTATACTGACACAATATACTGACACACTACACTATACGCACACTATACTGACACACTACACTATACTGGCACACTATACTCACACTACATTATACTGACACTCTATACTCACACTATACTAATGCTACACTAACACTCCACACTCAGAGTCAAAAACAGTGAACACACTATCTCACTAGTAGCAAACTGAGTCCTGCTCCACCTATCTCCACTCCAACAACACACTGCAAAAGCCTCCTATGAGAAGGAACCTTTTATAGTGTGGGGTGGGACCATGAGCACTCAGCTGTGATTGGACAAAGTCATCATCATAATTGGCAAAGACTTTCACCTGGCCCAATTAGGACCCTGTTATGCACTGTGCTGCATGCAGTGTATTGTCGGGTGCTCGGCAGGCGAACATCCCGCTGAGCGCCCCGTAAATTTGCGTGGTTGCCGAATGGGCTAACAGGCAATGTTCAGGCTAAGCAATTGTTCACCAACTCTAAAGCCTCGTACACACGGTACGACTGTTGGCCAACCGAGCATCTGATTTTTGTCAAAAGGGCGTGTGCCAGGATCTTGTCTTGCATACTAACTTTCTGTTTGGTGAGCATTGATTCCGAGCATGCGTGTTTGTACTTTTGACTTTTGTGTGACGGATTTGTGTATGACCATACAAAAATCTGACGTCAAACCGCTGTTGTTGGCAGAAAATTGGACAACAATTGTCAAAAGGAGCATACTAATGGTAAGATTTTAGGACAAAAGTCTGTCAACAGACAATCCCCTGCCAACAATCGAACTGTGTGTACGAGACCTAATACTCAGGTTAGGCAGGAGAAAACAAGGAACTTTCCAAGGTAAAATTATCTTTGCAGAGGGAATACTTAGGACCCCCAAACTTGTACAGGTTCCACAGTGTTAAAATCCAAACCTAAAAGTAAGTCTGATGTGTGAAGCAAAACAATCCTTCTTTTGGATTTTTTTTAATCATGAAGACTTTTTAGCAGGGCACCTATTTTTTTCATTATGGACTTGATCAGTAGATGTACAGGCAGAGGTATTAAAAACGTATTAAGGTCCCTCATTAGGTAGATGATGAAGACTTGTACAGAAGTAATGACGTACAAACCTATAATGCAGCAATATCATCATATGCAAAACAATGTTATCATTCTTTTGTAACTAACTTTAGTACAATTGGCCTATTAATGTCTAGAATATATTTCCAGGTATCCTGCCCACATATTCCAGTCTAGAAATCCCAAATGTGCCCTTTACCTTGAGTACTTTCTTGTGCATTTTAAGCAGTTTAGTTTGTATTGTTTAACAATGTGTTTTTAACTCTTGTTTAACTCTTATGGGAAGTTTTTTTTCATCTCATGAAATCAATAAGAACTGTCAAAATCTCATCTGAATGGATTGGATTATGCATAGGTAAGCCAGATGCATGTATACATGGCAAGCTTACCCAACATGCACTGTTTAGTAGCTATATTTGCTGAATAGAAAATTAACCATCCAATGATATGATCATTCCTAATGCAACAATTAAAGGCCTTTGCATAAAGATGACAACTGGATGTGTAAGCAAGACCTGGAATTCAAACAACAAAACTTTCCAGTAACAGGTGGCCCAAGCATTCATGTAAATGTTTAGGAGAAGGACTACCAGATGCAATTGTCACCAGCCTAATGCTGATAGAAACAATAGAAGTCAGCTAAAATACAGATTACTAGAATCCCCATGAATGGTCAGCCTTGGGTGTCACTATGGACCTTAACAGCCATGCATAGATCTAATTTTGAAAACCTCATTACAGAGGCAAACAGCATCACTGCAAATTCCTTGCTTCATTCCGCTCAGCAGTCTATTTTTCCACTTTACAAGCCCCCTACTGTAAAACTGAACACTTTCTTATCATAGGAACTTTTCACCTAGTACTTAGCCATTTGCACAACAATAGTATTACCATGACAATCACAATAACAATTTGCCATGTACTATGGAAAATATTTGTAATTTGATTTAAAAAGTTAAAATAGGACTCAAATGGGGTTAAATCTTAGTTGTCACCACTTATCCTTCCTGGACTCAGGGCAGCCTTTACATCCACAGCACATACAGACAGGAAATATTGTCAGAGAAGGGCAGTTTGATGGAGCATGCACCAAAGTGAAGTTAGGGACTTCTGTGGCCTGACCCAGGAACAAAGTAAAAAGTGCCTATTTGCAACCCCTCTCTATAATGGTCCCTAGGACCTACGAGGCCCTTGAGCACCTGCACAGGTTGCACAAGCAGTAGATCCTCGGCTTGGCACTTGCACAGGACTGCTGGGAGAAAAAGCACTACTAAAGGAGTGATGACTTCATACATGTTGTATGACTTCATACAGGTTTGATAGCAAAAAGTGACATTTAACCTGATATAAAATTATGTTCACCTTTCACCAGTCCCTTTCACCTGCTTAAAAATTTGTGGGAAAAGCATAAAAAACAAAGTTTATGCAATGTTTTTCTTTACTGTATTTTGTTAATTGAAAAGTGCCTTTGAACTTGCTAGAAAATTTGACTACTCCAGGCAGTCATCTCTTTAGCACAGCCTCCTCCTTCTTTGAATGTCATATCCCTTTCCTCTCCTGAGAGAGAGTATAATTACTGTCTGTGCTGGCCCAACTACTTCACCTAACTATATGACCTATTATGTAGTTGCAGGGTAGAGCAAAAGGAAATATAAAAAGTTTGACTTGGGTGACAGCTCTGATAATTCTGTTAGGGCTGCTGACATCACTTTTGGATGTTTAGCGCTGCGCTGCGTAAACTGTTGGCGCTATATAAATCCTGAATAATAATAATGTTTACACAAAGAGGCTTTATGGATAAATAAAATATGTTAAATGCACATATACTCTTATGGGAAGTTTTTTTTTTCTTTTGATTAGTCCAGCAACATGAATTCTTTAAACATTGCATATAAATGTTTTATAAGCACATTTCCACATGTTTATCAGGCTAACCTTAAAATGTATGTCAAGCTAAAACATTATTCTTAGTTTTGGATGGCATAGGAAAGGCTTAGTATCCCTGTCAACTTTTTGCTCATTAAAAAAGTTGATTAATGGTGCTGGAACATTGTAGTGAAGGTCCGTGACATGTTAATCCTGAAATTCTTTTGAAAATATTATGTTTATAGTGTCCCTGTGGTGCATCTGGATGTTATGTAGGCAACTTCCAAGCATCAAGGGATTGCCACAATCTCATCAGGTTGGGAATGCAATATTTGAATCTGGCAACGGTTTATTATAGCTGTTTCACTGGCACAATTCTGCCCCAGTTACACCAAGCGGTAAGTTAAAGTTTTTTCTGGCATCGGCTTCCCCAAGTCCATTCAAACATTTGCAAATATTACTGAGGATTACAAATCACAATTTGACCCCGCATCTTCATAAGCCTTGAGGAAAGAGTAATGTCTGGCCCTCTAATAAAATTGTTTTTTGTAACCAATTAATGTTTGGAATGAAACTTAATTTTCATTCCAAACATTAAGTACCCCTGCGCACTCCTATGTAATAACACAAATATATATACAATATGACAATATGTGTTGCTGCTAGGATTTATGAGTGCTCCACTCACTCTAAATGTCACAAAGACACAGTCTGAAATGATCCAGCACTACACTATATTTCTAAATACCATGCAATCCTCTAGTGATCCCAGTATTCAACAGATAAAAAGTGGAAAAAAAACAATCCACGTGTAGTACATGGACTCCCCTGAATCTCTATATGGTGACAACTTTGTTGTCATCATATACAGCAATCTGATATAACACCCATGATAAATCAGATGTAAATCATACAGACTATCATACTACGTTTATTAAAAATCAAAAAAAAAATTAACTCACATTTCTGAGTGCACTACCAGCTGGTGCACTACAGACAAAAGGCAGATGTATTGGATCAATATTCCATGTGGGGTATCATCCTTGTAGGCTGTAGCTTGTGGGTGAGTATATTTGTTTGTTAAAATTCCCTCAAAGTGATTGTAAGGGTTCGTTTTTCTTTTTTACAATATAAAATGGCAAACATATCATACTTACCTCCACTGTGCAGCTCTTTTGCACAGAGTGGCCCTGAACCTGCTCTTCTGGGGTTCCCCGGCGGCTCTCGCAGCTCCTCCCCGCATCAGGTAATCCCCTAGGGGAGGCGCTTCCCCGCATCAGATAACCCCCTCGGGGAAGCGCTTCCCCGAGGGGCTTACCTTGCGGGCGCGCTCCCAAGTCCAGCATTTAGCATCCATAGCCGCCAAATGTATGACTTGGCGCCCACGTCATTGGGTTTAATTGACAGCAGCGGGAGCCAATGACTGCGCTGCTATCAATCTATCCAATAAGGACACGAGACACTGGCCAGAGCTGGTGTGCTCATTCCCGTCGCACAAATTTCGGGGCTCAGGTAAGTATAGGGGGGCTCGGGGGCGCTGCTGCATTGAAAAATGTTATTCACCTTAATGCATGGAATGCATTAAGTTGAAAAACGGCGAAGGTTTACAACCCCTTTAAAGAACCAAGCTGTCATGTAATTTATGCCAGTATCTCCTCGGGTTAGCTGACATGCACTCCAGATGGAGATGGACTATCTAGGTCGCCGGCTCTATCCCTTATGCGTTACGCCATGGCCGTGGCTTCTTCAGAGGATTCTTCTTTCTCCCTCTGAAGAAGCCATGCCCATGGCGTAATGCGTAGCCGACGATGCTATCGTGGGTGTTCTATTAGATTGCTGTATATGATGACAACAAAGTTGGAAGAGATTTGGGAGAGTCCAGTCCACATCCATTGAGCACCCTTTATGGGACAAGCGTATATGACCTGTAATATAGGTCAAAGTGGGCAGTGAGCAGTTGATGGTGGTAGAATAGGATGCACAAGGAGTGTGAAGCACAAGGAACTGAACACCTTTTGAGTGGAATATAATTGAAGTACAGCACTTTTATATATATATCACGTCATGTGGACTCTTTGTAACACTTTTATATACGTGTTTCATTGTTTAATATTGTATAGTTTAAACACTCAAGTAATTTTGGATTAAGATTGGAACTACATGTGGATTGTTTCATTTCACTTTTTATCTGCTGAATACTGGGATCACTAGAAGATTCCGTGGCTTTTCTAAATATAGAGTATAATGCTGGATCATTTCAGATTATTAATTTAAGATTCAAACATTTCTGTGGTGCCTTACTTCCCAGATTGCCTGGGTTTTTACTCCTATTTGTGAAATGAATGTAAAAGAAATGTATTCTCACTACCTGTCCTTTGGACATCGACAGTGTAAGCATGGGCCCACATGGCCTGGGGGATTCTCAGTATACTCACCCTAGAATACCATACTGGTGACCCCACCCCACAATAGGGATAAAACTTTTGCGGAAGGGGGTTTAAAGCAAAGTTCCACCTAAAAGTGGAACATCCGCTTTAAGCACTTCTCGCCCCATGACATGCCACATTTGGCATGTCATTTTTTTTGGGGGGGTGTACCCTTTTTTTGTGGGACTTCCTGTCCCACTTCCTGCTTCCTATCTTCAGCCGCCTAGGCGACTCCTCCTCTTGCCGCGGCCCCTCCCTGCCAGCAATCTTCTGGGACACAATTCACGTCCCAGAAGATCAGCTGGCCAATAGCAGTGCGAGCCCGGCCATGAAGCTGTAAGCTGTCACGGCCGAATGCCCACAGTTACAGTGACATCGCCGAGAGTGGAGCTAGCCTCCGGACGGCCACATTGCTGGACCGTGGGGCAGGTAAGTGTCAGTTTATTAAAAGTCAGCAGCTATGCTTTTTGTTGCTGTTGACTTTTAATAAACTAAAAAACTGGTGGAACTCCACTTTAACAAGACACGTGGTTTAACCTTAAACTATGTAGAGGGTTCTTTACTGTAAGAGCGGCAAGGATGTGGAATGTCCTTCTATAGGCAGTGGTCTCAGTGGGGAGCATCGATAATTTAAAAAACGATTAGATAAGCACCTGAACGACCACAACATACAGGAATATACAATGTAATACTGACATATAATTACACACATACGTTGGACTTGATGGACTCGTGTCTTTTTTCAACCTCACCTACTATGTAACTATGTAACTATGTAGAAAGAGCAGGGCCACATGGTCCCAGGCGTACTTACTATCAAAAAGCAATTTCAGCTCCTAAGCAATCTCCCTGAGCTTCAGGAAACAATCTCAAAGCAGCAGGTTCCACCACCATTGTGTTTATGCACATATGCACATCTTCAGCCCTGTCCCTGAACATACTGTTCAAACTCTGGCAGACTTACAGGGATAAGTCTTTTACCAGAACATGGTACTGAACAACTGGAACACTTGGAACACTCTGCAAAAGCAGCTCCTTGTAGTACATGGTACTTTCCGCAGCAGCATATGCCCTTGTAGCAGTACTTCCAGAACACCAGCAGTCTTTAAGCCCTCTCCCTGGTTTTGAATCCATTGGCATCATAGTACCCATTATATTATATTGTTGACCGGTAGGAGACAAAAATACCTGGAGTTGGTAGTCAGTGGAAGGAAAAAAATTCCCAGCTTCAGTGGTCAGCAGGGGAAAAAAAAAGCCAAGTTCTTTAAAACAGTTCTGGTTTTATTGATCATCAGGAGAAAAAAAAACACCCAATCGTTAGTGATCAGTGGCAGTAAACCATGTCTGCTGTCTGTGGTAAAGGTGAGGAAAAATCTCTGGTGTCAGTGGGAGGAAAAATAAGGCCCAGCATATTTGGGCCATGGGGGAAAAATTCCCAGGGTCAGTGGTCCATGGGTATGAAAAATTTCCCAGTGAGAGGAAAGAAAATCCCCACCATTGGCAGTCAGTGTAAGGAAAAAAAATGTCCACCATCAGTAGAAGGAAAAATGCTCCAGTTAAAAGAACAGGAGGATATTACTGCTTACACCATGCCCCAGTGCCCCCTTTTAACCCTTACTAAGCACCAATGCTCCCTATTACCCTTACTGAAGCATTTCTGGCAATCATAGACTATTGGGGGGTATGTTAGCTTTCTTATTGTTTTCTGCTCTTCCTTCCATCCACTAGTCATTTTAGTCTAGATCATATTTATTTAAAATTGTACTTTGTCATGATCTTCATTGTGCAACCTGCCCAATGCCACATAGCTTCTATCTGAAATCTTCTACCCATGCATGTAGGCTGCGGCTTCCATTTACGTCTAACCAATTTCCATTGAAAAATGCATACAGTGGCATGTATGTGCAGATACAGTTCTAAAAGATTTCTGAAGATCGCGTTGCTTCAGGCAAACTGCAGGATCATGAAAGAACGAGGTTGTAGTTTAGCATACAGCTTGAAAAGCTTTCTGACTAATGGCTGAACAATATTTAATTCCTGACCCTATTCCTATTAGCGGTTCCTTATATCATCACTGAAAAAATGAAGTCCTAGATATGGATTCTCACCAAAAAATGAAGGAGGAAGATTAAACGTTCACCATCAAATATGACAAGTAAATATCAACTTCTGTATAATGTATGTACAGTAGCATATACCCACCTTTAAGTCCATATCGCTCCATTCAACCACGGGCAACAGAAAATACATCAAGTACCTACATACCTACATGTATGGAGGAGCACAGGACTCACTCCATGTGACATTGCTGGTGTGTTGTGATTGGTCCAGCATTGTAACATGAGGAGAGTCCTCAGCCCTTTGTAAGCACCTGGAGCATAAACAGGACTGTCTTTCTTCTGGCAACTAAACTTAGTGGTGGGGAGTAAAGATGAGGTAAGTATGTGAAGCCAGGAAGTGTGTGTGTGTGTGTGTGTGTGTGGGGGGGGGGGTGGCTTTAAAGTTTGACCAAAATGTTTTGGATAGAGTAGGGGAGTAAGCCCTGTGGCACAAGGACACAGACAGAAAAAGTAAAAAATTATAACCGACAAACAGACAAAAACAGGTTTAGCTAGAGAAACACTCCAAAGTAACCCTGTTGCTTTGTCCTGCAAAGTATTTTCTAAGAACTATGAATAATAAATATGCACAAAGCATGTTTAAAAAATTTGAGTAAACACACAGCTGTCTCTTGGTAACCAGTTCTCTCCTTAAAAGCCAATAGAGAATATCAATCATACATCCAAGCCAAACCACCATTCATCATTCTGCCATTCCTTTATGCAGCCACTGTTGACCTAGGCAAAATTAAGTCCAAAAAAGGAAGAGATAACAATTAATTTTTTCTTAAACCAATCCATCAGATCAATCAGTGCTGATCTCTCCAGTTATTTTCAGTGTTAATACAAGCTGGCAGTGCTGTCAGTATGACAGAAAAGTGCCAAAGAATAGAGACGTGTGACACCAAAGGGAGGTGACATTGAAATTATGCTGAATGTTTAAGTAAGACAGTAAACAACAAAGTAAAATGTCAACTCTTGTAGCTTTTACGTGTATTCCATAGATCCTATTGGTACTAATACGTGCATTATAATTATTATTATTATTGTATTATTAGGGATGAGTCAAACCACCCCTTTCTTACCTTAAACTGAACCCAGGTAGGCGTTTCCTCTAGAAATACATACCAGAAACTTACTGTATTCTATGGATGTCAAGGGGAACTCTATGCAAAACAAAAGATAGCTGCATTGGTCATACCAGGCCACATGCCCAAAACATGGGGAAGACCACACGGTAAAGCACCTTGTCCCCATATTAATGAGGACAAGGGCCTCTTCCCTACAACCCTTCAGCAGGGGGCAATTTAGAGTCTGAAAGCTTCTTTTATCAATAAAAGACAATTAAATCCCCCATATACTCCCCCCCATCCCCATGTGAATGAGTTAGGGGAACATTATTGAGCAGTTAACCCTATTTTTTCCAAGGAAAAAATGTACTCTTGCAGTGTGTCCCCATCCCCACTGCAAGAGTACATTTTTTCCTTGGAATTTAGCTTAGATGCTTGTGAGGACCCCAGAGGAAGGAAAAGGTTGCAAAAAAATGTTTCATACAATATCATTCAAATGTCATAAATGTTGGATCATATGTGAGCGTACATATATCTAGATTTCTGGACAATTCTAAATTCAGTAGATTGCATCTGACTGTGTGGCCAGTGCCCTGGAACTTCACCACAATTGTCAGGGCCAGATTTCAATAATGTGCTCTCCAAATTTGTCCTTATTGCTTCTCCATCCAGAGTGGAGATACTGTAATGCCTCATGCACACTGGGCTTAAAAACACCTCTAAGGTAGCCTATGTGTCCAGGGCCTAAGGGTATATAGCAAGCAGGAAAAAAGCTGGTCTTCAGGGCAGGAAATCAGCTTGGTCCATTGAGGAAAGTGTGACTTTGATCCATAAAACTGAAGGATGGCTTAGGAAGAAGTGTTTGGAATTAAGCTAAATTGATGCACAATGCACTACTTATATTTCATTTTAGCCTTGAGTTGGTTTTTAAAGGAACAAACATTGGTAAACACACCTTTAGAAATTACTGACCTGAAATACCTAAACATAAATTAAAGACACAAACAAATACTGTCATATTTATTGGAAATACTAATGATACAAAGCCAAAGCCAGACTTATGATTTGAGATCAGTAACTAGATCTTCTTTAATCCCCTTGTGTGCCTTCATTAGTGTACACATTCATTCATAAAGCATCCATGGCTGCATCATAAAAGTAAACACACAACAAATAATTATGAGGTCAATGGAGTGATTTCCTCTGTAGTATTCCCGAAGGCACTTGTTTGAAGACAAATTGTCTTTTCTCTGGAGTCAACCCATTCATCATCTTGTGACATCTGCACAACAAAACTCAGAGCAGAAGAGACCTGAAGAGCCAGCTTCAGTGAGTTACCTGCTGAACATCCAGGGAATGATTTACTAATGGCTGAAGGCTCTTGCAATGATACACAGTCCTCAAGTTACATGCTAATGCAGCTAGCTGGGCAAACATTGTTTTGTTGTGCATGAATAACTAACAAATTGAGGTGAGGGGAACAGTCACAGCTGTCACCCAGCCACTTGCAGTGTTACATGCACTGCGAACCATGAAGTCTTTGGCATGAAAACAATACAGTAAGCAGCACAATACAGTTTGAATTGCAGTGGGGAAATTATAAAGTACATCTATTTCTAACTAGTTTAATATCGTTAGCATAAGCAGTTTCAAATTGACTTTGAATTTCAGAATTAATTATGTATATTCCCTGCTTTTTTCTATACAATACTGATGTCTAAGAAATTAAATGAAATGCCAAAGGAGCAGGACAAGATAAAATCCTGAAGGAAATGAAATTTAAAAAATATTTAAACTCAAAAACAAAATTTTAATACATTGCAGTTTACAAATCCTTGGCTTGAGTTACTAAACCCACATCAGTAAAATCAGTCTGTATACGTAGTAAAGCAATCTTGTTATGCTCATTGTGGAACCTAAGGGGTTAATTCTCTGCATTGTATAAAAAGGGTGTTTGATCCTGTCTCCTCTGATCCTCCCCTTATTCCAGTGTCTCCAACTCATCTCCGGATATTTTAGAGGCCAGGGGACAAGCTGCACATGCCCAATTTGGTGTGTATTTCTAGAGTTTTTTTTTTTTTTCTTGAGAGAGTGCATGTGATCAGCACAGGGCCAATCAGCACTATACAGGCAGAATGTCAGGGATCATGCATCCTCATAGAACAAACTCCTAATACAAGCTTTAACCAGACACAGATAAAAGTCATAAGACTGCTATATACTGCTGATGAGAAAAGGTATTTAGTGGTTTATATTTACTAAAGTAATTGCATTTCCATGTTCTGTGTACTGTAGGAGACCAGATATAGTGAATGCAGGGTCCTGGGTTTAGTAACACTTTAAATGTTGTGGTAGCATTTATTTTCTTTCTTTAGACTTTTTGTCCTTTATTTTTATCTGGTGATCCTGCCAGTAAGTCTGTTATTTTCAACTTACTTTAACAGACCAAGTTGCTCTGCAAAAGTGGTAGTTAGGGGGTTGAGACAAACCATTTAACACCGATAGGGGTGCTTGTAATAGTAAACTTTTATTCATTTATATTAAACCTTTATTTAAAAAGAAAATAAATTGTTGCTGCAATTGCTTAAGAATTGTGAGCAGGAGTTCCGCTTTAATTTGTTACTCCAGTCCATCTAAATCTTGAACCAAACTTTTCTCAGTTCGCTCATCACAAGTGTAGCGTAGTATATTGGTTTTGAAAATTAAAGTGATAAAAGCAGTTTTTTTATTACTTTAATGCATTATCGATTTTAAAGTGATATTAAAGTCTTGTTTTTCTTGTTTAAAAATAACAAACATGTTATACCTACCTGCTCTGTCCAGTGGTTTTGCACATAGCAGCCCAGATCCTCCTCTTCTCAGGTTCCCCCGCCAATGCTCCTGGCCCCTCCCTCCTGCCTCCACAGCAAGCAGCCACTGCTCTGTGTGTCCATTCAGACATGGAGCTGTGGCTTGGCCCCACCCTCTCCTTCCTCATTGGCTCACTGACTTTGACAGCAGCGGGAGCCAATGGCTCCAGTTGCTGCATCTCAGCCAATAAGGAGCGAGAGACTGGGGAGAGCCTCGGTTCTTGTGCACCTTTCTGGATGGAGATCAGGCTTAGGTAAGCATTAGGGGGGCTGAGGAGGGAGCTGCACACTGAAGGTTTTTTATCCTAATTCATAGAATGTATGAAGGTACAAAACCTTCAGCCTTTGTAACCACTTTAAGGTAAAAAAACCTTCTGTGATTAGCCTTCACCTCCAGCCCCCCCTAAATACTTACCTGAGCCAGATCTCAATTCAGCGTTGTGCCTAAGAGAAGCAGTGCTGTTTTCAAGAGCAACAGCGCTGCTCTCTCTCTCTTCACACTGGACATAGAGGCATGGCTGTCAATCAAATAATGTGAGGAGGAAGCCGGAGGCGAGCCAAGCCGCACTGTGTGCACACATCCCAGCTGGGGATCGAGCCTGCATAATTGCCCCTGTAGCAAGCAGCTTGCTATTGGGGCACCCGAAAGGGAGGAGCCACGAATGCAGGTGGGGGACACCAGAAAATGAGGTTTAGGGCAGGTAAGTATGACATGTTTATTATTTTAAACAAAATCGAGCCTATAGGATCACTTTAACCAGCTTCCACTCACCGTACAGTAAAATGATGGACGAGCGGGACTGCTTATGTCCTGGGATGATGTCATACGACATCAGCCCACTCTTGCCACGCATGTGCGCCATCAGAGGCGCGCAGCCCTGCTATCTGTGGTGCGGAGTGTCCCTCGGACGCGGCCCATCACCGATCGTGGTAAGGAGCCAATGACAATGGCTCTTTACCACGTGATCGGTTGTGTCCAATCACAGCCGATCACAAATGTAAACACAGACTGGTAACCCACTGTTACCAGCTCTCCTCTCCTTACACACAGTTCCAGTGTGAAAAGAGGAGAGCCAGGGAACAGTGAGTTACCAATCTGTGTATGTTAGTGTACTGCACACAACACCACAAATTAAAAGAACCTGTCACATCGCCCATCAGCATTGTTACAGTCCTCATCAGTGCCCATCACTGTTACTGTTGCCCACCAGTGCACCTGTCACCCTTCAGTGCCCATAAGAGCACCTGTCACCCATCAGCAGTGTTACTGTCACCTATCAGCAGTGTACCTGTCGCCCATTAGTGACCATCAGCAGTGCACCTGTCACCAATCAGTACCTGTAGCACATTGCCTATCAGTGCCTCCATCCACAGTATACCCTTCACACAGCAGACAATCACCAGAGTACCTGTCACACAGCCGCCCATCAACAGAGTACCCGTCACACAGCCACCCATCAGCAGTCTACCAGTCCTAGTGTCACCAAAGCCAGCCATGTCCAAAAAAGTTTACACCAGTGAGGAGGCATTTCAGATCCTTAGTCTCTGATGAGAGACTAAATCCTTAGACTGATGAGAGCACCAGGAAGTTCTCACAGTCCAATTCGGATTTGGTGCATGAACTCATCTAAAGTAGTGGAACGGTGACCGAATATGAGGAAGAAAGAGTCTCTCCTAAAAGGATACGGTGCTCTGAAAACCAGACAACCACCAGCAGCATCGTACAGTAAACCCCAATGGTCAGTTGATGCTAGACCCCAGGATGAAAGGCCTAGGCCCAGTACCAGCACTGGAGTATCACATATTCCAAAAATCAGGGCCCAAACATACCTCCCAGAAGCTCTTGCCAACCCATTATGGCTGTCTTTCAATTCGGGATCAGCAAGTATTCTCCCTTTCACCGCACAGCCAGGTGTGAGGGCCAAAACTGAAAATATTTCAGAAATTTATTTTTTTAAATGTATTTTTGCCCGACAGTTTACTTCAATTTATTATGGACCAGACAAATCTTTTTGCCCAACAATATATTGCTAGCAACCCCAGAGTGGAAACGTCGGACATTGTAGGAGTTCAAATTTTTTATGGGCCTCACCCATAACATGGAGCTAACAAAAAAAGTGAAGGACATGCCTACTGGTCCGCCTACCCCATCCATCACATGCCCATTTATTCTTCTTCTTATTCTTCTTGTCCATGGGGGGGCAAGGAAATGTTTGCCCAGGGTCCAATCAGTATTAAAGATGGCCCTGAATATACCTGGATACTAACATTTATAGGTAAAGTTGATCCAGGGAAAATCTGATTGCCTCTCGGAGGATCAGGAAGGAATTTTTTCCCCTGCTGCAGCAAATTGGAGCATGCTTTTTTTTTTTTTGGTTGAACTAGATGAACTTGTGTCTTTTTTTCAACCTGACTAACTATGTAACTGTAAAAAAAAAAAAAAAAATGTTTTAATTTTCTTTCCACAGTTTCCGAAAACTTGTAGAAAAAAATGACATGTTCAAAAGACTCATAAAGCCTCATAGAATATACATTGGGGTGTTTGCTTTCCAAAATGGGGTCATTTTGTGTATAATTCCACTGTCCTGGTGCTCTAGGGCCTTGTAATAGGTATAATTTATGTCCATAGAAGGTGCTACTTGGATGTTGGGCCCCTGCATGTGGCCAGGCTGTGAAAAACACATGTGGTATACTCAGGACAAGTAGCAAAATGTGTTTTGAGGTGTAATTGGAAGTATGCCTGTGCCACGTGTGAGAAATAACTTAATATGTTAATATGACAATTTTGTGTAAAAAAAATAAAAAGTTAATTTCTTAAATTTCCCAAGAATTGTGGGAAAAAATTACAACTTCAAAAAACTCACCATGCCTCTTACTAAATACCTTTGACTGTCTACTTTCCAAAAAAGGAGTCGTTTGGGGGGCATTTGTACGCTCCTGACATAGCCTCATTTCTTGAGGCCCTGATATCAGTACATCAGGTGTGATCAATTTTCAATGATTGGTGCCAAAGCTTGTAGGCTCTATAATTTCAGACTCCACTCACACCTAGGCGATTTGAATCACAGGCGGCACTGCCACAATTCTGCCTGTGATTCCAGAATTGCGGCAAAATGCGGGACGCATTTGCGATGCCATTATTTCTCAATGGCACCCTAAATGCGGTGCGATTTTGCCGTGATAAACCGTGTTGCAACTGCGCAAAGCTTGTCTCTGAAGAGATGAGTTTTCAGTGGTCGCCTAAAAGTGGACAGAGTAGGAGATAACCAGACAGATTGGGGTAGTGAATTCCAAAAGATGGGAGAGGCTCTGGAGAAGTCCTGGAAATTAGCATGGGAGGAGGAGACAAGGGAGCTAGAGAACAGGAGGTCTTGGGAGGAGTGGAGAGGAACGATTTGGGTGATATTTGGAGACAAGTTTGGTGATGTAGCTCGGGGCAGAGTTGTAAATGGTTTTGTATGTTATGGTTAGTGTTTTGAATTTTACACATTGGGCAATAGGAAGCCAGTGGAGGGAATGGCAGGTAGGGGCAGCAGAACACTGAACAGTTGGTAAGGTGGATAAGTTTGGCGGCAGCATTCATGATAGACTGAAGAGTGGACAGCCTGCAGAAGGTAGGCCAATAAGGAGGGAGTTACAATAGTCAAGGCGAGAGATAATAAGGGAGTGAATAAGTTGCTTAGTGGTTTCAATGGTTAAAAAGGGACGTATTTTGGAGATGTTACAGAGGTGAAGTCTGTAAGATTTAGACAGCAATTGGATTTGGGTCTGAAAGGAAAGGTCAGAGTCCAGGATTAGACCTGGCGCCCTGGCATAAGGGGAGGGACTGATGGTTGTATTATTGATCTTGATGGAGAATGCAGGGGAGGGGGCATGGGCCTAGGGAAAAATTATGAGCTCAGTTTTTGAAAGATTGAGTTTGAGGAAGTGGTGTGACATCCATGCTGATATGTTAGTTAGTAATGCGACAGGAGACTGAAGGAGTAAGGTGAGGAGCAGAAAGATAGATTTGTGTGTCGTCAGCATAGAGATGGTACTGGAAGTTATGGGAGTTTATTAACCACTTCCGGACCACCCAATGCATATATACTGCGGCAGGGCGGCCGGGCTGCGCAAAATCATGTACCTGTACGTGATTTTGTGCACGAGGTGTAGGGGGCGCGCTGCTCCCCATGTGATTGGACACAGTGGGTGCTAATCTGTGAGTCTGGTGGCCGCAACCCACCGACAGCTCTGTAGAGACAGAGCAGCGGTGTGCCTATGTAAACAAGGCAGACCGCTGATCTGTCGGGGAGCAAAAGAGAGATCATGTGTTTCAGCTAAGCTGAAACACTATTTCCCTTTTCCTCCAGTGTATCCGCCCCCCACACAGTTAGAAAGCACCTCCCAGGCACACACTTAACACTTTGATTGTCCCTGAAGTTAACCCCTTCCCTGGCAATGTCATTTATACTGTAACAGTGCATTTTTTAGCACTGATCACAGTATTAGTGTAACTGGTCTCCAAAAAGTGTCACTTAGTGTCCAATTTGTCCGCCGCAATGTCGCAGTCCTGCTAAAAATCGCTGATCTCCATAATTACTAGTAAAAACAATTAAAAAAATAAAAAGTCCCTTAATATATACCGTAGTTTGTAGATGCTAAAAATTTTGCGCAAATCAATCAGTATATGCTTATTGGGATTTTTTTTACCAAAAATATGTGGCAGAATACATATTGGCCTACATTGATGAAGAAATTAGATTTTTTACATTTTTTTGGGGAATGTTTTATAGCAGAAAGTAAAAAATATTGTCTTTTATTCAAAATTGTCAGTCTTTTTATGTTTATAGCACAAAAAATAAAAACTGCAGACGTGATCAAATACCACCAAAAGAAAGCTCTATTTGTGGGAAAAAAATAACATACATTTTATTTGAATACAGCGTTGCACAATTGTTCAATTGTCAGTTAAAGCAACGCAGTGCCGTATCACAAAAAATGGCCTGGTCAGGAAGTGGGTAAAACCTTCCGGAGCTGAAGTGGTTAATTGACCAATGGAGGAGGTGTAAATGGAGAAAAGGAGGGATCAGAGGACAGAACATTGGGGTACCCCTGCAGAAAGAGGAAGTGGAGAGGAGGAAACAGAGTTATAGGTGACACTGAAGGAGCGCTGTGATAGGTGGAATGAGAACCAGGAGAGAGCAGAGTCTTGTAGACCAAGAGAGTGGAGTTTTTTTTGAGGAGAAGGTGGTGGTCAACAGTATCAAAGGCTGCAGAGAGGTCTAGTAGTATGGGTATGAAGTAGTGGCCATTGGTTTTAGCAGTTAGTGAGTTTCAGTAGGGCAGTTTCAGTGAAGTGTAGTAAGTGAAAGCCAGACTGTAATGGGTCAAGAAGGTTGTTGTCAGTGAGGTAGGAGCACAGACGGTTGTAGACTAAGCGTTCTAAAAGTTTTGACACAATCAGGAGCAAGGAGATGGGTTTTAAGTTCTTCAGGCTGGTGGGGTCCAGTGAGGGCTTTTTAAGTATGGAGGTAATCAGTGCATGTTTTACAGGGGAGAGGGAGGTGCCAGTAGAGAGGGACAGATTGAAGATGTGAGTGAGGGAAAATAGGATAGATGTAGAGGGTGGCCATAGTAGTTGTGAGGGAACAGGATCCAGGGGACAGGTGGTAAGGAAGACTTCTGAGAAAACTTTAGCAACCTCTTCGGTAGTAGCAAGGTCAAAAGAGGAAAGTGTTGAGAGTGGTTTTGTACAGGATATGTCAAGTGCAATAGATGTCTGTGCAGTGGAGATGCCCCCAAGAATTGCATCAGTCTTGTTTTTAAAGTGATTGGCAATCTCGTGAGCAGTGAGCGAGTTACTGGGTGGAGATGGTGGTGGAGAAAGTAGAGAGTTAATAGTATAGAAGAGATGAGGAGGACTAGAGGACAGAGTATTAATTAGCGTGACAAAGTAGGCTTGTTTGGCAGCATGGAGGGAGTAATTGTATTTTAAGAAGTCAGATTTATATCGGGTGAATGCATGCTGGGATTTGTTTTTACATGTGATAAGTAATCTGATATTTAATGTGTAAGCACTGTACCGCTATATTTATTGGCATCTATTTCAGTGGATAGCTGCACTTAAAGGGGCAGCTACACGATATTGTAAGGTTTTTGAAATGTTTATTGAAATTAGACTGGGAGAGGCGCTGTAAATTAAATTTTTAGCATTTAGATGCTAAAACTTTTGCGCAAACCAATCAGTATATGCTTATTGGGATTTTTTTTACCAAAAATATGTGGCAGAATACATATTGGCCTACATTGATGAAGAAATTAGATTTTTTACATTTTTTGGGGAATGTTTTATAGCAGAAAGTAAAAAATTTTGTCTTTTATTCAAAATTGTCAGTCTTTTTATGTTTATAGCACAAAAAATAAAAACTGCAGACGTGATCAAATACCACCAAAAGAAAGCTCTATTTGTGGGAAAAAAATAACATACATTTTATTTGAATACAGCGTTGCACAATTGTTCAATTGTAAGTTAAAGCAACGCAGTGCCGTATCACAAAAAATGGCCTGGTCAGGAAGTGGGTAAAACCTTCCGGAGCTGAAGTGGTTAATTGACCAATGGAGGAGGTGTAAATGGAGAAAAGGAGGGATCAGAGGACAGAACATTGGGGTACCCCTGCAGAAAGAGGAAGTGGAGAGGAGGAAACAGAGTTATAGGTGACACTGAAGGAGCGCTGTGATAGGTGGAAGGAGAACCAGGAGAGAGCAGAGTCTTGTAGACCAAGAGAGTGGAGTTTTTTTTTGAGGAGAAGGTGGTGGTCAACAGTATCAAAGGCTGCAGAGAGGTCTAGTAGTATGGGTATGAAGTAGTGGCCATTGGTTTTAGCAGTTAGCGAGTTTCAGTAGGGCAGTTTCAGTGAAGTGTTGTAAGTGAAAGCCAGACTGTAATGGGTCAAGAAGGTTGTTGTCAGTGAGGTAGGAGCACAGACGGTTGTAGACTAAGCGTTCTAAAAGTTTTGACACAATCAGGAGCAAGGAGATGGGTTTTAAGTTCTTCAGGCTGGTGGGGTCCAGTGAGGGCTTTTTAAGTATGGAGGCAATCAGTGCATGTTTTACAGGGGAGAGGGAGGTGCCAGTAGAGAGGGACAGATTGAAGATGTGAGTGAGGGAAAATAGGATAGATGTAGAGGGTGGCCATAGTAGTTGTGAGGGAACAGGATCCAGGGGACAGGTGGTAAGGAAGACTTCTGAGAAAACTTTAGCAACCTCTTCGGTAGTAGCAAGGTCAAAAGAGGAAAGTGTTGAGAGTGGTTTTGTACAGGATATGTCAAGTGCAATAGATGTCTGTGCAGTGGAGATGCCCCCAAGAATTGCATCAGTCTTGTTTTTGAAGTGATTGGCAATCTCGTGAGCAGTGAGCAAGTTACTGGGTGGAGATGGTGGTGGAGAAAGTAGAGAGTTAATAGTATAGAAGAGATGAGGAGGACTAGAGGACAGAGTATTAATTAGCGTGACAAAGTAGGCTTGTTTGGCAGCATGGAGGGAGTAATTGTATTTTAAGAAGACAGATTTATATCGGGTGAATGCATGCTGGGATTTGTTTTTACATGTGATAAGTAATCTGATATTTAATGTGTAAGCACTGTACCGCTATATTTATTGGCATCTATTTCAGTGGATAGCTGCACTTAAAGGGGCAGCTACACGATATTGTAAGGTTTTTGAAATGTTTATTAAAATTAGACTGGGAGAGGCGCCGCAAATTAAATTTTTAGCATTTTTCATAGTCAGGAAACTGTCCATCACTTTTTGAGAGACCCTAAAATTAAAGTCTGGAAATTTTGTTTTATTGAGTCAGTGTTATTTTGTTACTGTGTGTTCTTGTTAACTGTTGTTTGCTATGCAGGAATGTCATTCAGCTGCAGTACTGATCTGTGTCTTCTGACAGCAGCAGGGTGCTGCTCTCAGAATACATACATCAGTGCCTGCAGTGCTGCAGGAGGAGATGTCTCCATCCACAGTTAAAAAAAGAGTGTGTATGCCCAAGCATTAGGGGCATAGTGGTGTTCAGCGGGTGGTAGTTCCTCTGCTTCTGTAAATACTTTTTTCACTTTTTTCTGGCAGAGATTTCATCATCCACATGGATCGACGTGAATGAGGGAATCTGTGGGCTGAACAAAAAAAACATTACATGTATGCCCAACATTAGGAGTATGGCAAAAACTCCTAATGCTGGCCATGCACATAATGTCTTTAGAGGCCCTAGAATGCCAGGACAGTTCATACACCACCAAATGACCCCTTTTTGGAAAGTAGACACCCCAAGGTATTTGCTGAGAGAAATATCTCATTAAAGTGACATTTTTGTTTAAAAGAAAAAAAATGTGGTAATTTTCCAAAAAACTTGTGGCAAAAATGTAAGTCTTTCATAGACTCAACATGCCACTCAACAAGTACCTTGAGGAGTCTACTTTCCAAAAAGGGGTAATTTCGGGGGTGTCTGAACTGCCCTGGCTCAAGAAATGTGATAGGCAGTAAAAAATTAAAAGCTGTGTAAAGTATATACCATAGTTTGTCGATGCAATAACTTTGAAACAAACCAATTAACCACCTCATTACTGGGCACTTTCACCCCCTTCCTGCCCAGGCCAATTTTCAGCTTTCACTGCTGTGACGCTTTGAAGGATAATTACTCAGACATGCAACACTGTACCATATGAATTTTTTATTGTCATTTTAGACAAATAGAGCCTTCTTTTGGTGGTATTTAATCACCACTGGAATTTTTACTTTTTTTCTTAGTTCCTGTTCTAAAATTTTGCAAATAAGTAATTTTTCTTTTTAAATATTTGACCAGAATTTATACTGTTACATTTCTTTGGTAAAAATAACCCAAATTAGTTTACATAGTTAGTCAGATTGAAAAAAAGACCATCTAGCATAACTTTACATTTATCAACATTAAACCTCATTTGCCACATACTGTAGTTGCCCAATTAAACAGTGCATTGAGGTTGGCTTGTACGTTGAAGATATCCTGTAAAAAACGTTATTCCACTGCATAGCTTGGTGTCATCTGCAAACACTGAAATGGTACTTTTAATCCCAGACCTTATATGGTTTATGAATATATTAAAACGTAAGGGCCAACACTGAACCTTGGGGGGCACCACTGATAACCCTAGACCATTCAGAGTATGAATCATTAACCACTACTCTCTGAATACGGTCTTTTAGCCAGTTTTCTATCCATTTACAAATGGATTTTTCCAGACCTGTAGGCTTAACCTTACACATAGCCGTGTGTGGGGAACTGTGTCAAATCCGTTTGCAAAATCCAAGTATACCATGTCCACAACTATAGAAGTTAAACTAACAGGTCTATAGATACTTTTTTAAAGACTTTGGTCCCTTTTTCAAAATAGGCACCATGTTGGCCTTATGCCAACCCAGTGGTACTATGCCAGTCATTAAAGAAGAAGTCCAGCCTAAGCTCGTTTGACTGGGCTTCTTCTATGGGTCACAGGAGTGCAATTCATTTTGCACTCCTGTGTCTCGTTTTCAGCAGAGAGCGGACTGAAGTCTGCTCTCTGCTGATGTCACAGAAATCAGTCCAGGCACCACATCATCGCGACAATAAAGTCTGGATCCGCCGGGTGCCTGGACTGATGCCAGTTTCAGCATCTCAGCGAGCCACTAAGAGCCTGAGATAGCCACTACCCACCCCTCCACAGCTTAGCACTCCAGTGAACGCGCGGGGGGGCAAAGCAAAGAGCTACTGGCTGACAGTCAGCAGCTCTCTGCTAGGGGAGCTGAGAGAACCAAGCAATCAGTGTTGTTCGATCGCTCTGTTCTCAGTGCAGAGGAGCAGTTGTTTCTAATTTTTAGTGACTCTTTAAAAGAGAAGTATGTTCTGACTCAGCACACTTGTTAGCTCGTGATTGTCACTAAACTGTAACTTGAGACGTTGCTCCTTGTATTGTTTGCTAAACTGCTAACAAAAACATTTTCAACCTTAAAAGAGAAGTATGTGTTTTTTTTCCAGAAGCATACTTACCTAGGTGGATGCAGCATCGGACCGAGGTAAGTATGGTGCTGGAAAAAAAAACATACTTCTCTTTTAGGGTTGAAAATGTTTTTATTAGCAGTTTAGCAAACAATACAAGGAGCAACGTCTCAAGTTACAGTTTAGTGACAATCACAAGCTAACAAGTGTGCTGAGTCAGCCCAATGGCTATCGCCCACAGCTTGACTCCTATCGACATACATTGTATTAATAGCATTGATGACCGTCACTTGGGACTAAAGGTAGTTCCATTTGAAAGAGCTCCGTTGTCCAAAATGAAAGTTGTATACAAAAAGAATTTTTTTGAAAATAAGATAAAAGAAAAACAAAAAGAAAGAGAAAATTAGAAAGTATAGATGAGGGGGAAGTGACCAAGGGAGACTGGGATTGGAAGAAAGGAAAGGGGGAGGAAGGAAGGGGAAACAGAGGAAGGGAAAAGAGAAAATAGTCAGGGTAGAGTACAAGGGCTTCTGTGGGGACAATCGTACAAAAAAGGGTTGCTTGAGGGCAGTGGGGGGTGGGGGGGCCCGTGGGTACATGCCCCGCTCACCTCACCATCGAATTATAGTTTTAGGGTGGTTATATCAGGGTCGGTAGCATATTGGCTAGAGTATCAGAGAAGCGGAGTCAGATGGACCACCATACCTTATATTTGTCAAGGGTGCCATTGTCCAGGGCCAACATCTCCTCCATTCTCATGGTATCGTTCATAATCGAGACCCATCTTGACAGGGGAGGAGTGGTGGTTGTCTTCCAGAATGATGGAATGAGCTGTCTTGCCGAGGACATGAGAAAACGGAGGAGACTCAGTTTCTGCAATGCTATTGACCCAGGAATCTTAGGGGAAGGTGTCAGGGTTTCATCATAGATTTTGTTATACCATTCAAATACCTGATTCCAGAAAGGGCGGATCCTCTCGCATTCCCACCAGACATGTAGATAAGTACCTGTGGAAGAAGTACATCACCAACAGGAGGCTGGTGTAGATGGAAAAATTTTGTGTAACGTGGCGGGGTCCCTGTACCATCTCAATAGAATTTTGTAGTTCTTTTCCTGAGAGTAACAGGATATAGTGGATTTGTGAGTAAAATGGAACGAGGTTTGCCAATCCGGTCGGGAGATGTCCTCTCCCAGATCTGTAGACCACATCCTGGTATAAGGTGGTAAGTCATCGTGTGAAAGAGTTTGTAAAAGACAGTATATAGTTGAGAGAAGGTGTCTGGGTGTTTCAGAAAGGGAGCACAACCTCTCAAACTCAGTATGGGAGCGATGGATTTGAGATGAAGAATGTGCTTTGTGAAGGTATACAAGTGGAAGGTGGTGAGCCAGTCGTGGGAACCTGCTGGTGTGACCAGTGTCCCTTGTGATGGGTATATAAAGGAGTGCGCTTGATGCCAAGCTGGGCGTTTAAATGACCCCATTGTTGTCGCTCAAATGCCTTGGGGGAAAGCGGGGTTATCGAACAGAGAGGACAGCATGGAAGGGTCAGAGGACAGAATGGAGCACAAACCTCTATTGTACCAGAGTCTGAGAGAGGCTAGTGTAAGCGGTGAAGTGTAGGACAGACGAGCAAAATTGGTTTTATATCCCCAGAGAAGTGCCCGTAGATTAACGGGTGTTAAGTCCTGTTCTATGGCGACAGAAGCCTTCAGGAAGGGATGGGGGAACCATTCTAGGATGCGTGCTACATGAGTGGCCTTGTAATAGGCAACCCTAGGCAACCCCCGATTCCACATGAATCTGATAGCGAGAGAACGCAGGGATGTAAAGAAGGGTTTAGGGACCATGATGGGGATCATCTGGAAAAGATATAGAAGCTTAGGTAGGGTATCCATCTTAAGGGTATTAATCCGCCCAAACCACGGCAAGGAGGAACCACCCCACTCTTCCAGATCCTTCCATATGCGGGAGAGTACAGGAATATTATTCAGGGAGAATAGGTTAGAGAGGTTAGAGGGGATGGTAACCCCCAGGTAGGATATTCATTGTGTCTGCCATTGAAAGGAAAAGTTTGATCATAGTGAGGACATCATGGAAGTTGGAAGGAATATATTTACGCACTTCAGTCTTGGTTATGTTGAGTTTAAAATTACTAAAGGAGCCAAACTGACGAAATTTATGGAAAAGGGATGGGAGTGAGGTGTGGGGATGTTGCATATAAACTAAGAGGTCGTCAGCATAAAGGGACAGTTTATGGTGGGAGTGGGGTGTTTGAATGCCTAGGATGGAGGTATCCTGCCAGATGGTGCATGATAGATGTTCTATAACGATGACAAATAGTAGGGGAGAGAGGGGGCAGCCCTGCCGAGTACCATTGGAAATGTGAAATGGCTCTGAAACTGTGCCATTCACTAAAACCGAAGCAGATAGTTGGGAGTATAGGGACATCACCTTAGAAATAAAATTTGTTCCTAAGCCCAATTGTTCTAGTGTGCGTTGGAGAAATCTCCAGTTGACCCTATCGAACGCCTTTTCCGCGTCAAAGGATAGAAGACAGGCTTTTAGGTCTTTGCGTTGGATATAGGAAATGAGATTAATTGTTTTGGTGGTGTTGTCCCTCGCCTCACGGCCTGGGACGAATCCCACTTGGTCATTATGGATCACTCCTGGGAGGAGGGGGGATAAGCGGTTGGCCAATACCTTTGCGAACAGCTTAAGGTCAATGTTGAGCAAAGATATTGGCTTATACTTCTCTTTTAAAGAGTCCCTAAAAATTAGAAACCATGGCTTTAAAAAGACTCAATTCTTTTAGGATCCATGGGTGTATGCCATCTGGTCCAGGTGCTCTATCCACATTTTATCTGTCTGAATATTTTTGGACCATATAGTTACATAGTTACATAGTAGGTGAGGTTGAAAAAAGACACAAGTCCATCAAGTCCAAACTATGTGTGTGATTATATGTCAGTATTATATTGTATATCCCTGTATGTTGTGGTCGTTCAGGTGCTCATCTAATAGTTTTTTTAAACTATCGTTACCCTCCGCTGAAACCAATGCCTATGGAAGGGAATTCCATATCCTTGCCGCACTTACAGTAAAGAACCCTCTACGCAGTTTAAGGTTAAACCTCTTTTCTTCTAATTTTAGTGAGTGGCCACATGTCTTATTAAACTCCCTTCCGCAAAAAAGTTTTATTCCTATTGTGGGGTAACCAGTATGGTATTTGTGAATTGAAATCATATCCCCTCTCAAGCGTCTCTTTTACGGAGATAATAAGTTCAGTGGTCGCAACCTTTCTTCATAACTAATATCCTCCAGTCCCTTTATTAGCTTTGTTGCCCTTCTTTGTAATCGCTCCATTTCCAGTACTTCCTTCCTGAGGACTGGTGCCCAGAACTGGACAGCATACTCCAGGTGAGGCCGGACCAAAGTCTTGTAGAATGGGAGAGTTATCACTTTACCCTGGAGTTAATCCCCTTTTTAATGCATACCAATATTCTGTTTGTTTTGTTAGGCTCAGCAATGGCATGCAATTCCAAGCTGCTGCTATCATCTACTAGGACCCCCAGGTCCTTTTTCATCCTAGATTCCCCAGAGGTTCATCCCCTAGTGAGTAGATTGCATTCATATTTTTGCCACCCAAATGCATTATTTTATAGTTTTCTATATTAAACCTCATTTGCCATGTAGTTGCCCAACCCATTCATTTGTTCAGATTTACTTGCAAGGTTTCCATATCCTGCAGAGAAGTTATTGACCCGCTTAGCTTAGTGTCATCCACAAATACAGAGATTGAGCTGCTTACCCCATCCTCCAGGTAATTTGTAAACAAATTAAACAGTATTGGTCCCACCACAGAACCCTGGGGGACCCCACTTCCCACCCCTGACCTATTCCCCATTTATCACCACCCTCTGAACTCGCCCTTGTAACCAGTTTTCAATCCATGTAGTCACCCTATGGTCCATGCCTACGGACCTTACTTTGTACTGTAAACGTTTAAGGGGAACTGTGACAAATGCTTTTGCAAAATCCTTCCTTTATCTGGATGGCAGCTCACATCCTCATAGAAGGTTAATAGAATGGTTTGGCAAGAACGATTCTTCATGAATCCATGCTGATTACTGCTAATGATACCATTTTCAATAGTAAAATCTTGCATATAGTCCCTTATCATCCCCTCCAAGAGCTTGCGTACTATTGATGTTAGGCTAACTGATCTGTAATTCCCAGGGATGTATTTTGGCCCTTTTTAAAATATTGGTGCTACATTGACTTTTCTCCAATCCACTGATACCATTCCAGTCAGTAGACTGTCAGTAAAAATTAGGAACAATGGTCTGCCAATTACTTGACTGAGTTGCCTAAGTACCCTTGGGTTCAAGCCATCTGGTCCCAGTGATTTATTAATGTTACGTTTCCCAAGTCTATTTGTTATTCTGTCCCTTGTTAGCCATGAGGGTGCTTCCTGTGATGTGTCATGAGGACAAACACTGCAGTTTTGGTTACTAAAGCCTCCCGATTCCCTCGTGAGGAGAAAAATAAATTCAATACCTTTGCCATCTACCCATCCTTTTTAATCAGATCTCCTTCCTCATTATTTATGGGGCCAATGTTATCTGTCCTCCCTTTTTTACTGTTTATATACTTAAAGAATTTCCTGGAATTTTTTTTGCTCTCCTCTGCTATGTGTCTTTTTTGTTCTATCTTAGCCGCCCTAATTGCACCCTTACATATCTTGTTGCATTCTTTGCAAAGTCTGAATGCTGATTACGATCCCTCAGCCTTGTATTTTTTGAAGGCCTTCTCCTTTGCTTTTATATGCATTTTTACATTAGAGTTAAGCCATCCAGGACGTTTGTTCTTTTAAATTTATTTCCCTATGGGATGCACTGGCTAATGCCCATACTGAATATGCTCTTAAAGCAAACCCATCTCTCCTCTGTGTTCTTTGTTTCTAAGATTTTATCCCAATTTATATCTTCTTGCAAGGTTCGTAGTTTAGGGAAGTTGGCTCTTTTTTAACAAGTTATTTCTCACACATGGCATATGCATACTTGCAACCACACCCCAAAATACATTCTGCTACTCCTCCTGAGTATGCTGATACCACGTGAGACTTTTTCACAGCCTAGCCACAAAGAGAGGCGCAACATCCAAGTAGTACCTTCAGGTATTATCTATCAGCTTTAAGACCGGCCTTCTTCTGAGTAAAAGTAAGTAAAAATCTTTATTTTTGCTAGAAAATTACTTAGAACCCCCAAACATTTGATATTTTTGTAGCAGAGGCCCTAGAGAAAAAAATTTTGGATTTTGCAAATTTTTATGTCACACGGTATTTGCGCAACGATTTTTTTGAATGCAATTTTACACACTAATGCATAAAAACACAACAATGAATTTCAATGCACACACAGACAATATAATAAAAAACTAAAAAACTGGGGTGATTCCACGCGAATGACTGTTGATTTATACTTGTAAGAACTGCTGCCCCTATTAATACAACTACCTAATTAGGTAGAGTCTGAAATGAAAGGTGTTTGATGGTAGTAGCTATGGCGCTGCTCTATTCGGATCACAACACAATAGTCTAAGTTGGTGAAGTAAAATTAGAAAAATATATACATAAAACAATTTTTCAGAAATAAAAAAAATGATAATTGGCATGTGCGTATGTATTCACCCCCTTTGTTATGAAGCCCATAAAAAGCTCTGGTGCAACCAGTTATCTTCAGAAATCACATAATTAGTCAGTATCACATGATCTGTCATTGTATATACACACCTTTTTGAAAGGCCCCAGAGGCTGCAACACCTAAGCAGGAGGCATCACTAACCAAACACTGCCATGAAGACCAAGGAACTCTCCAAACAAGTAATGGACAATGTTGTTGAGAAGTACAAGTCAGGGTTAGGTTATAAAAAAATATCCAAATCTTTGATGATCCCTAGGAGCACCATCAAATCTATCATAACCAAATGCAAAGAACATGGCACAACAGCAAACCTGCCAAGAGCCTGCCGCACACCAAAACTCATGGACTGGGCAAGGAAGGGATTAATCAGAGAGGCAGCACAGAGACCTAAGATAACCCCGGAGGAGCTGCAGAATTCCACAGCAGAGACTGAAGTATCTGTACATAGGACGACAATAAGCCGTACGCTCCAAAGAGTTTGGCTTTATGGAATAGTGGCCAGAAGAAAGCCATTACTTTCAGCAAAAAACAAAATGGCACATTCTGAGTTTGCAAAAAGGCATGGGGCAGACTCCCAAAATGTATGGAGGAAGGTGCTCTGGTTTGATGAGACTAAAATTTAACTTTTTGGCCATCAAAGAAAATGCTATTTCTGGCGCAAACCCAACACATCACATCATCCAAAGAACTACATCCCCACAGTGAAACATGGTGGTGGAAGCATCATGCTGTGGGGATGTTTTTCAGTAGGCGGGACTGGGAAACTGGTCAGAGTTTAGGGAAAGATGGATGGTGCTAAATACAGGGATATTCTTAAGCAAAACCTGTGCCACTCTGTGTGTGATTTGAGGCTAGGACGGAGGTTCCCCTTCCAGCAGGACAATGACCCTAAACACAGTGCTAAAGCAACACTTGAGTGGTTTAAGGGGAAACATGTAAATGTGGCCTAATCAAAGCCCAGACCTCAATCCAATAGAAAATCTGTGGTCAGACTTAAAAATTGCTGTTCATAAGTGCAAACCATCAACTTGAAGGAGCTGAAGCAGTTTTGCAAGGAGGAATGGGCAAAAATCCCAATGGTAAGATGTGGCAAACTCATAGAGACTTATCCAAAGCGACGTGGAGCTGTGATAGCTGCAAAAGGTGGCTCTACAAAGTATTGACTTTAGGGGGTGAATAGTTATGCACATTGATTTTTTTTTCTGTTATTTTGTCCTATTTGTTGTTTGCTTCACAATAAAAAAAGTTGTTGGCATGTTCTGTAAAGTAAATTATGCAAATCCTCAAACAATCCATGTTATTTCCAGGTTGTGAGGCAACAAAAGACGAAAAACTGCAAGGAGGGTGAATACTTTTGCAATGCACTGTACATTTCTGGTGTTCAATTAAATTCAAGTTTAAAACCTTATTTTTGAACTTACTCTGTTAATAGGATTTGTAAAGTGACAGGCGCTCTTAATTGTTCAGAAATAAATAAATAAAAACAATAGAAATTTGATGAATCTTTGCTGTGCAAAAAATATCCTTGGGTGAACAACCCTTGCAATTTAAAATAACCAGTATATTATTCAGTTGATAAATTAATAAAGTGACAGGTGCTCCTAATTATTCAAAATTAAATAAATAAAAACAACAACAATTTGATAATGATGTGCAAAATACTCCTTAAGTGAACAACACTTATAATTTAAAGTGACCAGTGCTCTCTGAAAATAAGCAAATAAACAAATAGTCTTTGGTAAATGTAGATTCTCCTTGGTTGGTTAATTGATAAATTATGTGACAGGTGCCCTTCAGTCGTGCATATCAAAACTCATGCTTGTGCTGGTACTTCTTCTAGTGCTCCCCCTATGGTACTGCACTCACCAGAAAACTCTCCCCTCTAGAGGTTATGTCATGCTCACAGTTTATGCCACTGTGTAGTAGACCCAGATCCATGTCTTTATGTATCCTATGTATTTCTCTCCTTCCTCTTTTAGAGATTAAGCCCCTCTGTCTCATTCACATGCAGAGAAAAATTAAATCCCATAGCACAATACAGTTTTCACT
This sequence comes from Aquarana catesbeiana, assembly GCF_042186555.1. Taxonomy (NCBI): domain Eukaryota; kingdom Metazoa; phylum Chordata; class Amphibia; order Anura; family Ranidae; genus Aquarana; species Aquarana catesbeiana. Next base: position 447,143,838 of record NC_133326.1, on the reverse strand, counting down.
CTGTTTATTTTGTTCCAACAGCTGGGAATGTACTCAATTTGTCTGCATAAAATAAGCATTTAAGAAAGCCACAGATCATCTACAATCTCCTATAGATTTAACAAACTCTATATAGGTAAGTGTCTATCTGACTGAACGTAAACTCTATTGCCCTGTACACACGATAGGATTTTCCAACAACAAAATCCATGTTTTTTTTTCCGACTGATGTTGGCTCAAACTTGTCTTGCATACACACGGTCACGCAAATCTTGTCAGAAAATTCTGAACGTCAAGAACGTGGTGACGTACAACACGTACGACAACCGAGAAAAATGAAGTTCAATAGCCAGCGCGCCCTTCTGCTTGATTCCGAGCATGCGTGGAAATTTGTGCATCAGAATTGTGTACACACGCTTGGAATTTACGACAACGGATTTTGTTGTTGGAAAATTTGAGATCCCGATCTCAAATTTTGTGTTGGAAATTCCGATGGAAAATGTGCGATGGAGCCTACACATGGTTGGAATTTCCGACAACAAGCTCCCATCGAACATTTTCCATCGGAAAAACCTATTGTGTGTACGGGGCATATTGGTTATTTAGGAAGGCTTTCACACTAAATTTCTGTTGATAGAACTAAAGGATCTTGTGCAATTAGATTGTAATATGTGTGTCCAGATACTTTTAAGTTCCTATATTGTCCCACACTGTTATGCCTAGTACACACAATGAGAAAATCAGACAAAAATACCACTTTTGAAGAGATCGTCCAATAATCTAATTGTTAGTACACAGCTTTTGACAGACGATCATGACAGTTCATGTGAATTTATCTAAAGAGGCAAACATGACATTTTTTCTTAAACAATAACAGAATGAATGATTTTTGATTAATCAGTACAATGTTCATCTGTACAAAATCGAGACCACGCATGTTTGGAAACAAAAGAATATATTACAATACAATACATTACATCATCGTGGGAAGTTGTATTCTGTCTTACCAGAATTTTCGGAACTGTAGTAACCTATTAGCACTCGATATGAGACTAGCATGCAAAAAATTAAAAAAAGGACGATCATTGGTCCGATATTCTCATTAAGTATACCAGGCTTTAAGCACCAAAATGTTTATATATGGCAACTGCAAGATGGTTGGGTTGCGCAAGAGTATAATGTTACATATAGTATTGATGCACTGATATTTTTGTTCTGTAGATGAATAAGCAGAAAAAAGACAAAAAAAAAAACTATGGCAAGTCCTTCTTTAACCCGTTTTTAATCTGTCTTTTAAACAATGCTTTAGATTCATTCAGTCCATTCCATTTTAAGTCCTTTTTTTCTGGCTGATTTTTTACTAGTCATTGAACAAAACCAAAAAAAAGACAGATTCAAAATCAAATTAAAGTAATGGCGCGTACACACAATCGGAATTTTCGTTGGAAAAGCCTTGGATGGTTTTTCCAACGGAATTCCGCTTAAGCTTGTCTTGCATACACACGGTCACACCAAATTCCGACCGTCAAGAACGCGGTGACGTACAACACGTACAATGGCACTATAAAAGGGAAGTTCAATACCCAATGTGCCACCCTTTGGGCTCCTTCTGCTAATCTCATGTTTATCTCGCGTTAGTAGAAGTTTGGTGAGAGATGATTTGCGCTTTTCAGCCTCGTGCTTTTCAGATTGTTACTGCTCTTCAGTTTGTGCTTGTGGGTTTGTATCTGGTTTTCAGTGCGTTCTTGTCCGCTCGTTTCTGATTTTCAGCTCACTCTTTACAGGCCTTTCTGTTCTTCAGTGCGTTCTGCTAGTTCATTCTGACCAGCCAACCGTTTTGAAGCCATGTTGTGGTTACGTACTCGTCGTAGAGTTGGTGCTGTGTAGGGGCTTGGTGTTGGGGTTCTTGCTTTGACCCAAGCCCAGTCCATGAACAGGGCAGGGAGGAGTTCATGGACGAAGAATTGGTTACTCCAGCGTGACCAATTCTCTCATATGCCTTTGCTGCGGGAGATCCAGGAGAATAACCCTGATGATTTCAGGAATTTTCTCTGGATGACGGACCCCATTTTTCACCGTCTGTTGGCTTTGCTGTCCCCTTATATTATAAAGCAGGACACCTGCATGCGGCAAGCCATCACTCCCGAACAGAGGCTAGTCGCCACGTTGTGGGACTTGGCGACAGGAAAAGTCTACAGGACCTCAAGTTCTCTACAGGCATCTCCCCCCAGGCTCTGGGGATCATTATTCCTGAGACCTGTTCTGCCATCATTCAGGTCCTGCAGAAGGACTATATTAGGGTAAGTTTTCTCCTTTAACATCACATTCTATGTATTTAATGTATGTTAATGTATTATATTTTTTTCATTATTCCAGAGAAAATTGAGTATTGTCCATGATACTTTTTTTATTTGCACTAACATATCATTTTTCATGGACGAGCTTTTGGAGTGTGTCCCCTTCTTCAAGGACCTTGAAGAAGGGGACACACCCCGAAAGCTCGTTCATGAAAAATGATATGTTAGTCCAAATAAAAAAAGTATCACGGACAATACTCAATTTTCTCTGTCACAATTGCACTAATATGGCTACAATCACCTCAAGTATTTCATTATTCCATAATTACCATGATTGTAATATGCTGTGAATGTCCCCATTGTGCCTATGCATGCTGTAAGCTTTTAATGCTTTTTTGGCCTACTTGCATATTTGCCTTCACTAACCTCCCCAGCATGCTATCCTGGGCCCATACACACCTAGCCTAGTCACTTAACAATGTATTTTGTCAGCTTCATTGTAGTGCTTTACCCTAAACACCCCCTAAAATGTGTCCAAATGTTATTGTTGTCTTTAAATTCAGGCAGAGTGCCAGAGGCTTTTTTGGGGTCCCAAACTCATTTATAACCCCCCCTAAAATTTTTCCAATGGGCCATCAGAGGGGGTAAGGAATCTGATAAGTGGACCTTATATTTTTTTATTATTCCTTAAAATAAATGTTATACTGATGTTGGCCAAGAATGTTTGTGTGTAATCTGCTTGCAATGTTATGTGCAAAGGTACTAATTTTTTTTTTCTTTTTGGCTGCACAGTTTCCTTCAACTCCACAGAAATGGCAGACTGTGGCCTCCCAGTTTGCCCAGCAGTGGGACTTTCCTAACTGCGGAGGGGCAATCGATGGGAAACATGTCCACATCATACCACCACCCCACTCGGGGTCATACTATTTTAATTATAAGGGTTTCAATAGTATCGTGATGATGGCGGTGGTGTCGGCGCATATGAATTTTTATATGTGGACGTGCAGAAGAATGGCCGGATGTCGGATGGTGGAGTCTTTGCCCAGACTGAGTTCTACCAACGTCTCCAGAGTGGTGGCTTGGAATTGCCACCTGCAGAAGAGAACGTTGAAGGACTCCCATTTGTTTTTATCGCTGATGAAGCATTTGGTCTGGGTGATCACCTGATGAGGCCATTCCCCCAGAGGACCCTCACCCCGGAGAAGAGGGTTTTTAATTACCGGCTGGCCAGAGCCAGAAGAGTTGTGGAGAATGCCTTTGGGATAATGGCCAGCCGGTTCCGTCTATTTCTTAAGGCAATTAATATGGTGGAGTACAAACTGAACCACATAGTTCTAGCATGCTGCATACTTCACAACTTTTTAAGGAGAAATGCTCCTAATTATGTTGCCTCAGTTGGGCCTGAGGCTGGACTTCCTGAAAATACACTGACGGCCCTAGAAGCTGGTCATCCTGGCTTGCCCCCCAAAGTGTCGTGAAGTGCGGCAAAAATATGTTGATTATTTTACGGATAGGGGGGCCATTGCTATGCCAGCAAATTTGTAAATATTTTCTGTTTGAAAAAAAAAATTATCTGATAAAATCATGATTTTGATTTATTGCTTGTGTTTCTTTTAGCTGTCTCCTAGGTTCTCCTAGTGCACTTGTAGTGCCAAGTGTTTTTTCCATTATTAAATAACACCCATTATCACTGTAAACACCAACTTAATACAAAAACTGGTATTGAGCATTGAAAGAAGAAGCCACGCATTGTTGAGTATAAAACCTTTTACTCCGTGCACATGCAGGCAATATCAGACATTATAGTGTCAAAAATGTGTTGATCTTGCTTTCATCAGATGGGGTGATGTCACCCCTGTAAAAGCCAAATTTTGAAGATGCACGCAAATTGGGAGATAAACTGGGGATTTCCCTCCTGATCCCATGCCTAATGTCAACATGTGCTTTCTCCCATCATGGGGGATCAATGGACATGTTTTGGGGGTGCAACCACTTCCTCTCACCTACATGAGTTGCAAGGAAGGGGTTGCACCCACAAAACACGTACATTGATATCCCCTGATGGCAGATAGCACATGTTGACATACTGTGTGCATCTTCAAAATTTGGCTTTTAAAATGCAAACAAAATTTTTCAAAATTGGTCCAAAAAAATCTAAAATGGTGGCATTTTGTTGTTATTTAGATTCTCCCTAATACATCAATCATGTTCTTCAGTTTTTGTCCAACCCCATTGGTTTTTTGTTTTATGATGTCTTAATCCCGACTACACACCATTATCTCCTGGATTAGTATTGGTGCACTTGCACTGGTGAAATGAGGAGCTTGTTCTTCACACAACATGTGCATCACCTAAAAGAAAAAATACACACCATGTATTATAAATATGCAGGCTTACCTCTATTACCTGAATCTGTGGTGTCAGACACTGACTTGTTGTGATGACAATTTCAACCACTTCTTTCACCTCTCCTTCCTCCACATCCTGAGGTTGTGGTGTCCACTGTTCCTCTTCTTCAGGAAGTGGGGGGGTTCCTGGTGTCCTCAGATGTCCAGAATCTTTTCTCCACTATGAGAATGAAACAAAAGGTATACTTAGCCCACAGATATTTGAGGCCAGAAATAGGAATATGAAACATTGCTTGGAAGTGGGGTACAGTTGTTTGTTTTGGCAGTGTTACAAGCTGAAGACATGATTTTTTCCCTTACCAAAACTGGAATACTTACCTTTTTTGGACAAGTTTCACACATGGAGACACCCCAAGTATCCACTGGAGTACATGTGTGGGACACCCTAAAAAGTTTGTTCTGGTGTCCCACATTAGTGCTTCTGAGTTCAGATGTGTAAACAGCTGCTGAGTGTCCTCTCCTTACATTACACGGAATCAAGTTTGCAATTCATTCTAGTTTCAAACACATCTAGACAACAATGTCCTAAACTTCTTTTAATACAAATTAGCATGACCAAATGTAGTTAACCCTGTATCTGCCAAAAACATTGTATTTAGTTGGCAAATGAACGATGTTTACTACAACTGATTACTGTGCCCACAAACATGAAAGTAGCCATTTAAAACTGTACAAGAAAAGCACATGGAGCAGCACACAAGTAATAATAATAGGGACACACGATAAATACTTACTTTTTAGAAGCAGTTTCTTGATCCTTCTGTACTGATCGTGCTCCCTCAATTTCAGGCCTCACCAGCGTTTCCTCAATTGCTCCTTGGATCGCCGTACCCCAAAATTCCTGTGCAAACTTCTCACTGCTTAAGACATGATCTTGCCCTTTCTCACATTTGGGTCCATACTTCCCATCATAGTCGGCCCTCTTTAAGATGTCCACCATCTCCACCATCTCTACAAAGGACATATTTGAGGCCTTAAATCTCCTGCTGAATCGGTACGTTTCTGGCTCCGGGCTTTCCTCCTCATTACTGCTATTACGCACCTGCTGTGTCTCTGCCATGTTCCTCTCCCACTGCGACAAAAGAGAAGGGGCGGGGAATATTCTAGAAAGAACGTTAGGTGGCGGATGAAGCGGGTGGAGTTTCACGCATGTGCAGTGTATATAAAGCTAACACGCGTGTGTCGTACCTACGTTCTGTGTGCGGAGGAAGGAGGACCGGAAGCGCCGAACATTCTAATGAAGGTAACATTTTAACTTGGAACATCAGTGGTCTATACTGATTTGAGATTGAGGCCTATATTGGGATAAGATTAGGAGAGTTTAGCCTGATATTAGTGTTTTTGTCTTGTGTTTTGTCTTGCAGCAAATATGAAACAATTCAAAGACCCTGAATTCATGGGCCAGTTCATAGACAGATACAGGGATATGAGAAATTTGTGGGAGGTTAAAAACCCCTTATATCGAAATAAACCAGCTAGGAAGGCATCGCTGGAGAAACTGCTGCAATTTGTGAAGACGCAGGTCCCCAACGCAGACATCAAGTTTGTGGATAAGAAAATTGGTAGCTTGAGAAGCACGTATAGGAAGGAGCTTAATAAGGTCCAGGCTTCCATGAAATTTATAATAAAAAAAACAGGAGATCTTGATTAAAAAAAAAGATGACTATAAAAAATAATTCTAAACATTATTATGGCGATCTGGCTTTAAAAACAAAAAAGATTATTCGGGAGATCACAAGAAATAATAAAGAAATCAGTTTGTCAGAACTTTGTGTGAATGTCAGCAGCAAAACAAATTCATTAGCATTAGAAAGAACAAAAGAATGTGCTGCATTAAAAGATCCAATAATTTGCAGCGTGACAAATGTGTTATCTCCATTACAAACGCTAGTTTTACCAGACCAAGCGTTCCGTTGCGTACTTGATTCTGAGCATGCATGTTTTTTTGTGCATCGGAATTGCATACAGACGAACGCCATTTCTGATAGAAAATGTTTCCATCGGAAAAATAGAGAACCTGCTCTCAATCTTTTGCTGGCCAGCAAAAGTCCGATGGAGCATACACACGGTCGCAATTTCCGACCAAAAGCTCACATCGGACTTTTGTTGGCGGAATTTCCGATCGTGTGTACGATGCTAAAAGTAGCATAAGAGCTACTTTTCTAGATGCTTTCAATAGACTAAAGTATAAAAAAATAAAAAAACACGTAAAAAATGTAATATTTACTTTTAAAATAACAATCGGAAAAAAAATCAATAGTAGCACAAATCACTAGGTCAATGCACAGCATTGTTTTGAAAGATTCATTTATTTAAAAAAAAAAGAAACACTATGCATTAGAATGCACCTGTATGAAGCAAACGCCAGGGCAAAAACCTGTTGAAGGCAGCGTATGCATGAGCATTTATCATTAGAATTGATATTCCAGGCACCAACATATGTAATCTTGTACAATGGCTAGTGTTTGAAAAATTATGAATATGAACGGTACAATACCTTTCCACCTACAGTATGGTTCGCAGAGCCTTTTTAGAAATCAAGGCGTTTTACAGTCTGCTCTAAAGGAGAAGTATGGCCAAAGCTTTTTTGGTCATTCTTCTCTTTTGTGTCAAAAGAGTGCATTTATTTCTGCACTCCTTTGACCGAGATTCAGCTGACAGCCGGCTTAAGCCCACTATTGGCTGACATACCAGAGCCAGTCCAGGCTCTGAAGGGATCCTCACTTTAAGATAAGGATCCACTCAGATGCCTGACTGGCAGCTGGCTCACTATCAGCATGCCACTGAGAGCCTGAGCTAACCGCTCCCATCCCCTCCACAGCCTAGAGCTCCAGCAAGCATTGGCGGGGAAGAGCAGAGAGCTGTGCTTGATAGTCACCGCTCCCTGCTCAGTGAAAACTGAGAACTGAATTATTGACGATCATGTGAACACTCATTTCTTGGTCTTAGAGCCTGGGGGCTGTTTTTTTCTATATCCCCCACTTTAATGAAAGTCATGTGAATGTTTATGATGCTATTTTTTTTTTTTTATATATATATATATATATATAGCATGTGCGATAGGCTCTCATGAGTAACTGACCCCTTAATGCTATTAAATTCCCTTACAGACCCTTGCCTTCTAATTCTTAGCGGCATTTGATGCAAAGAACACCACAGTACCTTCATCCCCCCACTAGTTAGAAGCCTACATCACAATTATTCCTAAGGAGGACAAAGATACAAATATGTAACTGCAAATTACTTACTCAGCACCTTTTAGTAAACATGGACATAAAGCTTCATGAAAAAAATACTGACCAACTTTCTCCTGATCCTTTGAGGCAGGATTTGTTCCGGGATGGAAACATGTAACAACACTATCAAATCCATTCATCTACACCGCTGGGTAAAAGTCACAGGGAACTCTGGATTCTTTCTCTCTACAGATGTGGATAAGGCTTTTGACAGGAAAGCTTTGGATCACACTATGCCATTTGAACCTAGGAGAAAAAATGTTGTATTGAATCCCAACCCTGTACCATAACCCACAAGACACAGTCAAGGTTAAGAGCTTCCTGTTGGATGCCTTCCACGTCCTAAACATGACAAGACAAAGATGCACACTGTGGCATTTAATATCCCCAGAGCCATTCCTGGGAATACTGCAAGATAATGCAAACATACATGGCTTTACTATTATTATTATTATACAGGATTTATATAGCGCCAACCGTTTGTGCTGTCTTTTACAACATTAGTGCAAACAGTACAGTTACAATACAATTCAATAAAGGAGGAATCAGAGGGCCCTGCTTGTTTAGAGCTTACAATCTGACAGACCCAATGAAATTAATACAAGATTGCAGCATTTGGTGAGGATTTACTATTTTTTTCTGATGCCGCGTACACACGGTCGGACTTTGTATCCTACTTGGTCCGGCACACTTTCCGACGGACTTTGTCCGCCAGGTGCGCCGGACTTTAAAACGGACGGACTTGCCCACACACACCCGGACTTTCCGGCGGGCTAAGTCCGCCCGTCTTTCCGACGGACTTTCGCCGGAGTTCCGGCGGACTTTCAGAATGAACGGACTTGCCCACACACGGACAAGTCCGTTCATTTTGAACGTGACTCAGGTGCGACGGGACTAGAAAAGGATGTCAATCTTGCCGCTTTTATCGGCGAGATTGACACCTTGCGAGCCCCGTCGCGGGGCATACCAGGCCCTTAGGTCTGGTATGGATTATAAAGGGAACCCCCTACGCCGAAAAAACGGCGTGGGGTCTCCCCTAAAATCCATACCAGACCCCGATCCGAGCACGCAGCCTGGCCGGTCAGGAAAGGGGGTGGGGACGAGCGAGCGCCCCCCCCTCCTGAACCGTACCAGGCCGCATGCCCTCAACATGGGGGGTGGGTGCTTTGGGGGAGGGGGGCGCCCTGCGGCCCCCCCCACCCCAAAGCACCTTGTCCCCATGTTGATGAGGACAAGGGCCTCTTCCCGACAACCCTGGCCGTTGGTTGTCGGGGTCTGCGGGCGGGGGCTTATCGGAATCTGGGAGCCCCATTTAATAAGGGGGCCCCAGATCCCGGCCCCCCACCCTATGTGAATGAGTATGGGGTACATGGTACCCCTACCCATTCACCTAGGGAAAAAGTGTAAGTAATAAAACACACTACACAGGTTTTTAAAATATTTTATTAAACAGCTCCGGGGGGGGATCTTCCTCCGGCTTCGGGGGTCTTCTTCCGGCTTCGGGGGTCCCTCCGCTTCATCTTCTCCCGGCGTCCGGTTGGTTCTTCTCCGCTCTCTTCTCTCCAGTTCTTCGGCCGGCTCCTCTGCTGTCTTCAGGTAGCTCTCTTGCCAGCAGAGGTCCGGACTTCTTGTCTTCTTCTCTTCTCCAGATGTTGACACGACGCTCTCTCCTGCTGGACTGCTCTCCGAGGGCTGCGTTGTGACTTATATAGGCGGAGACCCCGCCCCCTTTTGATGTCACAGTCCCTGGGCATGCTGGGACTGTGACGTTTTAGGGGGCGTGGTCAACATCACCCAGTGACCACGCCCCCTAAAACGTCACAGTCCCAGCATGCCCAGGGACTGTGACATCAAAAGGGGGCGGGGTCTCCACCTATATAAGTCACAACGCAGCCCTCGGAGAGCAGTCCAGCAGGAGAGAGCGTCGTGTCAACATCTGGGGAAGAGAAGCCCAGAAGCCCAGAAGTCCGGACCTCTGCTGGCAAGAGAGCTACTTGAAGACAGCAGAGGAGCCGGCCGAAGAACAGGAACACCGGGAGAAGAGAGCGGAGAAGAACCAACCGGACGCCGGGAGAAGATGAAGCGGAGGGACCCCCGAAGCCGGAAGAAGACCCCTGAAGCCGGAGGAAGATCCCCCCCCCCGGAGCTGTTTAATAAAATATTTTAAAAACCTGTGTAGTGTGTTTTATTACTTACACTTTTTCCCTAGGTGAATGGGTAGGGGTACCATGTACCCCATACTCATTCACATAGGGTGGGGGGCCGGGATCTGGGGGCCCCCTTATTAAAGGGGGCTCCCAGATTCCGATAAGCCCCCGCCCGCAGACCCCGACAACCAACGGCCAGGGTTGTCGGGAAGAGGCCCTTGTCCTCATCAACATGGGGACAAGGTGCTTTGGGGTGGGGGGGCCCCGCAGGGCGCCCCCCTCCCCCAAAGCACCCACCCCCCATGTTGAGGGCATGCGGCCTGGTACGGTTCAGGAGGGGAGGGGGCGCTCGCTCGTCCCCACCCCCTTTCCTGACCGGCCAGGCTGCGTGCTCGGATCGGGGTCTGGTATGGATTTTAGGGGGGACCCCACGCCGTTTTTTCGGCGTAGGGGGTTCCCTTTATAATCCATACCAGACCTAAGGGCCTGGCATGCACCGCGCTCACCGCAATAGGAAAATTTGTTTTTCCTATTGCAGAGAGCGCGAGATGCAATACCCTGCCCTCGCGTCGTATCTGGTCCGTCGGACCAGCCTACACACGAGCGGGCTTTCCGTCGGACCAGCACACACACGAGCGGACTTTCCGCCCGAAACTGAGTCCTACGGAAAGATTTAAAACTTGTTTCAAATCTAGGTCCGGCGGGCTTTTGGGAAGAAGTCCGCCGGAAAAGTCCGCCGCCGCCCACACACGGGCGGATTGTCCGGCACACTCTGGTCCGCCGGACCAAGTATGCCGGAAAGTCCGACCGTGTGTACGCGGCATTACTCAGTCTCTCACTTCCCTCCCCAAACTTTTAAAAGCCTTTGATGAGTTCAACCAACACTTGGACCCTCTACTTTAAATCCTTTGTACGCAATCTCACTCTACCTCCACGAGCGGTTTCTACTTGTAAGGCCCACTTCCTTTTCATTTGGAATCACAAAGTCATTACATATTCAGGCAACTAACTACCATTGAATTTGAATCATCCATAGTCACTAAACAGCTAAACTTCTCACCCAAATTCATCAAGATCTGTGCAGATATATCAAATCAGCATTTACCTGGTTTGGTTGGGCTGCCATTCTGAAAATTAACACCCCGCCATGACTCCTATACCTTTCAATCATTGTCTCATTTTGAATGTTTTTGTACCACAAGGCCTTTTGTATAATTTGTTAAATCATTAAAGGAGGAGTCCAACCAAAGCTTGTTTGTTTGTTTTCAGCAGAGAGCGGGCTAAAGTCTGCTCTCTGCGGACATCACAGAAGTCAGTCCAGTCACCATGTCATCGTGACAATCCACGGAAGTTGGAATCCACCAGGTGCCTGGACCGACACCCGGCTCAACCTCTCAGCGAGCCGCTGAGAGACTGAGAAAGCCGTCCCTGCCCCATCCACAGCCCAGCGCTCCATTGAGCGAGGAAGGGCAGAGCAGAGAGCTGCTGATTGACAGTCAGCAGCTCCCTGCTTGGGGAGCTGTCAGAACCGAGTGATCATGGTGTTCGATCGCTCGGTTCTCAGTGTAGAGGCGTCGGGGGACAGATGCAGCATCGGACCGATGCTGCATCCACCTAGGTAAGTATTAATCTGGAAAAAAATGCAAACCCATACTTCTCTTTTAAATAAAAAATACTTGAAACACAAAATAAAAATATACATAAATAATTTTTTTTATCTGTTTTTGTGTCTGGGGAGATGTTCCTTTACTCCCTGTCTTGGAAACACAGCAAGAAATGAAAGAGAAATCACTACAAAATAAGAGCAATGTTCTTTTAGACAAAATTGTTACCAGAACAAAAGCTCCTTTTGGAAGATGTCCCCTCTATTCCTGTTTCGATGACTTTTAGATATTTCCTCACTTTCAATGAGACAATGGCCAATGACAAATAGGGTGAATTTCCCTAGCGATGACACAGACAGTAATAAAAATGTATATATATATAAATATTCTGCGCTCACCCAAACTATAAAAAATCAAGTATGTAAATGAAATAATGTCGTTAATGGTGCTGCTAATTATTAAATTTTGAAAACACAACTAACAAAATATACATAAAAAGTATAAGTGCATAACCTACAGTATTTATCATATGCTCTAAAATGTAAACCAATAAAAAAGATCATACAATAAAGATGAAAAAGTGAAAAATATCAAGAGTGAAAAAAAATCAATATATCCACATTTAAGCCTCAGTGAAAAAAAAGGTGAAAAAAGAGTCCAATTAATCATGCTCTTTTAGATGAAAAGTGATTTACAGAAGAGTTGCATCAAGGTGCTTTCCCCACATAAACACACACCACTTACCAGAAGGACTGGATCTCAAATTATAGAGATCAAACTCGCTCACACAGGTTTCAGCCACCAGAGATATCCCACTTGTTAAGCTCCTATAAGGGTGCTCCCTCCGTGTAAGATTATTGCTCCACTTGTTACAATGTATCTCGTGTGTCCTCAGGATCCATACAAAGCATACCGCTGTAGATTCTTATTTCTCAATCCACTGGGGTCCAATCAGCTGTGCAACCAGTCCCGCAAAGTTTCCTCACTATAGTGTTCTCGGTGCGGTTGCACCCCTGCCTCTTCCACCTACAGGCAGGGTTTATAGCCCACCATTGTATGTGATGATGACTGGGAGTGTCAGAGGTAGAGGAAGAGAGCTCTTACATGGAGGGAGAGCCCTTATAGGAGCCTAACGAGTGGGATATCTCTGGTGGTTGAAACCTGTGTGAGCTAGTCTGATCTCTATCATTTGAGATCCAGTCCTTCTGGTTAGAGTTGTGTGTTTATCTAGGGAGATCACCTTAAAGCTCCTCTTCTGTGAATCATTTTATATCTAAAAGAGCTCGATTAATATGATAAATAGTAATACAAATGTGACAGAGACAGAGGGGATTTATTATAGCTCGAGCAAACAGAATTTGTTCATAGTGGACTTCGCAACGAATCAACTTTGAACCAAAAAACTTCAACGCAATAGTATATATAGCTGTTTTTTAAAAAATGGTAGAAAAAGATAAAAAAAGATTCCCATAAAAAAACAATTCAAAGATAAGAGAATTTGGGAAGGTATCAAAGCTACTGAAAAATGGAAAAATATAGTGATCCGCCCAGCAGATAAGTGGGGGGGGGGGTCGCATATTCATAATACACCAACAAGATTATCAAAATAAAGTGGAACATATAGTAAATGTTACCAGTGCATACAAGAAATTAAAAAAGAATCCAACCAAAACTTTAAAAATACAGCTATAGGATTTAATGAATAGAGGGAATAAAAATAAAAATCCTTAAATAAAGTAGATACTTAGTCCCGAACAGTGAATATTATGGGGTGTTCGCTGCAAATTTGAGCGCTGCAGAACGCCCCATAATGCACTGCGAGATCGGAGTGCACTGATATCTGATGATTGGCCAAAGCATGCACTTGACCTGCATGCTTTGGCCCATCACAGCACGCTTTGCTGCGAGAGCCATAATTGGCCAAAGGCAGGGTGCCTTTGGCCAATCATGGCTCAGGGGGACTAAATGGCCATGTATAGTGTGTGACTGTGGACGGAGATAGATTAAGCTAGATTAGGCAGGCAGGTTAGTTAGTTAGTTAGTGGCAGTGTATTTGATATATATACACTGGAAAGTATTCAGACCCCCTTACATTTTTCACTCTTTGTTATATTGCAGCCATTTGCTAAAATCATTTAAGTTCATTTTTTTCCTCATTAATGTACACACAGCACCCCTTATTGACAGAAAAACACAAAATGGTTAAATTTTTGCAAATTTATTAAAAAAGAAAAACTAAAATATCACATGGTCCTAAGTATTTAGACCCTTTGCTGTGACACTCATATATTTAACTCAGGTGCTGTCCATTTCTTCTGATCATCCTTGCGATGTTTCTACACCTTCATTTGAGTCCAGCGTGTTTGATTATACTGATTGGACTTGATTAGGAAAGCCACGCACCTGTCTATATAAGACCTTACAGCTCACAGTGCATGTCAGAGCAAATGAGAATCATGAGGTCAAAGGAACTGCCTGAAGAGCTCAGAGACATAATTGTGGCAAGGCACAGATCTGGCCAAGGTTACAAAAAATTTCTGATGCACTTAAGGTTCCTAAGAGCACAGTGGCCTCCATAATCCTTAAATGAAAGACGTTTGGGACGACCAGAACCCTTCCTAAAGCTGGCCGTCTGGCCAAACTGAGCTATCGGGGGAGAAGAGCCTTGGAGAGAGAGGTAAAGAAGAACCCAAAGATCACTGTGGCTGAGCTCCAGAGATGCAGTCCTCCACCAGTTGGGGCTTTATGGCAGAGTGGCCCGACGGAAGCCTCTCCTCATTGCAAGACACACGAAAGCCCGCATGGAGTTTGCTAAAAAACACCTGAAGGACTCCAAGATGGTGAGAAATAAGAATCTCTGGTCTGATGAGACAAGATAGAAATTTTTGGCCTTAATTCTAAGCGGTATGTCTGGAGAAAACCAGGCACTGCTCATCACCTGTCCAATACAGTCCCAACAGTGAAGCATGGTGGTGGCAGCATCATGCTGTGGGGGTGTTTTTCAGCTGCAGGGACACGACGACTGGTTGCAATCGAGGGAAAGATGAATGTGGCCAAGTACAGGGATATCCTGGATGAAAACCTTCTCCAGAGTGCTCAGGACCTCAGACTGGGCAGAAGATTTACCTTCCAACAAGAAAATGACCCTAAGCACACAGCTAAAATGATGAAGGAGTGGCTTCACAACAACTCCGTGACTGTTCTTGAATGGCCGAGCCAGAGCCCTGACTTAAACCCAATTGAGCATCTCTGGAGAGACCTAAAAATGGCTGTCCACCAACGTTTACCATCCAGCCTGACAGAACTGGAGAGGATCTGCAAGGAGGAATGGCAGAGGATTTCCAAATCCAGGTGTGAAAAACTTGTTGCATCTTTCCAAAAAAGACTCATGGCTGTATTAGATCAAAGGGGTGCTTCTACTAAATACTGAGCAAAGGGTCTGAATACTTAGGACCATGTGATATTTCAGTTTTATTTAATAAATCTGCAAAAATGTCAACAATTCTGTGTTTTTTTGTCAATATGGGGTGCTGTGTGTACATTAATGAGGAAAAAAATTAACTTAAATGATTTTAGCATGCTGCAATATAACAAAGTGTGAAAAATTTAAGGGGGTCTGAATACTTTCCGCCCCCACTGTGTATATATATATATATAGGGTTTTTTTCTCAGAGAATAGGTGCAGGAACTCCGCCTTTCGGAGTTAGCCCTTGTCTCTGCTCCTACCCACCTCCGAGCACCATTCCTTGGTTCCACCGCTATCCACCTCCCAATACTGCCCCTTTTAGAAAATACAGAACCAAGTAACATTTGTGGTACTAAGTAATTTGTATGGAATTTGTTGATAACAAGAAAAGCAGTAAAAAAGATCCCCTGCAGCCACCAATAGACCCCATCCCCACCCCCCCAGCAACAATGGACCACCTGCAAAAAATACCCCTCTCCAGCAACAATAGACCCCCGGCAGTAACAACAGATCTCCCCCCCACAGACAGCATCAATAGACCCTCCAGCAGCCAGCTACAATAGACTGCTCCCTCAACAGTAGGGATGAGCTTCGTGTTCGAGTCGAACCCATGTTCAACTCGAACATCGTCTGTTCACCCGTTCGCCAAATTGTGAATGATATGGGCCGTTCGCGCCAAATTCGTGTGTTGACTGGCCAAGCATGCACTATGACCCGCATGCTTGGCCAATCACAGAACAGAGAGCCGTAATTGGCCAAAGCCAAGGAGGCTTTGGCCAATTATGGCTCAGGGGATTTAGTACACGCCCCACACTATATAAGGCCGCCTGCAATGCGACCCTGTGTAGTGTGTGTGCCGGCGTTGAAAGAGATAGACAGAGAGACAGTGTCATTTGATTTAAGTTAGATAGATTAGGCAGGACAGTCAGTGAGTTAGCTGCACTTACAGTGTATTGTGTATATATATGCATCCCAGGTGTTGTGTATATATATATATATATATATATATATATATATATATATATACACTGTATTCAGTTTAGCTAGATCCGTTCCTGTTATCTTCCTACTGACAGGCAGGCTTGTCTTGTTACAGTATTTACAGCTACCTGAAGAAAATTGCTGGTGTTCTTTTGATCCTATTAGTACCACAGTCAGGCAGCTAGACTATATTTACAGTTAGTGTAGTGCGTCCTCCTCACAGTGTTCAGTTAAAGCTACAAGTTAGTTTAGTGTGACCTCTGCACAGTGTTCAGCCAAAACTACAAGTTAGTGTAGTGCGTCCTCCTCACAGTGTTCAGCTAAAGCTACAAGTTATGTTAGTGTGACCTCTACACAGTGTTCAGCTAAAGCTACAAGTTAGGGTAGTGCATCCTCCTCACAGTGTTCAGCTAAAGCTACAAGTTAGTGTAGTGCATCCTCCTCACAGTGTTCAGCTAAAACTACAAGTTAGTGTAGTGCGACTTCTGCACAGTGTTCAGCTAAAGCTACAAGTTAGTGTAGTGCGTCCTCCTCACAGTGTTCAGCTAAAACTACAAGTTAGTGTAGTGCGACCTCTGCACAGTGTTCAGCTAAAGCTACAAGTTAGTGTAGTCCGTCCTCTGAACAGTGTTCAGCTAAAGCTACAAGTTAGTGTAGTGCGTCCTCTGAACAGTGTTCAGCTAAAACTACAAGTTAGTGTAGTGCGAGCTCTGCACAGTGTTCAGCTAAAGCTACCTGTAGAAGGTTGGTGGTGTTTTCCTGATCCTATCACTACCGCAGGCAGCTAAATAAGCTACAAGTTAGTTTTTTGCGACCTCTGCACAGTGTTCACCTAAAGCTACCTGTAGAATGTTGGTGGTGTTTTCCTGATCCTATCACTACCGCAGGCAGCTAAATAAGCTACAAGTTAGTTTTCTGCTAACTCTGCACAGTGTTCACCTAAAGCTACCTGTAGAAGGTTGGTGGTGTTTTCCTGATCCTATCACTACCGCAGGCAGCTAAATAAGCTACAAGTTAGTTTTTTGCGAGCTCTGCACAGTGTTCACCTAAAGCTACCTGTAGAAGGTTGGTGGTGTTTTCCTGATCCTATCACTACCGCAGGCAGCTTAATAAGCTACAAGTTAGTGTAGTGCGTCCTCCTCACAGTGTTCAGCTAAAACTACAAGTAGTTTAGTGCACAGTGTTCAGCTAAAGCTACAAGTTAGGGAAGTGCATCCTCCTCACAGTGTTCAGCTAAAACTACAAGTAGTGTAGTGCACAGTGTTCAGCTAAAGCTACAAGTTAGGGAAGTGCGTCCTCCTCACAGTGTTCAGCTAAAGCTACAAGTTAGTGTAGTGCGTCCTCCTCACACTGTTCAGCTAAAACCACAAGTTAGTGTAGTGCGACCTATGCACAGTGTTCAGCTAAAGCTACAAGTTAGTGTAGTGCGTCCTCTGAATAGTGTTAAGCTAAAACTATAAGTTAGTGTAGTGCGACCTCTGCACAGTGTTCAGCTAAAGCTACAGGTTAGTGTAGTGCGTCCTCTGAACATGGTTCAGCTAAAACTACAAGTTAGTGTAGTGCGACCTCTGCACAGTGTTCAGCTAAAGCTACAAGTTAGTGTAGTGCGTCCTCCTCACAGTGTTCAGCTAAAACTACAAGTTAGTGTAGTGCGACCTCTGCACAGTGTTCAGCTAAAGCTACAAGTTAGTGTAGTGCGACCTCTGCACAGTGTTCAGCTAAAGCTACAAGTTGGTGTAGTGCGTCCTCTGAACAGTGTTCAGCTAAAGCTACAAGTTAGTGTAGTGCGTCCTCCTCACAGTGTTCAGCTAAAACTACAAGTTAGTGTAGTGCGAGCTCTGCACAGTGTTCAGCTAAAGCTACCTGTAGAAGGTTGGTGTTTTCCTGATCCTATCACTACCGCAGGCAGCTAAATAAGCTACAAGTTAGGTTTTTGCGAGCTCTGCACAGTGTTCAGCTAAAGCTACCTGTAGAAGGTTGGTGGTGTTTCCTGATCCTATCACTACCGCAGGCAGCTAAATAAGCTACAAGTTAGTTTTTTGCGAGCTCTGCACAGTGTTCAGCTAAAGCTACCTGCAGAAGGTTGGTGGTGTTTTCCTGATCCTATCACTACCGCAGGCAACTAAATAAGCTACAAGTTAGTTTTTTGCGAGCTCTGCACAGTGTTCAGCTAAAGCTACCTGTAGAAGGTTGGTGGTGTTTCCTGATCCTATCACTACCGCAGGCAGCTAAATAAGCTACAAGTTAGTTTTTTGCGAGCTCTGCACAGTGTTTACCTAAAGCTACCTGTAGAAGGTTGGTGGTGTTTCCTGATCCTATCACTACCGCAGGCAGCTAAATAAGCTACAAGTTAGTTTTTTGCGAGCTCTGCACAGTGTTCAGCTAAAGCTACCTGTAGAAGGTTGGTGGTGTTCTCATACTACAGGCAGGCAGTTGATTTTGCTAGCTGCAGTATCAGTATATATATATATATATATCCCAGCTTAGTGCAGCTACAGGCCATTAGTATGTCTGGAAGGCCAACAAGTAGAGGCAGACAGTCACAAGTCAATAAAAGAGGGCAAGCAGGCTCTGTGTCTAGAGGCAAAAGTGCTGGCCGTGTTGAGTCGCAACATGCGGAAGACTTGGTCGAGTGGATGACCAAGCCATCCTCATCCTCCTCATCCTCTCTCACCCATGCTCAGGGTACTTTGTCTGGCAAAGCAGCTGCCAACGCAGCCTCTTCCCTCGGCTCAATGGCATCAGTGACTCCTTCCCTAGCCCCACCATGTCCTCCTGAGGAGTCCCTCGAACTGTTTGACCACAGTGTTGGGTACATGCTCCAGGAGGATGCCCAGCGTTTAGAAGGCTCTAATGATGATACTGAGCTAGATGAAGGCAGTAACGTGAGCACGGACAGAGGGGGTGCCCAAGAAGGACAGCAATCTGGCAGTCATGCTCCCCCTGCTGCAGCATACTGCCAGGTTTGCTCCAGTGATGAGGAGGGAGGGGATGATGAGGTCACTGACTCAACGTGGGTGCCTGATAGGAGAAAGGAGGAGGAGGAGGAGGCACATCACCACTGAGGCAGGATGCCCTCCCGGGGCCAGCCTAAGGGCAGCACACTGACTGCATCACACCCCAAAGCTCTGCATGTGCAGGGCGCTGCTGTCTCTGCGCATTATTCCAAAAGTTCTTCAGTGTGGGCCTTTTTTGAAACGAGTGCATCAGATCGCACCACTGCTATTTGCAACATATGTCTCAAGCGTAGCTCACATGGCCAAAACATCTCCCGCTTGGGCACCACATGCTTGACCAGACATATGTTGACCTGCCATGCAGTTCGTTGGCAAGCGTATCTAAAAGACCCACACCAAAGAACAAAGAGGGCCTCTCCTTGCTCCTCATTAGCTGAGATCTCCAACCCCACTATACCTTCAGTCCTCTCTGAGACCTGCACTGAGAGGAATGAAGGTGTAGAATTAGATGTGTCACAGCCAAGTACTTGTGGGCAACCTGTTTTCGGTACACCGACATCAGATTGTACCAGGCAAATTTCCCTGCCCCAGCTGCTGCGCCGCCGAAAGAAGTTCGCTCCTATCCATCCACATGCCCAGCGTTTGAATGCTAGCTTGGCAAAATTGCTAGCACTTCAACTGCTGCCTTTTCAGTTGGCAGACTCTGCCCCCTTCCGTGAGTTTGTGGAATGTGCGGTTCCTCAGTGGCAGGTACCCAAACGCCACTTTTTCTCACGGAAGGCGATTCCGGCTCTCTACCGGCATGTGGAAGGCAATGTCCATGCCTTGCTGGACAGGGCGGTCAGCGGTAAGGTGCATATTACCGCTGACTCATGGTCCAGCAGGCATGGACAGGGACGTTACCTAAGTTTCATGGTGCATTGGGTGACTCTGCTGGCAGCTAGGAAGGATGCAGGACAAGGTGCAGTAGTGTTGGAGGTTGTTCCGCCACCACGCCTCCAAAATGCCACTACTAATGATTGTGACACACCTCTCTCCTTCACCCCCTCCTCTTCTTCTTCCTCTATGTCCTCGGAACCAGCGGTGCTCCGTAGCTGTTCAATGGGCTACGCAAGTATGCAGGCCAAAAGATGCCATGCGGTGCTTGAGCTGGTGTGCTTGGGGGACAGGAGCCACACTGGGGCAAAGGTTCTGTTAGCTCTGCAGGGGCAGGTTCAGAGGTGGTTGATGCCACGCCAACTTAAGGCAGGAATGGTGGTTTGCGACAATGGCACCAACCTCCTCTCTGCCCTCCGACAGGGACAAATGACCCATGTGCCCTGTTTGGCTCACGTCCTTAACTTGGTGGTGCAGCGGTTCTTGGGCAGGTACCCGGGCTTACAGGACTGGTCATATAATGCCAGTGCTCAGCTGGCAGACCTCCAAAACGAGTTTAACCTGCCCAAGAACCGCCTAATCTGTGACATGCCCACCAGGTGGAACTCAACGTTGGCCATGCTGCAGCGGCTGCACACGCAGCAGAGGGCCATCAATGAGTACCTGTGCGACTATGGCACCAGAACAGGGTCAGGGGAGCTTGTTTTTTTTTCCCCACACCAGTGGGCCATGATCAGGAATGCATGCACTGTCCTGTCACCATTTCAGGAGGCCACGAGGATGGTGAGCAGTGACAGTGCATGCATCAGTGACACTGTCCCCCTTGTCCACCTGTTGGAGCACACGCTGCGTGGAATAATGGACAGGGCACTTGAGGCAGAACAGAGGCAGGAAAAGGAGGACTTCCTTAGCTCTCAAGGCCCCCTTTATCCAGACAGTGTTCCTGCGTGCCCGCCGATCACACAGGAAGAGGACGAGGAGGAGGGGGAGGAGGATTGTGTCAGTATGGAGGTGGAGCCTGGCACTCAGCATCAGCAGCAGTCTATAAGGGATCAGTCCCAAGAAACGCATGGACTTGTACGTGGCTGGGAGGAGGTGGCTGCGGACCATGTCGTCCTTAGTGACCCAGAGGACTCCGGACCGAATGCCTCAGCAAACCTACGCTGCATGGCTTCCCTGATCCTGCAAAGCCTGCGTAAGGATCCTCATATTCGTGGTATCAAGGAGAAGGACCAATACTGGCTGGCAACCCTCCTTGATCCACGTTACAAGGGTAAGGTTGCGGACCTTATCTTGCAGTCGCAGCGGGAGCAGAGGATGAAACATCTTCGGAAGGCCTTGCAGAAAGGTCTGTGCAACGCGTTCCCAGAGACTGGGAGGTTACAAACTCCTGTTTCTGGACAACCTGTTGCTGAGGCTTCGGTCAGTCAAAGAAGGAGCGGTGGAGAAGGTGGCCGTCTGACCAATGTGTTCAGACAATTTTTTAGTCCGCAGCCCCAAGGTATGATCGGTTCCAGCAACCATCGCCAGCGTCTGTTTTACATGGTGCACGAATACCTAGGGGCAAGATCTGACTTGGACACCTTTCCCACCGAAAATCCTCTGGGTTACTGGGTCTTGAGGATGGATCACTGGCCAGACTTGCACAGTATGCAATTGAGCTACTGGCCTGTCCTGCATCCAGCGTTCTTTCGGAACGCACATTCTATGCTGCTGGAGGCTTTGTAACCGATCACAGGGTGAATCTGTCCACCGACTCGGTCGATCGACTGACCTTCATAAAAATGAATCAGTCTTGGATCACCACCAGCTACCAAGCACCTGATGCTGATGTAACCGAATAATTTTTTTTGAAATCTCAGATCCCTTCAAAGATTGCCTATGCAGATGCTGAGTGACTATCCTGAGTAATTATCCTCTTTCTCCTCAATGATCATGCTGATAGCTTGTATGAACATTTTTGGTTCTGGGCGCCACCACCAGTGCCTAAGGCCAATTTTTCAGCCCCTGTTTAACAGGGGCGTGTAATTACAATTTTTGATGCAATACTTTGAAGCAGGGCTCGATCCTGCATTCCCACTAGAGTATCTGTGAGGGGTTGCAGTGTTGTGGCACCAGCACCAGTGCCTTAGGCCTAATTTTTCAGCCCCTGTTTAACAGGGGCGTGTAATTACAATTTTTGATGCAATATTTTGCAGCAGGGCTCATTTCTGCATTCCAACTAGAGTATCTGTGAGGGGTTGCAGTGTTGTGGCACCAGCACCAGTGCCTAAGGCCCAATTTTTCAGCCCCTGTTTAACAGGGGCGTGTAATTACAATTTTTGATGCAATACTTTGCAGCAGGGCTCATTCCTGCGTTCCAACTAGAGTATCTGTGAAGGGTTGCAGTGTTGTGGCACCAGCACCAGTGCCTAAGGCCCAATTTTTCAGCCCCTGTTTAACAGGGGCGTGTAATTACAATTTTTGATGCAATACTTTGCAGCAGGGCTCGTTCATGCATTCCAACTAGAGTATCTGTGAGGGGTTGCAGTGTTGTGGCACCAGCACCAGTGCCTAAGGCCCAATTTTTCAGCCCCTGTTCAATAGGGGCATGTAATTACAATTCTTGATCTAATATTTCACAGCAGGGCCCTGTGAGGGCTTACAGTGTTGTGGCCACAACAAAACCTAAGGCCCAAATTTCTGCTGAGTATATAGGGCAGGCCCCTACTTTCAAACATCCAACTTACAAACAACTCCTACTTGCAAACGGAAGGAGACAACAGGAAGTGAGATGAAATCTACCCCTAGGAAGGGAAATTCTCTCCTGTAAGAGTTAATATGGGAAAAACATTTCTCCTTTCCACTGATGCTTTATCACCAATTCTTGTTTCACAAAAACCTCAAATTTTCAAAAAACATTTGTCATTGGGACAAAAAGTGAGGTGAAATCTTCTGAAGAGGAGCACAGACAGCAAAACAAATGTCACAGGGGTGATAACCCTTCCCTATGTTTTCCAAAAAGCTTAAAATTGATTTTTTGGCTGGAGCTAAACACGTTAAAAATGTATCAGTTTAAAATTACAAACAGATTCTACTTAACAACAGACCTACAGTCCCTGTCTTGTTTGCACCGCCTGTATACTGCTGTTCAGAGTACAGAGCCTGTAATACTGCTGTTTCCTTTTTTAATTTGGGTGTGGGGTTCCCCCAAAGGGCCTGGTAATGGACTGGGAGGTACCCATGCCGTTCGTCTCACTGGTTTTCATCCATATTGCCAGGACTCGACATTACATTAAAGCCGCAAGCAGTTTTAAATGACTTTTTTTCCTTTAAAAATGACATTTTGTGCAGGGACTGTTATAAGCACGGGAAACACGCGCCACTTTACAGGCATACTATAGACACCCCCCAGGTACGATATTTAAAGGAATATTTTAATTTTTTTTTTTTTTACTTTAAGCATCATTAAAATCACTGCTCCCATTTTTAAAAGTTTTTTTTGCATTGATACATGTCCCCTGGGGCAGTTTCCGGGTCCCCAAACCCTTTTTAGGACAATACCATGCAAATTAGCCTTTAAAATGAGCACTTTTGATTTCGAACGTTCAAGTTCCATAGACGTCAATGGGGTTCTAACGTTCATGCAAATTTTCGGTCCGTTCGCAGGTTCTGGTGCAGATCGAACCGGAGGTGTTCGGCTCATCCCTACTCAACAGTAAATCCCCCCCAACAACAACTGACCCCCCCAGCAACAATATATCCTCCAGCAGCAACAAAAGTCCTCCCCAGCAGCAATAAACCGCTGCAAAAAAATAGCACCTCGAGTAACAATAGATCCCCCAGCATCAATAGACACTGTAACACAATCTAGCACCCCTTGCCATTACATACATTCAGTGCTGAAGGTGCAGGAACTGCGTTCCCCCGCGTTCCCACTGAAAAAAAGCCATATATATATGTATATATATATATATATATATATATATATATATATATATATATATATATATAGTATATATAAAGTTTAGTATAAATATATATATAAACTCTGCATTTAGTGTAGACTAGATATTCAGTATATAGTCTATATTCAATCAGTGCAGGCAGTGTTGTATATATAACACAGTGTATTGAAGTGGTTAAGGGGAATCACGCACTATTTTTTTTTTTTAAATGGCATGGGGCCCTCCCCAAATCCATACCAGGCCCTTCAAGTCTGGTATGAATTATAAGGGGAACCCTGCGCCAAAATGTAAAAAAAATGGCGTGGGGCCCCCCGAAATCTATACCAGACCCTTTATCCGAGCAAGCAGCCATGGCAGGCCAGGAAAGGGGAGGATGGACAAGCGAGCACCCCCCCTCCTGAACCATACCAGGCCACTTGCCCTCAACATGGGAAGGGTGCTTTGAGGTCCCCCCCAAACCACCTTGTTCCCAAGTTGATGGGGACAAGGGCCTCATTCACACAACCCTTGCCCGGTGGTTGTGGGGGGTCTGTGGGGGTATGATGTACCACTACCGATTCACATAAGGGGTCGGGATCTGGGGGCACCCTTGTTAAAGGGGCTTCCAGATTCTGATAAGCCCCCCTTAAGGGTTGTTGGGATTAGGCCCTTGTCCCCATCAACATGGAGTCATGGTGGTTTGGGGGGACCCCAAAGCACCCTCCCCACGTTGAGGTCAAGTGACCTCCTATGGTTCAGGAGGGGGGTCGCTCGCTCATCCCCCCTCTTTCCTGACCTGCCATGGCTGCTTGCTCGGATAAGGTTCTGGTATGGATTTTGGCAGGGGACCCTATGCCATTTTTTTTTTTTACATTTTGGCATGGAGTTCCCCTTAATATCCATACCAGACCTGAAGGGCCTGGTTTGGACTGGGGGGGGCACACGCCGTTTTTTTTCAGTGGTTTTTCATCTATACAGTATTCCCGGGAGCCGACAATACATTACAGCCACGAGCAATTTGAAATGACATTTTTTCCTTTAGAAATGTAATTTTGCTGCAGTACTGTAATAAACATCTGAAAGATGTGCTACTTTACAAGAAGACTAAGGTGACCCCCAGGCACGATATTTAAAGGAATATTTCATTTTTATTGTTTCACTTTATTTATTAAAATCACTGCTCCTGAAAGAAACGGTTGTTATTAAAACTTTTTTTTGCATTGATACATGTCCCCGGGGCAGTACCCAGGTCCCCATACACTTTTTATGACAATAACTTGCAAATAAGCCTTTAAAATGAGCACTTTTGATTTTTCATGTTCATGTCCCATAGACTTTAACGGTGTTCGCACAAATTTTTTGTCTGTTCGCATGTTCTGGTGCGAACCGAACCGGGGGGTGTTCAGTTCATCCATACAAAACAGTAAGCAGCCACCAAGTAGACCAATCGTAAGTGGTATTAATTCCCAGACTGTGATAATACTTACAGTAGATGTAGTCTTCCAGCCTTTAGCAAGTAAAAGCCCTTCATACCTTAAGGACAGCAAGGAGGTCTTAAAAAATTTAAAGAATTTTAAAATAGATGAGCATAGTCTATTGGTTACAGTTGACATGCAGCCACTGTACAGCAACATACAACAACACGATGCTTTAAAAGCAGTTGAGCGGGCTCTCAATAAACATACTGATTTAACAAAAACAGTTCATTCTAGAAGGGCTAGAGCTTGCCATGACTAACAATTTCTTCTGGTATAGTGGTCAACATTATAATCAGATTAAAGGTGTCTCCATGGGGGGCCATATGTCGCATATATCTTCCTTAACCTCCCTGGCGGCATGAGCTAGCTGCTCTAAAGCCACTTTTGATGTAAAGGGACAGTTTTGGTTGCTATGGACAATCTCCAGTATCCAGGCAGAAAGAACAGTATTTATAATATAAAACTGCATGCAACACACTGGACAGACCACTAGGGACAAAGGGGATGTGTAATTATTTGATACAGTACTGTAATCTATAAGATTACAGTATACTGTATCTATACTGTGTGTTTCACTTTTTGAACTTGCCGCCGAACTCCGTCCCCGTGCGTCGCAACGCTCACAGGGAACGGAGCTCGGCACTGTGAATCGAGCGAGACACGGCGGCTCGCCGATCACAGGGGAGAGGCATCGCAGGATCCAGGGGACAAGGTAAGTAAACTCTTCCTGGATCCTGCAATGCGATACCGAGTCTGGCTCAGGGATACCGCTTTTGGTATTGAAGATCCACCCCGAGCCAGACTCGGGAATACCGCCAGGGGGGTTAATAAATGGGAGGATAAGGTGATATATGGGAGGCATGGTCCAACCTGCCTGGTTGTACCGCAGGTACATAGTTTATATCTTGATAGTGTGGCAAGGCACTGAAAACTCACTGAAAGACTTTATTCACCATATTAACAACAATGGCTATGGTATAACATTTACAGTAAATACTCATAAATATTCTATCGACTTCCTTGACTTAAAGGCTAAGTTCACCTTTGTTCATCTTTTTTTTTTCTAAATTCCAGCTCCTCTATGTACCAATATAGCATTCATGTACTTCTTTTGCAAAAATAAAACAGCTTTCCATTTATTCTACTACACTTACCTCACTCTCTTCATGGATGTTTAAAAACCCTGCTCCATTACTTCTGCCTTACATGCTGAACATACTTTAGGTCATGACACAGAAAGGAGTTGACCAGCTGATCTCAATAGCACACACCATGCATCATCTACCCTCAGCTGGTCAACTCCTTCCTGTGTCAAGACCTAAAGTCTGTTCAGGAAGTAAGGCAGAATTAATTAAAGATCCATGAAGAAAGTGAGGTAAGCATGGGTAGAATAAATGGAAAGCTGTTTTATTTATGCAAAAGTACATGGATGCTATATTGGTACATAGGGGAGCTGGAATTTAGAAAAAAAAGCTGAACTTAGCCTTTAAATACAGTTAAAATACAGCCTTTAAATACAGTTGTGCTCATAAGTTTACATACCCTGGTTAAATTTATGATTTTTCGGCCATTTTTCAGAGAATATGAATGATAACACAAAAACTTTTCTTTCACTCATGGTTAGTGTTTGGCTGAAGCCATTTATTATCAATCAACTGTGTTTCCTCTTTTTAAATCATAATGATAACAGAAACTACCCAAATGATCCTGATCAAAAGTTTAAATACTCTGGTGATTTTGACCTAATAACATGCACACAAGTTGACACAAAGGGGTTTGAATGGCTTATAAAGGTAAACATCCTCACCTGTGATCTGTTTGCATGTAATTAGTGCGTGTGTATAAAAGGTCAATACGTTTCTGGACTCCTGTCAGACCCTTGCATCTTTCATTGAGTGCTGCACTGACGTTTCTGGATTATGAGACATGGGGAAAGCAAAAGAATTGTCAAAGGATCTGCGGGAAAAGGTAGTTGAACTGTATAAAACAGGAAAGGGATATAAAAAGATATCCAAGGAATTGAGAATGCCAATCAGCAGTGTTCAAACTCTAATCAAGAAGTGGAAATTGAGGGGAATGCGGTATGTTATCAGCTCCTGGACATCTTTTATGTCACATCACGCACTGAAACAATATTCTATAAAGAAAATGTATTACTTGTTGCTCAAAAATGTTATGTATGTTCTGGAATGTACCTGTGGGTATCAATATGTGGGCAGGACTTCCAGAACATTATCAAAACGCATTAGTGAACATATTACAAACATACGCAACGGTTATAAAAAACACAGCGTTTCAAATCATTTTAGGTTAGTACACATCAAAGATCCAACCCGCCTGTCCTTTTATTGATATGCTTCAAGGACATTAGAGAGGCACAAATTTAATTTAAAAAAATCTCAAAATGAAACAAAGTAGATCTTTGAGCATAAAACTTTAATTCTTTTAGGATTGAATATTGAAATAGACCTCAACTGTTTCATTACAGATCATTGAGGGGTTTAAATGGAGAATAAAGAATATTTCATAATACATCTGGTGACAATGATGCACCTATTACATTTTTACATTCAAATTTCATCCATTTTCATATTTTTTATATGTATTGTTTTCATTTTTAAAATTAATTTTATAGTATGTATGGTCATTAATGCTGTAATATTTTAGCATGGCTACTAGATGGCCTATATGCAAAATATAGGCAATTCATTTTATAGTTTAATGCACATGTACACAGAATGTTAATAATTAATTGTGTGTAGTGCAAATTGTGAAATAATACCCAGTGCATGCAGCAATTGTGATTCAAAACATATTTTAAAAATCAGTTGGCAAATCTGGGGTTGATACCTGGGATGGGTATAAAAACCAGCAATAAAGATGGCAGAATTACAGCTTCCTGATGATGATTGAAACACGTCGAGGCTTATTTGCGCCATCGTGACACAACTTCCGCTGATGTCATCTTAGGGCACAGAGCCCAGCCACATCTCCGGAAACACAGTGAATGCGGGGGCAACCTATGCTGTACACACTGGGTGCTAGCTAAAATCAGGCACAAACACATGTGAGTGTAATTTAACCCCTAATTTTAAATAAACAGTTTAACAGTTTTACGCTATGAGCCCTCTCTCTGTTATTCCTCTTTCTGAGCCAATGCCTGAGGATTAGAGATTATTGCTATTAGCAATATTATTTGTCACAAACACACTGAAGCGCGGTAATTTTCTTTATTATATATCTGTATTGCTGGTTGCGTACATTACCACTGCAGCTGTTATTTCACATTTAAGTTCAATTTTATTTATGTATTCATTTTTACACCTAAGTGCAAGGTCTATTTAATAATTTAATTGTATGGGATCTGGTTAGTGCTCGCTATGTATGAGTACAAAATTATACACATGCACAGATCAATACCCCTTCACCTAGGGTTCAAAAAAGCATTTTGCATATGAAGGGTTTTTACTGGCACTGTACCTCTTATGATGCCATTTTATTCTATTTGGTTTGCCCTAATAAAAATGCCAACAGTTTCCATTTTTATTTTAGCCATGCCACAGTTTAGCTAATGTACTGTTGGATGATGGAGCACAGTGGCGTCACTAGGGTTGGTGTCACCTGGTGCGGTAAAACTTGATGTCAAGAAAACAAGATGAGTGTAGCGCTAAGGGGGGGGATAAAAGTATATATGGCCTAAGAACTGGCAGTTCAAAGTTCAAATGCTGACAAAAACATCTTTGGAGAGAATTTGAAAGATGGAATGTAAAGTCCTCTGGAACAAATTTCAACCGCGGTACAAATCCTCTGTGAAGAGAGCCCACACACCACCAATGATAATAAGGAGGCTTACCAGACTTGGTGGACCCGACAAGGCGTACGCCAGGTGGGGTCAAACAGGCTTGGGTGGTGCTGGGCTGGAACGGACGCTGAAGAGCAGGGATGGTGGAATGACTTCCACGTGACTGTGTTCCTCGGACGTGGTCGGCTCAGAGGTCGTGGCACTCGAATCCGTGTTGGAATGAATAGAGGAAGGAAAGGATGGGCCAAATAGTGTAAATCCGTATTGAATAAAAAATTTATTAAAATAATAGTATACACTTACATGGAAAGTGTCTAAAAAACAGCGCTGTGAAGAAATGGCGACAGTGGGGTCCTATCCGACGCGTTTCGTCTGCATAGACGTCATCTGGGGGGATCCCCCCACTGTAGCCACCAGAATATATATAAAGAAACCATAAAAAATTATGCAAAGCAGCTCCACGGACGCTCAAAACGTCACTTCCGGTATCGGGGGAAGATGGCCGAACGGCGTGCGTTCCACGCCGGCCGCCATGCGTTCCACGCCTCATAGTGAAGGGCACCGGAAGTAAAGCAAAATTAAATAAGGAGAAATGAAGTGAGGTACAAAGCCTCTATGTGATTGATATGAGAAAACCTTATCCCTGGTCTCGAATAGGAGTGTGTACGTGGATCTCAGTGAAGTGATACAAAGGATGTGGTGTGCGCACGCACCGAGAAGACTTGCGGTGTACTGCGCATGTGTCGGAAAAACGGACGACGGAATGACGTCAAAAAGTCTGAGCGGCGTGTGAGGAAGTGCATAGGTGCGTGCATAATGCAGGCCTCCGAAGGGGGCGGGCAAGATGCAAATGCCTGGGTAGCCATGGTGACAAGCCAAGGCCCCGGGAACGCCGAGAAGACGTCCAAAGTATAAGACCATGTAGGAAATGACACAAGCCGTGGTGACAGGCCATAACCCATCAATACATAGGGGGAGATAACGTGATGTGTGGATGCCAATGTATTAACACGATGACATCTAAGTGTCTTAATGTGTGCATTCCAGTGTTGCTAAAAAACAATATGTAAACGAGAAAGGAAGTGTACAGGTCAAAAGATGTGATGTCGATAATGGTATGAGATAAAATGTTAAATGGCATAAAGGGACATGGATTCTCATAGGGAAAGAAACCAAAGGACTAATTTATGAAGGGGGTTAGAATGTTGTAACCGCCAATAAAAATACACACTCGTGGAGCTGGTTTACATATAAAATGACATATAACTATCACAAGTATGTAAAAGGCATCATCTGTATGTGTATCATACACAGAACTAGATGATGTTCTTATAAGAAAATTAAAATGACCATTCATATATACAAGGTATTGTGATTAGAATCAGGTGAACAAAAAAGGTAAACAAAAAAAAGAGATGCAGTATACATGAGGATATATATACGGATTAAATAAATAAAACTTAATAAAAAAGTATAAAGGATTATTTATGATAAGGAAAGAGAACATCTGTGAAAGGGGCAAAATGGAAAATATGATGTCAACCTCAGGCTCTGTTAATAAAGGCGTTGACATCAACTTCAACGTTCATGCCTAATGGGTGGAGTGTGCGGAGCTCATGGATCCAGTAAGTCTCCAAACGAGACACACCCCTGGTCATGGCCCCACCCCTCCAAGGAGGGACATATCTGTCGATGACCACGAATGCCTTCAATCACACGATTTTGTTGTAACTTATAGTGGCGAGGGACAGTATGTTTAGTGTCACCCCCTTTAATAAGTGCAATGTGTTCCGCCACTCTTATGGCAAAGGAACGAATGGTACGGCCCACATATTGTTTACCGCAGTGACAGGTAATCAGGTACACAATATAACTGGTGGTACAAGTGCAAAATCGTCTGATTGAGTATGTCCTGTGGGTAACTGATGACCTGAATGATACCGTCTTTCTACCTATGCCTGAATTATGCTGGCAAACAGTACATCTCCTACAAGAGTAAAAACCATCCATCTCATAGAAGAGGGGTTGGCGTATAGGAGGGTTGATGATGTTTGGGGCGATCTTGCTCTGCAGGGTTGGGGCTCCCTTAAAGATAACTCTGGCCTTATCGGGTAGCACATTGCCCAAAATACGGTCATTTCTGAGGATGTCCCAATGTTTGGTAAGGATGGCTTTGATGCATCTGTGTTGGTTGGAAAAGGAGGTCAATAAGGACCACCTAAAGGCATCCTCTGGTTCTCTCATGGGCCTATCTGCCAGAAGGGATTCCCTATTGGTTGCAAGGGCATGTTGGTATTCACGGTCAACAAGACAGGGGTCGTAATCCTTATCTATAAACTTGGCCTTAAGAAGAGCCGATTGTGATGTAAAGGAATCGGTAGTAGAGCAGTTTCTTCTTAATCTAAGAAATTGGGTCCGCGGTACCGAATCAAGCCAAGACCGGTGGTGACAGCTGTCAGGTGGTATGAAGCTATTCCGGTCTGTGGCTTTGAAGTGTGTCTTGAATTGAAAAACACTATCATTTAACTCTATCTCCAGGTCCAAGAAATTGATTTTATGGTTGCTAGCTGTATGGGATAGGGAGATGCCACGGTCGTTGTTATTCAATCGTTCAAAGAATGAATCCAACGCCTCGGCACTACCCTTCCATAGGAGGAGGATGTCGTCAATATACCGGGCCCAAACAATCAGGGATGGATCCCTGTTGGTATAGACGACATCCTCCTCCCACTTCGCCATAAATAGATTGGCGAGGCTAGGGGCGAACTTAGCGCCCATAGCCACGCCATGTAGTTGGAGATAAAATTGCTGGTCAAACCAGAAGTAACTTCGTTTGGTGGCGAATTCAAGTAACTCGATAACAAAAGCACACTGGAAGGGAGCGATGGTAGGTTCCTTCTCCAAAAAATATTGAACTGCCTTCAATCCCTTGTCCTGGGGTATACAGGTGTACAGGGAGGCGACATCGGCAGTGGCAATAATATGATCAGCCTGTAGATTCAGACTCTCAAGTAGACGTATGGTGGCCCCTGTATCCTTCAAATAAGAAGGCATGCGCCTAACGATGGGTTGCAAGTAAAAATCAATGTATCGGCCTATACGTGAGGTGACAGAGTCTATCCCACTCACGATAGGCCGACCAGGAGGTTGTACTGGGTTCTTGTGCACCTTGGGTAAATAATAAATAGTGGGGACCCTAGGTGCTAAGGGTACCAAAAAATCTCTTTCCTTTTTGTTTAAAATACCTTGGTCATAACCCCTCTTTATAATGGCAGAAAGCTCTCTTTTAAAAGAAGGCGTGGGATTGTTGGGCAATGTTTTATATGTATCAGGTTCCTCGAGGATCCTATACATTTCAGACATGTAATCCTTTTTGTCCAAAACAACAATGCCACCCCCCTTGTCAGCCGGACGGATGACAAAGTCCTTCTGTAGACACAAAGATTTAAAGCCTTGATTAGAAAAAGGGTAATGATATATGCGTTTCTCAGGGAGTTCAGCCAGATCCTTAAGGACCAAATCCCTAAATATAGTGATGGCTGGCGCCATGGGAACAGGTGGGGTGAATAATGAGGGATTGGACAGACCGGAGTGGACTGTCCCCGAAGTGGCGCTAATCTCGTTTCTGATCGGGTTAGAGACAAGATAGCGCTGAATATGTAGTTTGCGTGTGAATTTATGGATGTCCATAAATGTACCAAACCGATCGAGCTTCTTAGGGGGGGCAAATTTAAGTCCCTTATCAAGCACTGAAAGCTCTTCATCAGTAAGTGGTTTGGTGCTCAGATTAAAAACACCTTGGCCTCTCATGTTCTCCTTCTTTTTCCTCCTTCAAATTTTCCACCCTCCCCTGGTACCTCTCTTGAGTCTGCGCCCCTTTTCCTGGGTCTTCGGTCCTCGTGAAAAACCTGCCCACTGCGTGTGTTGGTGCTATAGGGATAATAACCATGGGTTGGTTGACTATACATGGATCCTGAATCATATCTTTGCCGGTCCCTGTATTCATCGTCCCATGTGTCCTGAAGGGGGAGGAACCTATTATTAGTAGTGGGGGGGGTGGTTCATGGTAATAGGAATTGGCAGGATATGTATCAACATAGGCACCCTGTCGAGATATGGGAACTTCTCGTTGTCCCGAATATGAGTTGGAGAGCATGTTGTGACCTCGTTGCCCCCTTCCCCCATGTTTGCCTCTATTATGACCCCTACCCCTCTGGTTGGTAAAAGGGGTATGGGAATTAGTGGGTCTATGGCGAGAGGGGGATTCATGTCTAGAGTCTATCCTCCTCGTAGGGCCAGCTGGGGTTGCTGACAATGGAGCCTCTATGTGGGTCATTGTAGGAACAAAGGTATTGGGAGGTCCCACAACAGATGGTATGGTGTTGGTAACAACAGGGTTAGCAATAAACAATTTTTGCCAACCAAAAACATTACTGGTCTTGTAGTCACCCACATCCCTAGAATACTTTTTTGTTTTTTACTCCTCTGCTCCTTGTCTTCCTTCTCTAGGTGTTTTTGGAGATTGGAAGAGAGGGCAGTGTATTCAGGGGAGTTCTTATGGGTTAACAGTTTGTGCTTGAGCTCTTTAATCTCATTATCTAACAAGGAAAGTTTGTTACGTTTCTTGGTAATGAGGATCCCTAAGAGGTTGACTCCTGCCTCATTAAAATATTTATACCAAGAGTCCACATCAGGTTCACCTTGTGGTGGGTGTACATCCCACCTGAGGCTTCTAGGAACCATGCGTTCAGAAACATACTGTTCGAGAAACGCCACGTCCCACTGTAGGTGGAGTTCAGAAGACATGATATTTCTCAATCTCAAGAATAAACCACCTAATTCGGTGTCACTACTAGTGACTACAAAAACACCCTCCGTATTTACAGTTCGGGAGGCCCTGTAGTCAAAGACATCCATATTGCTAGGAATGTAAATAGGTTGCAGCAGAATCCGCTTTCAAAAACAAACACGAAATATATATACAATAATTCTGCGCTACCAAAAAGAAGGGAAAGCAGCTAACACAACCAACAAATGTAAAAAACAGACAAGAAAACAAGATGAGTGT
The DNA here is from genome assembly GCF_042186555.1 of Aquarana catesbeiana. Taxonomy (NCBI): domain Eukaryota; kingdom Metazoa; phylum Chordata; class Amphibia; order Anura; family Ranidae; genus Aquarana; species Aquarana catesbeiana. The sequence goes on along the minus strand of NC_133326.1, from coordinate 447,109,613 downwards.
AGCGCTAAGGGGGGGGGATAAAAGTATATATGGCCTAAGAACTGGCAGTTCAAAGTTCAAATGCTGACAAAAACATCTTTGGAGAGAATTTGAAAGATGGAATGTAAAGTCCTCTGGAACAAATTTCAACCTTCTCGGGTCCACCAAGTCTGGTAAGCCTCCTTATTATCATTGGTGGTGTGTGGGCTCTCTTCACAGAGGATTTGTACCGCGGTTGAAATTTGTTCCAGAGGACTTTACATTCCATCTTTCAAATTCTCTCTAAAGATGTTTTTGTCAGCATTTGAACTTTGAACTGCCAGTTCTTAGGCCATATATACTTTTATCCCCCCCCTTAGCGCTACACTCATCTTGTTTTCTTGTCTGTTTTTTACATTTGTTGGTTGTGTTAGCTGCTTTCCCTTCTTTTTGGTAGCGCAGAATTATTGTATATATATTTAGTGTTTGTTTTTGAAAGCGGATTCTGCTGCAACCTATTTACATTCCTAGCAATATGGATGTCTTTGACTACAGGGCCTCCCGAACTGTAAATACGGAGGGTGTTTTTGTAGTCACTAGTAGTGACACCGAATTAGGTGGTTTATTCTTGAGATTGAGAAACATCATGTCCTCTGAACTCCACCTACAGTGGGACGTGGCGTTTCTCGAACAGTATGTTTCTGAACGCATGGTTCCTAGAAGCCTCAGGTGGGATGTACACCCACCACAAGGTGAACCTGATGTGGACTCTTGGTATAAATATTTTAATGAGGCAGGAGTCAACTTCTTAGGGATCCTCATTACCAAGAAACGTAACAAACTTTCCTTGTTAGATAATGAGATTAAAGAGCTCAAGGACAAACTGTTAACCCATAAGAACTCCCCTGAATACACTGCCCTCTTTTCCAATCTCCAAAAACACCTAGAGAAGGAAGACAAGGAGCAGAGGAGTAAAAAACAAAAAAAGTATTCTAGGGATGTGGGTGACTACAAGACCAGTAATGTTTTTGGTTGGCAAAAATTGTTTATTGCTAACCCTGTTGTTACCAACACCATACCATCTGTTGTGGGACCTCCCAATACCTTTGTTCCTACAATGACCCACACAGAGGCTCCATTGTCAGCAACCCCAGCTGGCCCTACGAGGAGGATAGACTCTAGACATGAATCCCCCTCTCGCCATAGACCCACTAATTCCCATACCCCTTTTACCAACCAGAGGGGTAGGGGTCATAATAGAGGCAAACATGGGGGAAGGGGGCAACGAGGTCACAACATGCTCTCCAACTCATATTCGGGACAACGAGAAGTTCCCATATCTCGACAGGGTGCCTATGTTGATACATATCCTGCCAATTCCTATTACCATGAACCACCCCCCCCACTACTAATAATAGGTTCCTCCCCCTTCAGGACACATGGGATGATGAATACAGGGACCGGCAAAGATATGATTCAGGATCCATGTATAGTCAACCAACCCATGGTTATTATCCCCATAGCACCAACACGCGTAGTGGGCAGGTTTTTCACGAGGACCGAAGACCCAGGAAAAGGGGCGCAGACTCAAGAGAGGTACCAGGGGAGGGTGGAAAATTCGAAGGAGGAAAAAGAAGGAGAACATGAGAGGCCAAGGTGTTTTTAATCTGAGCACCAAACCACTTACTGATGAAGAGCTTTCAGTGCTTGATAAGGGACTTAAATTTGCCCCCCCTAAGAAGCTCGATCGGTTTGGTACATTTATGGACATCCATAAATTCACACGCAAACTACATATTCAGCGCTATCTTGTCTCTAACCCGATCAGAAACAAGATTAGCGCCACTTCGGGGACAGTCCACTCCGGTCTGTCCAATCCCTCATTATTTACCCCACCTGTTCCCATGGCGCCAGCCATCACTATATTTAGGGATTTGGTCCTTAAGGATCTGGCTGAACTCCCTGAGAAACGCATATATCATTACCCTTTTTCTAATCAAGGCTTTAAATCTTTGTGTCTACGGAAGGACCTTGTCATCCGTCCGGCTGACAAGGGGGGTGGCATTGTTGTTTTGGACAAAAAGGATTACATGTCTGAAATGTATAGGATCCTCGAGGAACCTGATACATATAAAACATTGCCCAACAATCCCACGCCTTCTTTTAAAAGAGAGCTTTCTGCCATTATAAAGAGGGGTTATGACCAAGGTATTTTAAACAAAAAGGAAAGAGATTTTTTGGTACCCTTAGCACCTAGGGTCCCCACTATTTATTATTTACCCAAGGTGCACAAGAACCCAGTACAACCTCCTGGTCGGCCTATCGTGAGTGGGATAGACTCTGTCACCTCACGTATAGGCCGATACATTGATTTTTACTTGCAACCCATCGTTAGGCGCATGCCTTCTCATTTGAAGGATACAGGGGCCACCATACGTCTACTTGAGAGTCTGAATCTACAGGCTGATCATATTATTGCCACTGCCGATGTCGCCTCCCTGTACACCTGTATACCCCAGGACAAGGGATTGAAGGCAGTTCAATATTTTTTGGAGAAGGAACCTACCATCGCTCCCTTCCAGTGTGCTTTTGTTATCGAGTTACTTGAATTCGCCACCAAACGAAGTTACTTCTGGTTTGACCAGCAATTTTATCTCCAACTACGTGGCGTGGCTATGGGCGCTAAGTTCGCCCCTAGCCTCGCCAATCTATTTATGGCGAAGTGGGAGGAGGATGTCGTCTATAGCAACAGGGATCCATCCCTGATTGTTTGGGCCCGGTATATTGACGACATCCTCCTCCTATGGAAGGGTAGTGCCGAGGCGTTGGATTCATTCTTTGAACGATTGAATAACAACGACCGTGGCATCTCCCTATCCCATACAGCTAGCAACCATAAAATCAATTTCTTGGACCTGGAGATAGAGTTAAATGATGGTGTTTTTCAATTCAAGACACACTTCAAAGCCACAGACCGGAATAGCTTCATACCACCTGACAGCTGTCACCACCGGTCTTGGCTTGATTCGGTACCGCGGACCCAATTTCTTAGATTAAGAAGAAACTGCTCTACTACCGATTCCTTTACATCACAATCGGCACTTCTTAAGGCCAAGTTTATAGATAAGGATTACGACCCCTGTCTTGTTGACCGTAAATACCAACATGCCCTTGCAACCAATAGGGAATCCCTTCTGGCAGATAGGCCCATGAGAGAACCAGAGGATGCCTTTAGGTGGTCCTTATTGACCTCCTTTTCCAACCAACACAGATGCATCAAAGCCATCCTTACCAAACATTGGGACATCCTCAGAAATGACCGTATTTTGGGCAATGTGCTACCCGATAAGGCCAGAGTTATCTTTAAGGGAGCCCCAACCCTGCAGAGCAAGATCGCCCCAAACATCATCAACCCTCCTATACGCCAACCCCTCTTCTATGAGATGGATGGTTTTTACTCTTGTAGGAGATGTACTGTTTGCCAGCATAATTCAGGCATAGGTAGAAAGACGGTATCATTCAGGTCATCAGTTACCCACAGGACATACTCAATCAGACGATTTTGCACTTGTACCACCAGTTATATTGTGTACCTGATTACCTGTCACTGCGGTAAACAATATGTGGGCCGTACCATTCGTTCCTTTGCCATAAGAGTGGCGGAACACATTGCACTTATTAAAGGGGGTGACACTAAACATACTGTCCCTCGCCACTATAAGTTACAACACAATCGTGTGATTGAAGGCATTCGTGGTCATCGACAGATATGTCCCTCCTTGGAGGGGTGGGGCCATGACCAGGGGTGTGTCTCGTTTGGAGACTTACTGGATCCATGAGCTCCGCACACTCCACCCATTAGGCATGAACGTTGAAGTTGATGTCAACGCCTTTATTAACAGAGCCTGAGGTTGACATCATATTTTCCATTTTGCCCCTTTCACAGATGTTCTCTTTCCTTATCATAAATAATCCTTTATACTTTTTTATTAAGTTTTATTTATTTAATCCGTATATATATCCTCATGTATACTGCATCTCTTTTTTTTGTTTACCTTTTTTGTTCACCTGATTTTAATCACAATACCTTGTATATATGAATGGTCATTTTAATTTTCTTATAAGAACATCATCCAGTTCTGTGTATGATACACATACAGATGATGCCTTTTACATACTTGTGATAGTTATATGTCATTTTATATGTAAACCAGCTCCACGAGTGTGTATTTTTATTGGCGGTTACAACATTCTAACCCCCTTCATAAATTAGTCCTTTGGTTTCTTTCCCTATGAGAATCCATGTCCCTTTATGCCATTTAACATTTTATCTCATACCATTATCGACATCACATCTTTTGACCTGTACACTTCCTTTCTCGTTTACATATTGTTTTTTAGCAACACTGGAATGCACACATTAAGACACTTAGATGTCATCGTATTAATACATTGGCATCCACACATCACGTTATCTCCCCCTATGTATTGATGGGTTATGGCCTGTCACCACGGCTTGTGTCATTTCCTACATGGTCTTATACTTTGGACGTCTTCTCGGCGTTCCCGGGGCCTTGGCTTGTCACCATGGCTACCCAGGCATTTGCATCTTGCCCGCCCCCTTCGGAGGCCTGCATTATGCACGCACCTATGCACTTCCTCACACGCCGCTCAGACTTTTTGACGTCATTCCGTTGTCTGTAGGGATGAGCTTCGAGTTCGAGTCGAACTCATGTTCGACTCGAACATTGGCTGTTCGCAAGTTCACCGAACAGCGAACAATTTGGGGTGTTCGCGGCAAATTCGAATGCCGCGGAACACCCTTTAAAAGTCTATGGGAGAAATCAAAAGTGCTAATTTTAAAGGCTAATATGCAAGTTATTGTCATAAAAAGTGTTTGGGGACCTGGGTCCTGCCCCAGGGGACATGGATCAATCCAAAAAAAAGTTTTAAAAACGGCCGTTTTTTCAGGAGCAGTGATTTTAATAATACTTAAAGTCAATCAATAAAAGTGTAATATCCCTTTAAATTTCGTACCTGGGGGGTGTCTATAGTGTGCCTGTAAAGGGGCGCATGTTTCCTGTGTTTAGAACAGTCTGACAGCAAAATGACATTTTGAAGGAAAAAACTCATTTAAAACTACCCGCGGCTATTGCATTGCCGACAATACACATAGAAGTTCATTGCTAAAAACGGCATGGGAATTCCCCAAAGGGGAACCCCGAACCAAAATTAAAAAAAAAAAATGACGTGGGGGTCCCCCTAAATTCCATACCAGGCCCTTCAGGTCTGGTATGGATATTAAGGGGAACCCCGACCAAAATTTAAAAAAAAAAATGACGTGGGGTTCCCCCTAAATTCCATACCAGACCCTTCAGGTCTGGTATGGATTTTAAGGGGAACCCTGCGCCAAAAAAAAAAAAAAAAACGGCGTGGGGTCCCCCCAAAAATCCATACCAGACCCTTATCCGAGCACGCAACCTGGCAGGCCGCAGGAAAAGAGGGGGGGACAAGAGTGCGGCCCCCCCTCCCTCCTGAACCGTACCAGGCCACATGCCCTCAACATTGGGAGGGTGCTTTGGGATAGCCCCCCAAAACACCTTGTTCCCATGTTGATGAGGACAAGGGCCTCATCCCCACAACCCTGGCCGGTGGTTGTGGGGGTCTGCGGGCGGGGGGCTTATCGGAATCTGGAAGCCCCCTTTAACAAGGTGACCCCCAGATCCCGGCCCCCCCCCTGTGTGAAATGGTAAGGGGGTACATAAGTACCCCTACCATTTCACGAAAAAAGTGTCAAAAATGTTAAAAATGACAAGAGACAGTTTTTGACAATTCCTTTATTTAAATGCTTCTTCTTTCTTCTATCTTCCTTCATCTTCTGGTTCTTCTGGCTCTTCTGGTTCTTCTGGTTCTTCCTCCGGCGTTCTCGTCCAGCATCTCCTCCGCGGCGTCTTCTGTCTTCTTCTCCTCGGGCCGCTCCGCACCCATGGCATGGGGGGGAGGCTCCCGCTCTTCTCTTCTTCTCTTCTTCTTTTCTTCTTTTCTTCTTTTCTTCTCTTCTTCTCTTCTTCTTCATTTTCTTCTCCGGGCCGCTCCGCAATCCATTCTGGCATGGAGGGAGGCTCCCGCTGTGTGACGGCGCTCCTCGTCTGACAGTTCTTAAATAACGGGGGGGCGGGGCCACCCGGTGACCCCGCCCCCCTCTGACGCACGGTGACTTGACGGGACTTCCCTGTGGCATTCCCCGTGACGTCACAGGGAAGTCCCGTCAAGTCACCGTGCGTCAGAGGGGGGCGGGGTCACCGGGTGGCCCCGCCCCCCCGTTATTTAAGAACTGTCAGACGAGGAGCGCCGTCACACAGCGGGAGCCTCCCTCCATGCCAGCATGGATTGCGGAGCGGCCCGGAGAAGAAAATGAAGAAGAAGAGAAGAAGAGAAGAAAAGAAGAAAAGAAGAAAAGAAGAAAAGAAGAAGAGAAGAAGAGAAGAGCGGGAGCCTCCCCCCCATGCCATGGGTGCGGAGCGGCCCGAGGAGAAGAAGACAGAAGACGCCGCGGAGGAGATGCTGGACGAGAACGCCGGAGGAAGAACCAGAAGAACCAGAAGAGCCAGAAGAACCAGAAGATGAAGGAAGATAGAAGAAAGAAGAAGCATTTAAATAAAGGAATTGTCAAAAACTGTCTCTTGTCATTTTTAACATTTTTGACACTTTTTTCGTGAAATGGTAGGGGTACTTATGTACCCCCTTACCATTTCACACAGGGGGGGGGCCGGGATCTGGGGGTCACCTTGTTAAAGGGGGCTTCCAGATTCCGATAAGCCCCCCGCCCGCAGACCCCCACAACCACCGGCCAGGGTTGTGGGGATGAGGCCCTTGTCCTCATCAACATGGGGACAAGGTGTTTTGGGGGGCTACCCCAAAGCACCCTCCCAATGTTGAGGGCATGTGGCCTGGTACGGTTCAGGAGGGAGGGGGGGCCGCACTCTTGTCCCCCCCTCTTTTCCTGCGGCCTGCCAGGTTGCGTGCTCGGATAAGGGTCTGGTATGGATTTTTGGGGGGACCCCACGCCGTTTTTTTTTTTTTTTTTTGGCGCGGGGTTCCCCTTAAAATCCATACCAGACCTGAAGGGTCTGGTATGGAATTTAGGGGGAACCCCACGTCATTTTTTTTTTTTAATTTTGGCCGGGGTTCCCCTTAATATCCATACCAGACCTGAAGGGCCTGGTATGGAATTTAGGGGGACCCCCACGTCATTTTTTTTTTTTTAATTTTGGTTCGGGTTTCCCCTTTGGGGAATTCCCATGCCGTTTTTATCAATGAACTTCTATGTGTATTGTCGGCAATGCAATAGCCGCGGGTAGTTTTAAATGAGTTTTTTCCTTCAAAATGTCATTTTGCTGTCAGACTGTTCTAAACACAGGAAACATGCGCCCCTTTACAGGCACACTATAGACACCCCCCAGGTACGAAATTTAAAGGGATATTACACTTTTATTGTTTGACTTTAAGCATTATTAAAATCACTGCTCCTGAAAAAACGGCCGTTTTTAAAACTTTTTTTTGCATTGATCCATGTCCCCTGGGGCAGGACCCAGGTCCCCAAACACTTTTTATGACAATAACTTGCATATAAGCCTTGAAAATTAGCACTTTTGATTATTCATGTTCGTGTCCCATAGACTTTAACGGTGTTCGCATGTTCGACGAACTTTTTTCCTGTTCGCATGTTCTGGTGCGAACCGAACAGGGGGGTGTTCGGCTCATCCCTAGTTGTCCGTTTTTCCGACACATGCGCAGTACACCGCAAGTCTTCTCGGTGCGTGCGCACACCACATCCTTTGTATCACTTCACTGAGATCCACGTACACACTCCTATTCGAGACCAGGGATAAGGTTTTCTCATATCAATCACATAGAGGCTTTGTACCTCACTTCATTTCTCCTTATTTAATTTTGCTTCACTTCCGGCGCCCTTCACTATGAGGCGTGGAACGCATGGCGGCCGGCGTGGAACGCACGCCGTTCGGCCATCTTCCCCCGATACCGGAAGTGACGTTTTGAGCGTCCATGGAGCTGCTTTGCATAATTTTTTATGGTTTCTTTATATATATTCTGGTGGCTACAGTGGGGGGATCCCCCCAGATGACGTCTATGCAGACGAAACGCGTCGGATAGGACCCCACTGTCGCCATTTCTTCACAGCGCTGTTTTTAGACACTTTCCATGTAAGTGTATACTATTATTTTAATAAATTTTTTATTCAATACGGATTTACACTATTTGGCCCATCCTTTCCTTCCTCTATTCATTCCAACACGGATTCGAGTGCCACGACCTCTGAGCCCGACCACGTCAGAGGAACACAGTCACGTGGAAGTCATTCCACCATCCCTGCTCTTCAGCATCCATTCCAGTCCAGCACCACCCAAGCCTGTTAGACCCCACCTGGCGTACGCCTTGTCGGGTCCACCAAGTCTGGTAAGCCTCCTTATTATCATTGGTGGTGTGTGGGCTCTCTTCACAGAGGATTTGTACCGCGGTTGAAATTTGTTCCAGAGGACTTTACATTCCATCTTTCAAAAGATGTTTTTGTCAGCATTTGAACTTTGAACTGCCAGTTCTTAGGCCATATATACTTTTATCCCCCCCCTTAGCGCTACACTCATCTTGTTTTCTTGTCTGTTTTTTACATTTGTTGGTTGTGTTCGCTGCTTTTCCTTCTTTTTGGTAGCGCAGAATTATTGTATATATAAAACTTGATGTCACCCCCCCACTAGCCTGCCACAGTGCTCTATACTGTTACTGCGGAGTGACAGCAGCATAGGCAGTTGGGCACTGAGCAAGCTAGTGCATGGGCACGGTTCCCCCCTCCCCTAGCCTGCCACAGTGCTATTTGATGGTGTCACCCCTCAGGCGGGAGTCACCCTGGTTTGGTCTGTACCCCCATAGTGACACCACTGGCTAGGAAGCTGAAGTTATACTCTGAGCTCAGCGAGAGCTGATTGGAGGGAAGAGACACACCCCCTTCACACGGCACCGAGGAACAGAGTTGAGGCTGTCAATCATAGGCTGTGTGCTGTCACCTTTTTTCTCTTGGTGTCAGGAAAACATGTCAGACTCAGAAGTGACTCGTGCAGCGAGCAGAGAAATGGGACAGCAGACAGAAATGACACCCAGTGCTCTGGATTGAGAAAAGTACACACTATAGAGGGATATGTTTTGTTCATATGTAGCGGTGTGGCTGCCACTAGTAACTAACAAACCACCCACAGTGTCCCTGATCACTGCTGCACCACTCACGATATCCCCGATCACAGTCATATTGTGCCTGACCCTGCTACACCAGTCATATTGTCCCTGACCCTGCTACACCAGTCATATTGTCCCTGATCAGCATCACACCAGTTACAGTGTCCCTGATCACCACCACACCAGTTATCTTATCACTGCCACACCAGTTACAGTGTCATTGATCACTGCCACACTAGTCCCGGTGTCACCAGACCAGTGTATGCCAGAAACAGTGTTCCTTATTGCCTCCACACCAATCACAGTGTCACCCACCTGTTTATTCACCTTGTTTCTGCCTGTCACTTAAACCCATCGACACATCCCACTGACTATGTTCCTGCTGGACACAAGTCTCAGCCATCCCCTCTGGACAACTGCACTCCTGGAACCACAGAAACTGTTTTGTTCTTAATTTCTTTAGCCTCCTGTACTTTCTGGTCAGTGAACATGGCATTCCTGGATGCAGCCATAAAAAAGTAGGCTAGGCTTGTTTGGCTTATAGGAACTGGGACTGATATAGATGACGCTAAACTAAGCTATATTCCTTGATCACTCGTACAGAGGCAACTATTAAAGTACATTTGTTTTGATACAATTGGTTGATTTGTGTGATACACAGGATACAATGTCTGATGGTATATAATCGGTCCACAAACTGAAAAAGTCTCACACATGTGGTATCGCCATACTTGGGAGGAGTAGTGGAATGAGTTTTGGGTTATAATTCTAATGCCGCGTACACACGACCGGACTTTCTAGGAAACTAGGTCCGACGGTCTTCCCGACGGACTTCCAGTGGACTTTCTGAACGGACGGACTTGCCTACACACGACCGGACTTTCCGGCAGACTAGGTCCGCCGGTCTTCCCGACGAACTTTCGACAGAGTTACGGCGGACTTTCCAAATGAATGGACTTGCCCACACAAATCCATGTATTTTGAACGTGACTCGGGTACGACGGGACTAGAAAAGGAAGTCAATCTCGCCGCTTTTATCGGTGAGATTGGCACCTTGCGAGCCCTGTCGCGGGGCATACCAGGCCCTTAGGTCTGGTATGGATTTTAAGGGGAACCCCCACGCCGAAAAACGGCGTGGGGTCCCCCCAAAGTCCATACCAGACCCCAATCCAAGCACGCAGCCCGGCCGGTCAGGAAAGGAGGTGGGAATGAGCGAGCGCCCCCCCCTGAACCGTACCAGGCCACATGCCCTCAACATGGGGGTGGGTGCTTTGAGGGGGGGCGCCCTGCGGCCCCCCCACCCCAAAGCACCTTGTCCCCATGTTGATGAGGACAAGGGCCTCTTCCCGACAACCCTGGCCGTTGGTTTCGGGGGTTTGCGGGCGGTGGCTTATCGGAATCCGGCCCCCCACCCTATGTGAATGAGTATGGGGTACATGGTACCCCTAACCATTCACCTAGGGAAAAAGTGTCAATAAAAAAACACTACACAGGTTTTTAAAGTAATTTATTAGACAGCTCCGGGGGTCTTCTTCTGGCTTCGGGGTCTTCTTCCGACTTTGGGGGTCTCTCCAGTTCTTCTCCGCTGTCTCCGGCCTCTTCTCCCGTTGTTCGACCTCTTCTCCGCGAAGGCAGAAGGCAGAAGTCCGGGCCACTGCTAGCAAAAGAGCGGCAAAAGAATAGAAGATAGCGGAGGAGCCCAGCAGAAGACCAGGAGAGCGCAGAGAAGAGGTCGAACAATGGGAGAAGAGGCCGGAGACAGCGGAGAAGAACCGGAGTCGGAAGAAGACCCCCGAAGCCAGAAGACCCCTGGAGCTGTCTAATAAATTACTTTAAAAACCTGTGTAGTGTGTTTTTTTATTGACACTTTTTCCCTAGGTGAATGGGTCGGGGTACCATGTACTCCATACTCATTCACATAGGGTGGAGGGCCGGGATCTGGGGGCCCCCTTATTAAAGGGGGCTCCCGGATTCCGATAAGCCCCCCGCCCGCAGACCTCGACAACCAATGGCCAGGGTTGTCGGGAAGAGGCCCTTGTCCTCATCAACATGGGGACAAGGTGCTTTGGGGGGGCACAGGGCCCCCCCTCCCCCAAAGCACCCAACCCCATGTTGGGGGCATGTGGCCTGGTACGGTTTAGGAGGGGGGGTGCTCGCTCGTCCCCACCCCCTTTCCTGACCGGCCGGGCTGTGTGCTCAGATCGGGGTCTGGTATGGACTTTGGGGGTACCCCACACCGTTTTTTCGGCGTAGGGGGTTCCCCATAAAATCCATACCAGACCTAAGGGCCTGGTATGCCCCGTGCTTGCCGCAATAGGAACATTTGTTTTTCCTATTGCAGCGAGCGCGAGATGCAGTACCCTGCCCTTGCATCGTATCTGGTTGGACCAGCATACAGGCGAACTGGCTTTCCATCAGGAACTAGGTCCGGTGGAGTTACGAAGGAAAGATTTTAAACATGTTTCGTTTCTAGGTCCGTCGGACTTTTGGGAAAAAAAAGCCCGCGGGAGCCTACACACGATCGGATTGTCCGACGGACTCTGGTCCGCCGGACCAAGTCTGCTGTAAAGTCCGCTCGTGTGTACGTGGCATAAGTATGGCTGTGTGTGTAAGAAATATCTTAATAATAATTGACAACTTTGTGTAAAAAAAATAATTTTTATATTATTTCTGCATTTTTCAAAAACTTGTGGCGAAACAATAAAGTCTTCAAAAGACTCACAATGCCTCTTGAAAAATACCTTGTGGTGTTTGCTTTCCAAAATGTGGTAATTTTACTGGCGTTTCCACTGTCCTGGTGATCCAGGGCCTCCAAAAATGTGATAGGTAATCAGGAAATTAGATTAGAATTTATGCCCCTAGAACACCTGAGGGTGCTCCTTGGATTTTGGGCCTCTCTAGTAGAGTTGGGTGAACGGTTTGGCCCGAGCATGAGTTTGTTCACCCATTCGACAAACACCCGAAGTAACGGGGCATTCAACTGTTTGTTCGGCCTGTCGAATGACCACAATGGACTGCGCCGCCGCACAGTGCATTGGAAGCCCTGATTGGCTGAAGCAATGAAAGCTTTGCTGAAAGGGCACAGAGCACTGTCAGAGCCATGATTGGAGAAAGTAATGATAACTCTATCCAATCATGGCTCATTGCTCTTAGTTCCGCCCCCCACTATAAAAAAATTTTTATTCTCCCCATAGTGGCCATTTGCAGTGTGATATTGGAATGGAGAGAGATAGAACAGGGCTCTGTTCAGTGCTGCTAGTGAGCTAGTGTGCTATAGTTTGCTATTGTGATTCTATTGTCAGTGTAGAATATCAGTTTAGCGTGAATCTAGTGATAGTTCAGTGTGAGTGTAGTGTGACCATTCATTTTTACTTTAGTGTCAGTTTAATTTGTCAGGGCAGATTTCCTGCAGCATATATGAATATATCAGTACGTCACTGCACGTTTAACGCAGTATATTTCAGTGCATTACTGTACTTTTTTTTTTAACAGAAAAGTTTTTCTATATCTCCAAAAGAGAAATAAACAATAAAAAAAAATAAACAATACATACAAAAATAATAAGAAAATTAAAATTAAACATTAAGGCACAATATTCAGTTCAGTGCAATATACAAGGCGTTGCTACGTTTAAGACAGTATACATCAGTGCGTTACTGCACATTTAACCCAGTATATATCAGTGTGTTACTGCATGTTTAACACAGTATATATCAGTGGATTTAACGCCGTATAAACAGTGCGTTACTGTACGTTTAACTCACTGTATATATCAGTGCATTACTGCATGTTTAACACAGTATATATCAGTGCATTACTGCACGTTTAATGCAGTATATCAGTGTGTTACTGTATGTTTAACGCAGTATATCTGAGTGCATTACTGCACTTATATTGCAGTATATTTCAGTGTGTTTGTGCACACTTAACACAGTATATTTCAGTGTGCGTTACTGCACGTTTGACGCAGTAAATTTCAGTGCATTAATGCATGTGCAACGCAGTATATTTCAGTGCATTACTGCAAGTTTAACGCAGTATATTTCAGTGCATTAGTGCACGCTTACCACAGTCTGTTGCAGTGCGTCAGTACAGTTTTACTGCACTATATTGTAGTGTGTCAGTGGAGTGTGTCAGTGTAGTGAGTACTCAAGCTAAAGTGCACCAAGCACCACTTTCCATTGATTAAAGTGCATCCAAGTACACATTTCCACATCTTGCACATTGATAATAAGCCCCCCCCCCTCAATTATGACTGGGAGGCCAACAAGGAGAGGCAGATGTTCCCAAGGCACTGTGAGGGAGCCAGCAGCATATGTGTCCACAGGCACAGGTGGACATGGTCCATCTTCAGGCAGGGCATCATTTCCTCTGTTTAGTGATGTTTCCTGTGCCATCCAGCCATAGCATGCAGAGGAGGTGGTGGACTGGCTTACTAAACCATCATCCTCCTCATCCTCTGTCACCCAAGCAGAGACTAGTGCGCAGTCCACTGCAGCTGCCAGAGTGGCTTATTCTGCCTCCTTGTCCACAGCTACTCCTGCCATAACCCCAGCATCAGGTATGGAGGAGTCTGCTGAATTATTTGAACACAGCGTCAGCCACTTGCTCATTGATGATGCACAGCCATTACTTAATTTTGATGTTGGTTCTGAGGTTGAGGAAGGTAGGAACATGAGCCTACAAACAACTGTGACTCAATTTTAGATTCCCCTCCATTTTACATAAAGTAGAAATGAAGTTTTGTATGTATGAGTTTTGCCATAAACAGCTTAACTAACAGTTTGCATAGAACCACACCCTATGAGTTACTGTGGTTAAGCCGATTCCCGGAGCAACATCCTGTGTCAGCAAGTCATCAGCTATTTCTTGTTATCTAGTCAGCAGTCTAACTCATGATAAAAAAGTACTAAGTTTGTGTAACCCTTAGACACGTATATATTAAAGTGCAGCCCATCCCTTCCTTGTTTTACTTGTGTATAAGCTACTGTTGTACTCAATAAAATCAGACACCTTATGAAAACACTCAAGCCTGTTTCCCGTGTCTCATGTGGTGTCTCACGGATCCAAGGGTCCTGGTGGTCTGCCTGCATAACCAGGGTGGTCGTCAAGGTGTATAATTCCTTTTAGGGTAGAACACTGCATACTTTGCCTCAAGCACATCAAGCGTGGCAAAAACACCAGCCATTTGGGTACAACATGCTTGACAAGGCATTTAACTTCCTACTACTCAGCGCTTTGGCAAGAGCACCTGAAAGCCACACAAAAGGGACACAGTTCTGCCCCTCTTCACTCCTCACCTTTCCGGTCTACCCCCGCTATACCCCATGACCTCTTAGCAGCCCCCACTGACAGGGATGATGGTTTAGCGCAGGGTGTCCCGGGTCCTTGCAGCACACCACTAACTGTAGACTATAGCAGGCAAATTTCTCTGCCCCCATACAGACACTGCCACCCACATGCTCAGCTAAATTCAAGCTTGTCAGCGCTGTGACTTTACAACTCCTGCCATAATGGCAGGTTCCCAGTTGCTATTTCTTTTCACATAAGGCTATTCCAGCTCTCTACCATTACATGGAAGGCAATGTTGTGGCATTGTTGGGGAAGACAGTCAGCTACAAGGTCCATATTAATGCTGACACGTGGTCTAGCAAGCATGGTCAGGGACAATATGTTTCGTTCAGAGTGCACTGGGTAAATCTGCTTGCAACTCAGAAGGATGCAGGACAGGGCTCAGTGCTGGAGCTTGTTGTGACACCATATCTTCATACAGCTAGTGGTGATGATGTAAGATTTGCCAGCTCCACCTCCTCCTCCTCCTCCATGCCCTCCCCTGCTGAATTGCCCCATGAACCACAAGTACCCCCTAAGCGTTCAAGGGGCTATTCAATGAGTCAGGTTAAAAGGTGTCATGCAGTGCTTCAGCTGGTCTGTCTAGGGGACAGGAGCCACACCGGAGCATAGATTCTTGCAGCTCTGCAGGGGCAGGCCCAGAGGTGGTTCATGCCACACCAGCTGGAGCAAGGAATAATGGTGTGCGGTAATGGCACAAACCTCCTGTTCGTCCTTAGACAGGGAAAGTTGACACATGTGCCATGCCTGAAACATGACCTTAATTTGGTGGTGCAGCATTTTTTAAATAGGTACACATGGTTGAAAGATCTGCTAAAGTAGGCAAGAAGGGTCTGTAGCCATTTCTGCCTGATTTGTGACATGCCCACCAGGTGGAGCTTGACTTTGGCAATGCCGCCAAGGAGTACCTGTGTGAGTATGGCACGGCGATAAGCTCAGGCCGGGCTCGGATTTTTTTCCCCACGCCAATGGCTGCTGATAAAGGATGCATGCACTGTACTGTCACCATTTGAGAAGATCACAAGGATGGTGAGCAGTGACAATGCATGCATCAGTTACACAATCCCTGTTGTGTTCCTGCTGGAGCAGATTCTACATGGCATTGTGGACAGGGCACTTGAGGCAGAGAAGCGGGAAGAAGAGGAGGACTTCCTTTCCTCCCAAGGCCCGCTTTATGCAGACACCATTCTTCCACAGAGCACACAAGAGGAGAGGGAGGGAGGAGAGGGAGGAGGAGGAGGATTCTGGTAGCTTAGAGGTATTGAAGCAGAGAAAGATATACGTCAACTCTCTTTTTTCCATCCTCAGAACCCTTGGGAGTAGAACATGGCTGGGAGGAGGCAGTGCCAGATACTGTAATCCTTAGGAACCCCCAGGAGTCTGCTTCTCATGCCTCCACAACCTTGCACTGCATGGGCTCCCTCATTCTTAAACCCTTCAAAAGGACCCAAGAATATGTGGCATCAAGGAAAAGGATCACCATTGGTTGGCAACCCTCCTTGACCACCGTTACATAGGGAAAGTCTCAGAACCCATCCTGTCCCCACAGAGGGAGCAGAAGATGAAATCTCTTAAAGACACCTTAAAGAGGAGTTTATGTAACGCCTTTCCGGACTCTGGTAGGTTATAGTCTGGTGGAAAACATCATTTTGAGGCTTCTGTTGGCCAAGAGAGGAGCGGTGACGAAGGGAGCCACCTCTGTAGTGAATTTAAATGCATTTAAAAAATGTTTTAGTCTTTGGCGCCCAGGGCTGTCAGCTTCCACATCCCATTGGCAGCATCTTCATCATATGGTGGGAGATTATCTAGGGGGGAAAACAGATATGGAGATCTTTCCAGTTGATGATCCACTGGGTTACTGGGTCATTAGAATAGACCACTAGCCAGAACTTGCCCAGTATGCAATATATGGGCTGCCCTGCATCCAGCGCGCTTTCTGAATGGGCATTCAGTGCTGCCGGAGGATTTGTGACAGATAAGAGAGCGTGCCTGTCCATAGACTCCATGGACCGGCTGACATTTATTAAAAATGAATTAGTACTGAATTAGCAGCAGCGATTAAGCCCCTGATGCCGATGTTGCTGAATACAGTCAGGTCCATAAATATTGGGACATTGACACAATTCTAATCTTTTTGACTCTATACACCACCAGAATGGTTTTGAAATGAAACGATTAAGATGTGCTTTAACTGCAGACTTTCAGCTTTAATTTGAGTGTATTTACATCCAAATCAGGTGAATGGTGTAGGAATTACAACAGTTTGTATATGTGCCTCCCACTTTTTAAGGGACCAAAAGTAATGGGACAGATTAACAATCATCCAGCAAACTTTCACTGTTTAATACTTAGTTGAAAATCCTTTGCAGTCAAATACAGCCTGAAGTCGGGAACGCATAGACATCACCAGATGCTGGGTTTCATCCCTGGTGATGCTCTACCAGGCCTCTACTGCAACTGTCTTCAGTTCCTGCTTGTTCTTGGGGCATTTTCCCTTCAGTTTTGTCTTCAGCAAGTCAAACGCATGCTCAATCGGATTCAGGTCAGGTGATTGACTTGGCCATTGCATAACATTCCACTTCTTTCCCTTAAAAAACTCTTTGGTTGCTTTTGCAGTATGCTTTGGGTCATTGTTGATCTGCACTGTGAAGCGCCGTCCAATGCGTTCTGAAGCATTTTGCTGAATATGAGCAGATAATATTGCCTAAATTCATCCTGCTGCTTTTGTCAGCAGTCACATCATCAATAAATACAAGAGAACCAGTTCCATTGGCAGCCATACATGACCACGCCATGACACTACCACCACCATGCTTCACTGATGAGGTGGTATGCTTTGGATCATGAGCAGTTCCTTTCCTTCTCCATAATCTTCTCTTCCCATCACTCTGGTACAAGTTGATCTTGGTCCCATCTGTCCATAGGATGTTGTTCCAGAACTGTGAAGGCTTTTTTAGATGTTGTTTGGCAAACTCTAATCTGGCCTTCCTGTTTTTGAGGCTCACTAATGGTTTACATCTTGTGGTGAACCCTCTGTATTCACTCTGCTGAAGTCTTCTCTTGATTGTTGACTTTGACACACATACACCTACCTCCTGGAGAGTGTTCTTGATCTGGCCAACTGTTGTGAAGGGTGTTTTCACCAGGGAAAGAATTCTTCGGTCATCCACCACAGTTGTTTTCCATGGTCTTCCGGGTCTTTTGGTGTTGCTGAGCTTACGGGTGCATTCTGTCTTTTTAAAGATGTTCCAAACAGTTGATTTGGCCACGCCTAATGTTTTTGCTATCTCTCTGATGGGTTTGGTTTTTTTTTCAGTCTAATGATGTCTTGCTTCACTGATAGTGAAAGCTTTTTGGATCTCATATTGAGAGTTGACAGCAACAGATTCCAAATGCAAATAGCACACTTGAAATGAACTCTGGACCTTTTATCTGCTCCTTGTAAATGGGATAATGAGGGAATAGCACACACCTGGCCATTGAACAGCTGAGCAGCCAATTGTCCCATTACCTTTGGTCCCTTAAAAAGTGGAAGGCACATATAAAAACTGTTGTAATTCCTACACCGTTCACCTGATTTGGATGTAAATACCCTGAAATTAAAGCTGAAAGTCTGCAGTTAAAGCACATCTTGTTTGTTTCATTTCAAATCCATTGTGGTGGTGTATAGAGCCAAAAAGATTTGAATTGTGTCAACGTCCCAATATTTATGGACCTGACTGTAGGTGCTTTCTGGATCTCAAATCTCTAAAAGACTGTCTAGGCTGCCTAGCTTTGTGGGTGTTGATTTCATCTGGAAGAAATTTTTGGTGTAGGGTTCATGGGCACAATTAACACCCAAGGACCAATTGTTCAGCACCTGTTTGACAGTTGCATATCACTGCAATTTTTGACAGCAAGGCCAATTCTTGCTTTCATCACGAGTACCTCCTATAGGGTTATGGCATGAAGGCACCACCGACACCCAGAGACCAATTTTTCCACACCTGTTTGAAAGGTGCATATCAATAGCATGATATGTGCCATACATATACAGAGTCTGAAAGGCTGCGCACCCCGGATAGTCAATCTTAAAAAGAAGAAAAGGGTTCCCCGTGGGTTTTTTTAGCAGCAATTGAGAGTCACGAAAGGTTAATAAAAAAAATGATATTTTTTATTATCAAAAGGCAATAGGACAAAACTATACAAAAGTTAAAACATGAGCTCTGGTATACAATGTGCGAGACCATAGGATATGGAGGAAGGGGAAAAAATGGTTGACAATACCAAATGCAGTACAGATTTGGAAATCACCAATGCATTTCGACCTAAATGTCTACGGTCTTCCTCAGGGGAGTCTCATATTTCTTCTCTATCGAATAGGCTCGCTTAACCAGAGACTTCTTTAATAAAAAACACACATAGAAATAGCAAATGGTTTCCCCATTGAAGATCCTGGAAAATAAT
The DNA here is from genome assembly GCF_042186555.1 of Aquarana catesbeiana. NCBI lineage: Eukaryota > Metazoa > Chordata > Amphibia > Anura > Ranidae > Aquarana > Aquarana catesbeiana. The sequence continues at coordinate 447,090,608 of NC_133326.1, read as the reverse complement.
AAAGAAAGCTTGAATGGAAAATGTCATTTTTTTGGCTTTATAAATCTCATTATTGCTGCAGCATGTTCTATATATGGTACAGATACAGTATGCCACTTTACAGGCAGACTAAGGGTACTTATATTTAAAGGAATTTTACATTTTTATTGTTATTTCTCCCTTTAAGCATCAGTAAACCTCACCTACTATGTAAATATATATATATATATATATATATATATATATATATATATATATATATATATATATATATATATATATTTACATAGTCATAGTAGGTGAGGTTTACTGATGCTTAAAGGGAGAAATAACAATAAAAATGAAAAATTCCTTTAAATGGTGCAGAGCTGCAGAGCTGCAGAGCTGCACCAGATTTTGCATGCTCCAGTTTTAGTAAATCCCCAATGACTGGTGAGGCAGTGATCAGGAATGCTTTAACTGGTGTGGTGTTTTTCAAGGACACTGTGACTGGTGTGGCAGTATTCAGGGACACTGGGGCTGGTGCGGCAGTGATCAGAAACACTGTAACTGGTGTGGCAGTGATCAGGGACACTGTGATTGGATGGCGGAGGTTTTGGGTGGGTGCCTTCAGGAGGGCCTTGGGTATCCCCAGTTGTGTGATTCAGTTGGGAGGTACAGTGGGTGGGGGGTGGGCGTCGGGTTCTATGGTGCAGTTTTTCACTTGCTACAAATAAACCTTTTATAGGGGTAGCCGTGTGGGTGAATTTTCCTTCTTTTTCTTTCCCTTTTTTGTTGATTATGCAGTTTTGGTTACACCCTACCCAGACTCTATATGTGGTGGCACCTTTTTATTTAGTCATACTTTTTGGTTGGACTCCCTAGACCAGGGGAAGGCAATCTTTGAGAGGTGGAGATCTACCTGAACAATATGAAAGAGATCAAAGAACCCTGGGGTTCGGCACCCCTTTCTTTTAAAAGAATTTAACTATCACGGCCAAATTAAATAGTAAGGAAAACTTAGAAAATATAATAAAACAAATGCCACTGTAAATATTTAGTTAGTTTAATAGTTAGCCTACCTTAAAAGTGGACTGTGTCAGTCAGTTGGGCAGGACAGTGTGTGCATGCTGTCAGTAGGGCAGTGGACAGTGTGTAGATGGTGTCAGTAGGGCAGTGGACGGTGTCAGTAGGGCAGTGGACAGTATCAGTAGGGCAGTGGACATTGTATGGATGGTGTCAGTAGGGCAGTGGACAGTGTGTGGATGGTGTCAGTAGGGCAGTGGACGGTGTCAGTAGGGCAGTGGACAATGTCAGAAGGGCAATGGATGGTGTCAGTAGGGTAGTGGACAGTGTGTGGATGGTGTCAGTAGGGCAGTGGACAGTGTGTGGATGGTGCCAGTAGGGCAGTGGACAGTGTGTGAATGGTGTCAGTAGGACAGTGGACAGTGTCAGTAGGCAGTGTCTGTAGGGCAGTGAACGGTGTCAGTAGGGCAGTGGACGGTGTCAGTAAGACAGTGGATTGTATCAGTAGGGCAGTGGATTGAATCAGTAGGGCAGAGGACGGTGAGCAGTGGACATCAGGGCAATAAACAGTGTCAGTAGGTTTTTTTTTTTTTTTTTTACAATATTATTTCCCTCCCCCCCTGTGTTTGGATGGTGTCAGTAGGGCAGTGGACAGTGTGTGTATTGTGTCAGTAGGGCAGTGGACAGTGTCAGAAAGGCAATGGACGGTGTCAGTAGGGCAATGGACAGTGTCAGTAGGGCAATGGATGGTATCAGTAGAGCAGTGGGCAGTGTGTGAATGGTGTCAGTAGGGCAGTGGACGTTGTCAGTAGGGCAGTGGACAGTGTCAGTAAGGCAGTGGACGGTGTCAGTAGGGTAGTGGACGGTTTCAGTAGGGTAGTGAACAGTGTGTGAATGGTGTCAGTAGGGTAGTGGACAGTGTGTGGATGGTGTCAGTAGGGCAGTGCACGGTGTTAGTAGGGCAGTGGATGGTGTCCTTAGGGAGCAGCAGTTAGTGGCAAGGCAGTAGGAGAAGCTCGAGGGGCACCTGTAGTGAGACAGGTATAAGAAGGGGAATAGCTGCCCTGCCGGCTCTGTGTTAAGGAACATGCATGCCCCTCCCCCTCTGTTTACCAGGAGATATCGCTGGAGGAGCATCCTGAGGCACCCAGAGAGTAAGCGGGGGTTGCAGAAGCCTGTGGAAGGGTAACCAGAGGGTGGAATGTGCAGAGAAGATGCGAATAACCAGGGCTGATGCGGAGCTCGGCAACTGCTGGACCGGCTCCAGCTCTATCTTGGGCATGCCCCAGCATATTAACAAGCTGGTGATTGGTTGCTAGGACCACCCTGTGTTCTAGCAACCAATCACCTGCAGGTTAACTTGGAAAGTTAACTTGGCCAGCTCCCGCCCTCCGTCCTGAACTGTTCTTCCTTCCACCTTCCGCTCTGCCGTGAGGATGAGAGTGGATGGTGTGAGTAGGGCAGTGGACGGTGTCAGTAAGACAGTGGATTGTATTAGTAGGGCAGTGGATTGAATCAGTAGGGCAGAGGACGGTGTCAGCAGAGCAGTGGACATCAGGGCAATAAACAGTGTCAGTAATTTTGTTTGTTTTTTTTACAATATTATTTCCCTCCTCCCCAGTGTTTGGATGGTGTCAGTAGGGCAGTGGACGGTGTGTGTGTGTTGTGTCAGTAGGGCAGTGGACAGTGTCAGTAGGGCAGTGGACAGTGTCAGTAGGGCAATGAACGGTGTCAGTAGGGCAATGGACAGGGTCAGTAGGGGAATGGATGGTATCAGTAGAGCAGTGGGCAGTGTGTGAATGGTGTAAGTAGGGCAGTGGACAGTGTGTGGATGGTGTCAGCAAGGCAGTGGACGGTGTCAGTAGGGCAGTGGACAGTGTCAGTAAGGCAGTGGATGGTGTCAGTAGGGTAGTGGGCGGTTTCAGTAGGGTAGTGGACAGTGTGTGAATGGTGTCAGTAGGGCAGTGGACAGTGTGTGGATGGTGTCCGTAGGGCAGTGCACGGTGTTAGTAGGGCAGTGGATGGTGTCCTTAGGGAGCAGCAGTTAGTGGCAAGGCAGTAGGAGGAGCTCGGGGGGGGGGCACCTGTAGTGAGACAGGTATAAGAAGGGGAATAGCTGCCCTGCCGGCTCTGTGTTGAGGAATGTGCATGCCCCTCCCCCTCTGTTTACCGGGAGATATTGCTAGAGGAGCATCCTGAGGCACCCAGAGAGTCAGCGGGGGTTGCAGAAGCCTGTGGAAGGGTAACCGGTGGGTGAAATGTGCAGAGAAGATGCAAATCCCCAGGGCTGACGCGGAGTTTGGCAACTGCTGGACCGGCTCCAGCTCTATCTTGGGCATGCCCCCGCATATTAACAAGCTGGTGATTGGTTGCTAGGACCACCCTGTGTTCTAGCAACCAATCACCTGCAGGTTAACTTGGAAAGTTAAAGCGGGGGTCCACCTATCTATCGTTTTTTTTTTTTTAGTTCATTCACAAACTTTTCTTCTCAGCATTACATACTCACATATTGTGTGTAATATGTCCGCCTGTGTCAGATTTCGTCGGAAAGAATAACTTATATTATTCACTGCAGGCGGTTTCCATCTTCATTGTGGGCATTTGAAGCCCACAAGCATTTATTTCCTGGATGTGGTGAATGCTGTGCTCCCAGCATTTACTGCTCGTTCCCGCACATGCTCAGTGGCATCCTGGGAAGGCTGAGACTAGCTCCCAGGAGTCTGGGAGAGGCTAGAAACACGCCTACTCCCACGGGAGGAGAACCAGGAAGTGCAAAGAAGAATAGAAAAATAAAAGGTAATTACGGCGATTTAAATTTTTTTAAACGGCATGTCAGCATCTAGGCAAGGAAGAGAATACATACAGATATTGTTCAAAATTTGGGTGGAACCCCGCTTTAACTTGGCCAGCTCCCACCCTCCATCCTGAACTGTTCTTCCTTCCACCTTCCGCTCTGCCGTGAGGATGAGAGCGGCAGAGGCAGGGGCGAAGGAGCGGCACTCAAGTGGGGTTCCGCAAAGCAGAGACAGTTTCACAATCTACCTGTCATCTGCCAATGGTCGACAGGTAGATCACAATCGATGGGTTGCCGACCCCCACCCTAGACCATACCTATGTTGTGCATATGTAATCTTCCAGCACTGGCTCCTTCCAGTTGGGGATGGCAGGGTGTACGGACACGGCCTGCATCTCAGGTCTCAGGACATCTCAGGACAGAATCTGGCTCCTGCTGGGCAGTACTGGCAGGTAACAGCTCCCCGATCTGGCTGCAGGTCGAGGCAGACTTCCGACTTTGTTCCCTGATGTCGCCCTTCTTCTCAAGGGAGTCCCCAGCCTATATGAATCAACCCCACCTTTAGCAGGTACTTCAAGGCCCGCAGCACACTGATGAAACTGGAACTTGCAGAATTTGTTAGGACATGCCGCTCAGGACTGACTGTGCCCAAGCAACTGGGAGCAGCTGGTAGCAAGCACTTACTGTGGTTGCCATGAGCAACAGCAATGTCTGTAACACATATCAGGCTGTAGTTAGCAGGGTATGCAGTGCAGCACTAATTCAACAGCAGCTCCCACTGGTTGCTTAAGCAATGGCACTTTAACTTAAAAGGTAAGTTCACCTTTACAGAAAAATCTGTAAGGTAAACTTACGCGGGTCCCCCTCCTCGCCTCCCGCTGACCTGGGCTCCGGTTCAAAGCCTCGGTATATCAGCTCCAGGAGCCCGGGCTTAGAAATCCCCTGAGCTGAATGTCCAAAACGTCCCTCGTCAGGAGGGACGTTGTAAAGCATTCTAATTTGTCAGCGGCATCACATGGGTGGAGCCGACCAATCAGCAGCCGCATAGCCCTTTCTGTCAGCTATGCAAAAGACGCGTGGATGCAGAGAGGATTTCTAAGCCTCGGGCTTAGAACTGGAGATTGCCACGGTCCAGGTCAGGGGGACCGGGGGGGGGCCTGTGTAAGTTCTCCTTACAGATTTTTCTGTAAAGGTGAACCTACCCTTTAAGTTAAAGGTGTTTTAAGTTAAAAGTTCTGTTAAAGGTGAACTTACACTTTAAGAACACAGTCACAAATAGACAGAGAACATAAGTCATTCTCCCTGGTTTTAACCCTCAGTGGTCCTGGAACAAAGCACAGTTCCCCGGCTTGATTAATCTCTGGTTGTAGTAGCAACCGCTGAGCAGGTTGCCATGGGTGATATCCTGGATGAAGTCCCCAAATGTAGCAAGTAGAATGGGATCCCCCACCCTGCACAGCCAGTTACACCACATTTTCACATTCTCCCAGAGTCAGAAAACAATCCAGTACTTTGTTCTGTTATTTTTTTGAAGGATTAGAACTTGGATGGGGAGTAGGGGTATTATGGGATGCCCCTTGACTTTAAAAAACTTCAGGGACAACTTTTACTATATACAGTCTATATACACTTCTTAATTCCTCCAGCACACTTGCTCGCAGAACTCAAACTGACACACTGTTTGTGAATCGGGCAAAGCACTCTTTAAATGTGTAGCTAAGACAAAGTCAGTGTCCAGCTTTCATCCCTGTGGCTACTGATCCCAGCAACACCTCTTCAGGCACTGCCAGCCCACCTGGCTGCAGCTGCCCCTTTCACTAGCCCTCCTGGCTACTTCTCCACAGTCATCTCAGACTGACACTCTCTCTCTCCACAGTCCTCCCAGACTTCTCACTCACCAGCCCACCCTGCTGACTTCTCAGGAGACTTCCTGGGCGTGCTGACCTGCTCCTGCTGTCCTCTCTCTGCTCCCATGCTTCCAGGAAAGATTCCTCCATGTGTTGAAGAGGGTCCCTCCAGCACCAAAGTCTCAGGTCTGAGGCCACCCCCCCCCCTAGACTAGGGGGCACCCTCGAGGGCCACCAACAGCCTCCTCAGCACTTTTTCTCCATCTTCCACATGACTGCACCTGCTGGCATGATTTATGAGTATTTATGAGGTGGCCTGCCCCCTGCCAACCCATTTTGCTGGGGATTGGATGGAGCCCTCATCAATACTTCAAACAGCTACTCCTAGACTCCACCATCTACTTCTGGAAGCTTCTCCGAGGTTCCAGAAAGCAGGAGGAGTCACCAGAGATGCTGCTTGCGAAGTCATCCAGCCTCCCTGAGTCACTCAGCCCTGAGCCAGATTCAACCCAGGCCTGGCTCTCAGCCAGGCCAAATTTTCCTACCCTAATAACTAACTATATACACCTAATCTAGCACACTAGAGGGTGCTACACATATAATCAGGGACTCTAACTGGTGTGGTGGTGATCAGGGACAATATGATTGGTTTAGCGGTGATCAAGGACATTAACTGGTGTGGCTGTGAATAGGTACAATATGACTTCTTTGGTGGTGATCAGGGACATTGTAACTGGTTTGGTGGTGATCAGGGACAATCCAAATAGTGTGGTGGTGATCAGGGACAATATGACTGGTGTGGTGGTGATCAGGGACACTGTTACTGAAGTGGCATTGATCAGAGGCACTAGGACTAGTGTGGCGGTGATCAGGGACACTGTAACTGATGTGGTGGTGATCAGGGACATTATAACTGTTATGGCGGTGATTAGAGACACTGGGATTGGTGTGACAGTGATCAGTGACACAGTAACATGATGTGGCAATGATTAGGAACAATATGACTGGTGTGCGGAAATGATCAGGGTCACTGTAACTGGTGTGGCAGTGATCTGGGAAAGTTTGACTGGCATGGCACTGATTAAGGACACTGTGAATGGGTGTCAGTGATTAAGAACACTTACTGGTGACAGTATGTAAAAAAAAAATTATTATAATTTTTTACTATAATTTGCTGTACTGTCTCAGGGGGTGGTCAGGATTGATTTTACAGCCATGCTGGCTGTATAATCACTTTTGGCTGCATTCATGCAAGCACTGAGGACAGTAAAAGAAGGGGAGGATCAGAGAAGACAGGTATAGCACACCCCACGTATGAGCCTCTGGTTAAGTGGGATCCCCCACCCTGCACAGCCAGGCATACTGAATCTCCCCAGGCTCCCAGTATCAGGAAGAAGTCCATTACTTTGTTTTTTTGTATTTTATTGAGGGGATAAAACTTGGTTCTGGAGTAGTGGTGTTATGGGATGCCCACTTGACTTCAGAAACTCTTCTGGGACAACTCCTAGTATATACAGTCCTATTTACAAATCCTTTCCTTCCTCCAGAACTTCACTTGCTTACAGAATCACCAGTGGTGTCACTATGTAAAAATCTGTAGCACTGGCCCATTACAGGTAGGAACTCGCAGCCCCTATACTTGTGGAATGTAGAATGACACCACTAACACATTTACTGCACTTCCTCCCATGGTCACTGGTTCCAGCACCACCTCCTCAGACCCTGCCAGCCCTCCTGGCTGCAGCAGCCTCTTTCACTAGCCCTCCTGGCTACTTCACCACAGTCCTCCTGACTGACGCTCCCAGTACTCAAGTCTGACATTCCCCAGTTCTCCAGACTGACACTCACCAGTCCTCCCAGACTGACTCTTTTAGGAGATCTCCCAGATGTGCTGACTCTCACTCCTGCTGTCCTAACACCTGCTCCCGTGCACCCAGGCAAGGATTCCTCTGTGTGTTGCAGAGGTTCCCTCCAACACCCGAGCCCCATGCCCGAGGTCGCCACCCAAGACTAGGGGGCACCCTCAAGGGGCATCGATAGCCTCCTTAGCACTCCATCTTCCACTCGACTGCCCCTGCTGGCATAACCCCTATGTATTTAAGAGGTGCCTGGCTCCTGCCAGCCCGCCTTGCTGGGGATTGGCTGGGGCCCTCATCAATACTCCAAGCAGCTTCTCCTAAACTTCACACTCTACTTCTGGATGCTTTAAGAGAGCAGGGGGAGTTACCAGAGGTGCTGCTTGATGAGTCCTCCAGCCTCCCTGAGTCACTCATCCCTGAACCAGATTCAGTGCAGGCTTGGCTGCCAGCCAAGCCAAATTTACCTACTCTAACAACTATGTACTCTCTATCTAGCACACTAGAGGGTGCGACACTCACCCCTACCCCTAAAAAACAGCCTGTCCCCACGGTTGGGAAAAAAAACTAAAATAGCTCCTGCGCTCACAAGCATGGGCATCCCATAAAATATAGTGGAGGAGAAAAGGGTAAACAACTTGGATGGAGCTATGTACAGATAAATAGTGTCAAAATAGACAGATTCTCTTCAAGAACACATATGTACATCACATATCAACAGTATTTAAATCCTAGCTAAAGGTTCCCGACACAGAGCAGGGCGAACAGCCATTCGTAACGATAACTGTAAAAGCAGAACTAAAGAAAACATGTTCCTATCATGAACTTGCTATCTAATCTGTACAGTCTGTGAGTTATGAGCCTGCTGGCAGAAATAAACAGACTTGCAGCACACATTTTTTTGCAAGAGTCTCTGGTGGGAGGAACCCCTCCCTTTGTTGGCAGGCTCTTTTCAAAACCTTTGTAGCAATGCACTACGCCTCACCCAAAGTTCTTAAATTGGGAATGAAACATCCATCTGGAACAGGTCAGGGTGTTAGGCCGGCCTAGTCTGTGAAGAAACAACAAAGGCAGCAACCATCCCTGCTGTCCATGCAAAGTTTACCCGTGGCTGGACACTTACACATCAGTCCTTTACAGGTAAAAGTGAGGGTTTGGCAATCTCTTAAGGTTACCGTCAGCAGTTCTGACAGTGACAGAGTGGCTCTTAGTGCATAGTTGCCAACAGTCCCGATTTTGCCGGGACAATCCCGATTTTGGGACCCTGGTTTCGATTGGAGCCCGTCCCAATTCGGGATTTTGCCTTTTTATCCATGAAAAAACAGGAATGTTTGGCTCTGCAGCAGTTCTGGCTCCTGGCTCCAACAAAATGGCCACCGGCGCCACCGCGAGATTTCCCCTTGTGTTCAGCTACATCTCCTCTCGTTCCTCATGTTCGGTGGAGGGGGGAAGGGCCGATCCGTGCAGCCAATGAATCGGCTTCTCTCTTCACAATTCTCCAGCCGGGGTTAGCTGCATGGATCGGCCCCTCCCCTCTCCACTGAACACGCGGAACGAGAGGAGATGTAGCTAGACTGTAGCCAACACTCCGTATGCAGCCAACACTCCGCTGGGGGCACTGATTTAAGAGGCACTCCGCTGGGGGCACTGATTTAAGAGGCACTCCGATGGGGACACCTGATGTAAGAGGCACTCCGCTGGGGACACTGACCGCTGGGGACACCTGATGTAAGAGGCACTCGGCTGGTGACACCTGATGTAAGGACAGACACTGCTGGGGCACCTGATGCAAGGATGGACTCTGCTGGGGGCACCAGATGGCATCTGGGGGCAGGCGACGTGGCAGGTGACACGCTCAGGGGTTGCACTGGTTCTGGATTATGGTAAGTTGAATGATTTCATTCTATATTACAATGTAATAATAGTAATAATGCGCTTCAATCATCCTGACACCACAACAACCATGGTGCTGGGATGATTGAAGCGCCAATGCCAGGTGTTTGGAGTATCTTTATCTGCTGATTTGTTAAACTCTGGAATACACATATCCATTGAGGTGTAGGATCTGGGCTTGCTGTCCCTCCATCCCTCTTTCCTTCCTTCTCTCACCTTCTCTCCTTCCCTCCTTCTTTCCTTTTTTCCTTCTTTCTCTCTCCCTCCCGCCCTCTTTTCCCCTTTCTTTCTCTATCTCTCATTCATTTTAGACTCTAACCACACCCCCATTTGAACCACGCCCATATAAGTCATGCTCACCATTTCACGTAAACCACGCCCATTTTTCCGCGTACGCCGCATTATTCTTTTTTTGCTATGTCAGGCCAACAACCGCATGCCCCACCCCCTGATTATAATAAGACTCCGCTTACAGCCATAAATGTTGGCAACTATGTTAGTGGGTTGTCCTGCTTTAAAGTATTTGTTACCCTAAAAAAAATATATTGATCCTGTTCCTGTAAAACACGAACAACAGCAAGGTGCTTGTGCTGTGTTATCTGGCCCTTTCTATCACCTGAAATATCTGGCTAATCCTGCCCGGTTCTGCCCTCCCCCCTGTAAACTGACCACGGTTTATCATGGCTGCTGAGCCCTGACACCATGGTCAGTTTACATGCCTCTGTCATTCGCAGCTCTCCTCTGTCCTCCTCTCCCCCTTCCCTTTCTGCCTGTTAGCTCTTGACAGTGCCCACCCCTCCCCTACTGCTGCTGAAATTACTTTGTAAAGTACATGCAATCCCCTCTGTTAGAAAACGTTCTATGCCCCAGTGTATGTGCTTTGTAAAAAATATGACGACTTCTACCTTATTTCATAGCACCTCTTGGCACTCACGTGACGGCTTGCTCCTCTCCTCCAATCCACCCGGCTGATGTCAGCGGGGGATTCTCGGCCCCTCCCACTGTAGCTGTCAGATTGGGAGAGGGAGCAGCGAGCAGCTCTATGAAATAAGGTAGAAATTGTAAAAAATATGACAAAGCACAGACACTGGGGCATAAAACGTTTTCTAATGGAGGGCATTGCATGTACTTTACAAAGTGGCTTTACAACCACTTTAACAATCACTACCCTGTCTTTGTGTATTGCTCAATCCCAGCCTCCATTTCTGTTGAATGTCCTGGAACCGGACCCAAGCCTGGTCATAATCCGGCACCCGCAGAGGCTTGGGGACATGTATGTACTTCCACACCAGGTCCTCCTCCCACTCTCTCTGGAAATCCTCAATGATGTCCATGATGTCAGGAGGGGCATAGGGATAGTCCAGATCCCACTCCAGAGCTGTTTTTCACTGTACTTCCCACTGGAATCTGGAAAACCTGGGCAGTTCTTGGCTTTCCCTTCCCAGGAAGAACACCTCCTCCGAACTAATATGTGATGACCAATCTACAAACTTGTTATCCAAGGGCCTGAATTCTGCCTGCAGTCTGGGTGACCCCCAGTCTATGCACCCACCACTACCACTCCCCATTGGTTTACCTGAAGACGAGCTGTCTTCTTGTAGGGGCTCTTTCCTAGTGGGGCTGGTAGGGCTAATGGGCGTGGCCGGCACTCCGGGGATATCATCTAGCTCCTGCTGGGCAGTACTCACAGGTCCCAGGTCCCCGGCTGAGCTGCAGACCATGGCAGAAACATAGTGTTACTAGACCTACTGATTACCAACAAATTAAGCTACCATAAGCAGACTGGCTTCACTAACAGAGAAGGGAGGTGGCTAGGAGAAGCTCCTCAACCACCCAATCGCAGGCAGACCCGACCACACAGGTCAGTCGCACTATTCCGGCGATATTCCGGACCCAACAAGCTGAATCGCAGGCCTCCAGGCAGGCTTCAGATGTTGCTGCAGTAAGTCACACTAGCACACTGGATTCTGCGGGACATCCGAGCTCACTGATCCTCAGTCTAGCTGACCTTCAACTGGTAGCAATGGACATTAAAAGCACGCTTACATCGGCGATGTCAGACCTTAAAATGGAACTCAGGGCTGTGGCCTCTGGCCTTAAACACGTGGAATCGGCGGCCATGACACATGGGGCCGCTATAGAACAAATACAGCAAGTGACCAGCATCCATGCCCAACACGTGATCAACATTCATCGTCGCATTGAAGACCATGACAACAGAGGTCGGAAGCGGAACCTAAGATTCAGGGGGATCCCGGAATCAGTGGAAGGACATCAGTTACAACAGGTAGTATGGGCACTTTGCAACATCTTGCTGGGCAGACCACCAGATGCTCCCATAGAAATGGAGCGCTGTCACAGGGCGCTGAGACCTAGAGGCTGTGACACTGACCAACCTAGGAATACAGTATGCTGCCTTGTCAGCTTCACTCAGAAGGAGGATACATTGTGCCATGCACGCAACCAGGGGCAGCTACAACATGATGGCCACCCCTTTCAGATCTTTCAGGATTTGTCGGCTATCACACTGCAACACAGAAGAGCATTATGCCCCCTTATCAATGTCTTAAGGAACAGGCACATGATATACCGCTAGAAATTCCCCTTCTGTCTGACAGCAACGGTAGGCAATCGCACGGCATCCCTGTGCATGCCAACGGAGCTCCAAGCATTCTGTGACACCTTGGGCATCCCAATAGTATCCATTTCAAATTGGTTTAGCTTATTCCTACAGCCAGAACAATGGATCCCCACTCAGCAAGCGATCCCAGCGCCATAGGCAGAGACGTCGCAGATCTTCGTCCGATTCATCCCAGAGAGGCCCAGATGCTATGATCACTGACTGGGGTCCCAGATCCTCGCCATCAACTCATTGGAAGACAGATCGCTAAACCCAGTTCAGAATACTTCATACAGAACCCTTTCACTTGGCCTTTTGTTCACCTGTTAACAGCTTTGTCATTTCCACCTGTTGCCACCTTGTACCCAGGGCTATTGTGAGGCTCTGGAACCGGAGCACCGAGACCCCCCTATTGTGTTGCTTTCCCTGGGTGATGGGATACAAACTTACAAATGCTGTTGCTCATGTGCCTGACTGTGTAGTTATATCATTTGCAAATGAAGATGCATATAATATGTGCCTGATACGGTCATCTTTCTCCTTGTACAGGCCCAGTATCTTTAGGCTGCTGTGAGAGATTGGCATCTGATGGCCTTTAATTTCCTGATAGTGTGCTGACTGCTACACCATTCTAACCCCTAAGGCCTTAAGGACTGCCCCTGAACCTAATGGTACCTTTTATGAATATCAGGGCTTTGTTTTTTTGGGGGGGGTTTCTCTTTGTCTTTCTAGGCTGTCCTTCTGTGGCATCAAGTTCGTGTACAATCCCCACAAACTAAGGATGTCTGGGGATCATGATCGTTAATCATTTTTCCTATGTGCTTTTCCTATGGCATATGGTGTCGATAAGTATCCTCAACATGGTGACAATGTTTATGCTGAAATTCTATAAGACTAGAAATTACATTATGAGTATTATGCTTGGGTACATGCCTGATGGCCCTTATATTTGGGTCAGACTCTGCAGGAAATTTGCAGCCCCATGACTCCTGAATGGGTCAGCAGGCTTCCTTTGCAGACATGCAGCACCTCATAGAGGCCCTAGGTCAAATACCAGGGCTTCTCTTATGGACAGAGGTCAGTCCTCCTCTCATGATAGGTGACCTCAGGCTTCGGCATGACTAGCTTTAGAGCACAACTCTCCAATATGGAGGGTTGGGGCTGTTAATGAGTGAGCCCTGTTGCTTGACCTTGAGGCTGTTACACGGACCCACAGGCCCATCCCTCTTTGCCTGCTTCTCCTTGATGGTAGCATCCAAAGGGGGAAACTGAGTTTATAGCTTGCAGATGCATATGATTAACCTGTATAGTGTTGCAGTTTGCACTATTGTTTGATATATCTCGTGAGGAGATCTCTATTGTTCCGATACCCTCCACACTTTACACTTCATGCCCACAGGAACAATCATTACTTCCCTCTTTAAACCCCACCACTATAGACGAGGTTGCTAATGTCCACCTTACCACCTGCTCTCTGGATCCTGTTCCCTCACAAATGCTATGTTCACTCTCTGGCTCTATGCTGCACTCTCTATCCCACATCTTCAATCTCTCCCTCTCTTCTGGCATCTTCCCCAACTCTCTAAAACATGCACTTGTCAAACCTATACTTAAAAAGCCCTCACTGGACCCATCCAATCTTAACAACCTACGCCCCATCGCCTTGCTCCCCTTCTTATCCAAACTCCTTGAACGTCTCTTCTACAACCGACTGAGCGTCCACCTCGCTGATAATAGCCTTCTTGATCCCGTTCAGTCTGGATTTCGTCCTCAACACTCCACAGAAACTGCTCTCCTAAAACTAACAAACGATCTACTAACGGCCAAAACCAATCGACAATATTCTGTACCTGAACCTCTCTGTTGCCTTTGATACGGCTGACCACTCCCTCCTCCTCAAAAAACTCGACGCCTTTGGTCTCTGTGACTGTACTCTTCGCTGGTTCTCTTCCTACTTATCCAACTGCACCTTTAGCGTTTCTTACAACTCTACTTCCTCCTCTCCTCTTCCTTTCTCAGTTGGGGTCCCCCAAGGTTCTGTTCTTGGACCTCTCCTATTTTCAATCTACACCTCCTCCGTGGGTCAGCTGATAGCCTCCCATGGCTTACAATACCACCTCTACGCTGATGACACCCAAATCTATTTCTCTACCCCTCAGCTCACTCCCTCTGTTTCCTCACGTATCTCTAATTTACTATCAGATATATCAGTCTGGATGTCACACCACTTCCTCAAACTCAATCTATCCAAAACTGAACTTATAATTTTTCCTCCCCCATATGCCCCTTCCCCTGATCTCTCTGTCAAAATCGATGGCACAACTATAAGCCCTTCCCCACATGCCAAGGTTCTAGGTGTAGTCCTGGACTCTGAACTCTCCTTTAAGCAACACGTCCAATCACTGTCCAAATCCTGCCGCCTCAACCTCCACAACATCTCCAAAATACACCCCTTTCTAACCAATGACACAACAAAGCTCTTAATTCACTCACTGGTCATCTCTCGCCTTGACTATTGCAACTCCCTTCTCATTGGCTTACCTCTACATAGTCTATCACCTCTTCAATCCATCATGAATGCTGCTGCCAGACTCATCCACCTTACCAATCGCTCTGTGTCTGCTACTCCTCTCTGTCAATCCCTCCACTGGCTGCCGCTCGGCCAAAGAATTAAATTCAAAATACTAACAACTACATACAAAGCCATCCACAATTTAGTCCCCAGCTACATCACTAGCCTAGTCTCTAAATACCAACCTACTCGTTCTCTTCGTTCCTCTCAAGACCTCCTGCTCTCCAGCTCCCTCGTCACCTCCTCCCATGCTCGCCTCCAGGACTTTTCCAAAGCCTCTCCAATCCTATGGAATGCCCTACCCCAATCTGTCCGCTTATCTCCTACTTTATTAGCTTTTAGACAATCCCTGAAAACCCTTCTCTTCAGAGAAGCCTACCCTACCCACACCTATCAACTGTATTTTTATTTTCTCCATCAGCTCATCCCCCACAGTTATGACCTTTTGTTTCCACTTGACCCTCCCTTCTAAATTGTAAGCTCTAACGAGCAGGGAACTCTGATCCCTCCTGTATTGATTTGTGTTGTAAGTGTACTGTCTGCCCTCATGTTGTAAAGTGCTGTGCAAACTGTTGGCGCTATATAAATCCTTAATAATAATAATAATAATAATATCTGAGTGTACTGTTCTGGGTTGCTGCGGACATGCTCTCATGACACCACAGGCCCTTTGGCCTTTAGACTCCGATTTTATGACATGCTCCAAGGAGCAGGCTCCCAGGCAACCCAGGTAGTTTGGTCTGTTTTTCAGGAAGGGGGGAATCGGGTCGGAGCCTCCTCTCCCGAGAGGTGGCTCCTCTCTGCTTCTTCCCATTTCAGAATGCTAAAGCCTTTCCTCAAAATTATTGTTCTAATGTTTGCATGCCTTAGTTGGTCAATGTTATTTGGTGTCCTACTGTTAGACCTCTCTCCCACCTCAGAGTGGCAGGCTCTCCTTTGAACATATCCGGCACCCCTGCCCCTTTCCCTTCGGGGCCCTCTTCCTTTCCAACTAGGTGGGTCAGCAGGTCTGCTCACACCTCTGATAGTCGATTTGTGTGAACCTTCCACAGCTAGTTTTCCTCTCTCCTCAAAGGCAGAGGCCCAGGTTAACTCCTCAGTCCCAAACTTAAAGTTTTCCCCCCTTCTCCCCTTTTTTTTTCTTTTTACTGTTCCTTCCTCACCTTTCCCTCCCCCAACCACCCCTTCCCCAACTGACCTCTCCAGTCATAGAGTAATCTGGCTGTCCATATACAGACCCAGATTCCAGATTCTATAGAGTTGACCATGGCACACAACTCATCACGCTCGGCTCCTCTTTGTCAGAAACCACGAATCAGACTGAGACAGAAGTAGAGTTAAACCACACTTGTTTAATAATAATAAGACAAGGTAAACAGAGTAAACGTAGTCAAAACATAGCCAGAGTTCGGGAACCGGAACGGATAGTCAGACAAGCCAAAAGGGCAGGGAGCCAGAGAACAGCGTAGTAGAACAGCAAGCAGGATCTGGAGCCAGAAGAAATGTTAGCCAAGCAAGTCTTTAACAGGATCACAGGAGAGCATATCTAGAGATGTGACCAAGGCAAAGGCAGAGATCATCTGGACTGGACGGCTTAAATAGGCAGGACCAACGAGCAGAATCATCAACAGGTGAGTCACTGTGGAGAGATAGGAGCTGGCAATTAGCCGACAGCTGATACGGCCAGCTCAGAGAGGGAAGGGCTGGGCCCAGCCCTGACACTCTTTCTCTTAAAGTTTATTCGCTTAACATGAAAGGACTAAATGTCCCAGAAAAACACAGCAGTATCCTTGCAGAAGCACATCGACAAAGGGCACAGGTGCTTTCCTTACAAGAAACGCACTTTAAATCTTGATCAGTCCCTCGTTTTCATGACTGCCGCTTTCCCACAGCATTCCATGCCACACGTCCTGATTCCAAATCCAAAGGTGTCTCAATCCTGCTTTCCAAAACCTTCCACCTCGACATCACTGATCAGATACTTGACCCAGCAGGGAGATTTCTGTTTCTGAAGGGCATGTGGAACAACAAGCCAATTGCACTAGCTAACGTGTACTGTCCCAATTCCCAATCCCTTTTTACGAGAGGTAATAACGAAACTCACACTTTTCCAGTCGGGGCTCCTGATATTGGGAGGAGATTTTAATGTCCCTTTGGACCCTTTACTATACACCTCTACGGAGACCTCGTCCCTTCCCCTTTCTGCCCTCTGCCAAATCAAACTCCAGCTAGCCTCCCTTACCTTTCATGACACTTAGAGGACCCTCAACCCCCAAGACAGAGACTACAAGTTTTTTTCCCCACTGCCCAATCAGTATGCAAGGATAGATTACCTCTTTATATTCCAATCGGACCTGTCCTATCTCCATGGTGCTTCTATGGAGAGCATGGTTCTATCGGATCACCACCCTAGCACACTCACCTTGGTATTTACAGTTACTGTCACCTCCACCAAGCTCTGGAGGTTTGACGCGTCTCTTCTCGTGGATCCTGGAGACTATCATGAGACAGGAGCTTAGGGATTTTTCCTCCCTAACGACACCCCTGATGTCTACCTCATAACACAATGGGAGGCCCACAAGTGTGTCATCAGAGGCCAGTTACTATCCATCTTGACATGGAGGAAAAAGGAACATCAAGCATTGATCCTTTCACTCTCCACCGAAATTCACTAGCGATTAAGATGTCACAGGAATTACAGGAACTGCACTCGCAGTTAGCAGAACTATTTAAAAAGGCATGCCGTCGTAATGTCTTGTCCCAAAGGCTGTTCTATTAACAGGGGAACAAACCAGGCAGACTACTTGTTAGGGCTACTCAGCAACGTAAACTGAATTCCACAATCCATCATATAGTAGACTCAGGCCAGACCCACTCTGGGAATGAAGACATTGCTCACCAGTTTCAAGGCTCCTATAACAACTTATACAATCTCCAAGCTGGGAACTCAGACCCCAGCTTGCCTTCGATGCGAACTTCTCTGATATGAGAATTTCTGAGCTCATATAGCCTAGCAGCCTTGTCAGTCACTGATTCCCAGGCCCTAGAGGACCCATTGTCATCAGAGGAATTTCTGGAGGTGCTGAAAGCCACAAAGCCGGGCAAGAGCCCAGGCCCTGATGGCTTCACGGCCCAATATTATAAGAGCTTTTTGGACCTACTAGCACCAAGATTCCTTAAGGCATTCAACTCCCTCTCCACAAATTCCTGTGGATCGGAGCGGTTGCTAGAAGCTTATATTTCTGTGATCCCCAAAGATGGGAAGGACCCCACGAATGTTGCTAGCTACCGCCCGATCTCGCTTCTTAACGTGGACGTTAAGCTCTTTGCCAAAATTCTAGCAACCCATCTATCCTTTCATGTACCTGCTTGGGTTGGTTTAGACCAAGTGGGGTTTGTCCCTGGTAGAGAGGCCAGGGACAACATTATTAAAGCTCTGAACCTACACCATTGGCTCACGTCTACCCAGCAGGAGGGCTTCTTTCTGGCAATGGATGCAGAGAAGACGTTCGACAGAGTGGCATGAAACTATATGGACGCAGTTCTGGGCTTCCTAGGGCTCAGGCCATGTATGTGAGCCTTCATTATGTTTCTGTATGCTAACCCTAGTGCAAAGGTCAAGGTCAAAGGATGCTTGTCGGACGCTTTCTCCATCCATAACAGGACCAGACAAGGTTGCCCTCTTTTCCCTTTGCTTTATATCCTTACGCTTGACCCCCTTCTCAGGTGCATCCAAGCTAATACGGATATTAGGGGCATACATGTGCTAGATCTGGAATTCAAGACCGTCCGCAAAAGCCTCAATGTTCTACTTTTCCTTTCCTCGCCGTTAACGTCTTTACCCAACCCGCTTCAAAATCCTGTCCAATCTGAAAAATAATTACTCTAAATCTTTTGTTTAAATGTTTACTTACCCTTGGATCTGGCAAAGCAATGCCAGCAGCATATTCCCCTTCAGTGGAAAGCTGATGCCATTACGTACCTAGGTATCCAGCTCCCTGCTGCTCTATTGGAGCTATACAGTAGAAACTTTCTGGGTGAGCTGCAAACTATACGTCAGGATCTTCAGAGATGGGATATATCCACTATCTCCTGGTTTGGGTGGTCATCCATCATTAAAATGACAATCCTCCCACGGTTGCTGTATAAAATCCAAACATTACCAATCCGTCTACCACCTGCATTTTTTTGTGCTGTACAAGTCTATCTGTCGAACATTCTTTTGGTGCAACAAACCTGCTCCGATAGGCTGGACAAAGTTGGTCCTGCCAAAAGCAAGCAGAGTTATTTGCCTCCCTGACCTTCAGCACTATTACTGGGCAGTTCATCTTGACTGGAATTTATATGCTCGATGCAAAAGGTGGGTGACCCTTGAAAACCTGATCTCGAATTTTGACTTACGCTATGTCCCGTGGCTGTCCAGGGACCATGTGTCTATAAATGGTTCGACCCATCCCCTTATTAATGTTACTCTTCACGCATTTGATAGAGGCTATGCTACACATTCGGTCTCAGCCAAATTATGCTCCATCACCTCAGTTAGGGGCAACCCGGATTTTCCCCCGGGCCTATCTGGAGCCGTATAAGGAAATGCTGGCCAAACATTTTTTCCTCAGAGGCAGTTTCTAATACGGACAACAGAACCTGCAGAGATTTCAAACGGGTGCCTTTCCATTTTGGTCCTATATGCATCTCAAACACTTTCTCGATGCCCCGTCCCGTAGAGAGATTTTCACCAAGACCGCTATGACACTGGAATCACTTTGCTCCCACGCGTCTACCCAGAGCCATGTCATATCGACTGTCTACGCCTCCCTGTTCGGAAACCCCTCTGCACTCCTACACTCAGATCACACTTACTGGGAATCCACTTTGGGAACAGAGATAGATGAGGATGACTGGGACTGTATAAATCTCTACATCCACAAGGTGTTCTTGAATGTCTCCGTGCAGAAAAACGGCTATAAACTGCAAACACACTGGTATAAAACCCCCGACTTGATTCACAAATTTTCCCCCTCAGTTTCTGATCGGTGCTGGCGATGTGGAAGGGAGACGGGCACATTCCTCCACATTTGGTGGAGCTGCCCATCTAACCAACCATTTTGGCATAGGGTACATGATGTAATCACAAAGATATCATCTCTCCCGCTGGATTTCTCTCCAGTGCAATATCTACTACACCTGTCTAAAATCTCTAAAAAACGCTACTATAAATCGATTGCAATGCATATGTCAATGTCATGCGTCAATGTGTCAATGCTGCAAGGATGTGTGTTCCAGTGCACTGGCGGTCAACATCCCCGCTTTCAGTAACAGAATGGTTTCAGCGAATCAACCATGTGGCGGAGATGGAGGAGCTGATCTACATCACTTCAGACAAGATCCCGAAATTCGCTGCCACTTGGGAATCATGGACGACCTTTAAAAGCTCTTGACTATGCAAGGAGTTCACATGGGACGCAACGTGACTTACCAGAGGACTATTTAATCTTTGACTCGGAAGGTCACCCCTGTGTTACACTGATGGTGTGACATTTCTTACTGTTTAACTTCTAGACAATGGAGAAGGCAGTTGGTGATGTCCTCACCCCCTCTCCCTTACCTGCTCCTGTCCTTATTCTTAACCTACCTCATCCACCCAACCATCCCCCCCCCCCTTTTTTTTATCTCTCCCCCTTCCCCTCTTCTTCCTCTTTTCCCCCTACCCGCTCAGATTGACTGGCCAAGGCCCATGAGGGATGTATATGACCCCCCCTCACCACACAGAGAAATGTATTATTACTGTTTAAAATGGTTAGTTCAATTTTATTTTCTCATTTACCTTGCTTACCTTCTGGGTTTTCCCAGTCTGAGCTCCACTGTGATTTTGTAAACTATGTATTACTTCTTTTTTTTCTTCCGTATCCCTGTGAAAATTCAATAAACCGTTTATGTAAAAAAAAAAAAAAATGTAAGGGTGCAATTAGGGCAGCTAAGATAGAACACGAAAGACACATAGAGGAGGAGAGCAAAAAAAATCCCAAGAAATTCTTTAATTATTTAAACAGTAAAAAAGGGAGGACAGACCATATTGGCCCCATAAAGAGTGAGGAAGGAAATCCGGTTACAAAGGATGGGGAGATGGCGAAGGTATTAAATTTATTCTTCTCAGTCTTCACAAAGGAATCGGGGAGCTTCAGTAACCAAAACTGCAGTGCTTATCCTCATGACACATCACAGGAAGCACCCTCATGGCTAACAGAGGACAGAATTAGAGATAGACTTGGAAAACTTAACATTAATAAGTCACCGGGACCAGATGGCCTGCACTAGAGGGTCCTTAGGGAACTAAATCAAGTAATTGCCAGATCATTGTTCCTATTTTTTACTGACAGTCTACTAATGGGAATGGTACCAGCTGATTGGAGAAAAGCCATTGTAGTATTAATATTTTAAAAAGGGCCAAAATACATCCCTGGGATCTGCAGACCAGTTAGCCTAACATCAATGGTATGGAAGCTCCTGGAGGGGATGATAAGGGACTATATACAAGATTTTAGTAAAGAAAACGGTATCATTAGCAGTAATCAGCATGGATTCATGAAGAATAATCCTTGCTAAACCAATCTATTAACCTTCTATGAAGAGGTGAGCTGCCATCTAGATAAAGGAAGGCCCGTAGACGTGGTGTATCTGGATTTTGCAAAAGCATTTGACACAGTTCCCCAAAAACGTTTACTGTACAAAGTAAGGTCCGTTGGCATGGACCATAGGGTGAGTACATGGATTGAAAACTGGCTACAAGAGCGAGTTCAGAGGGTAGTCAAATTCGATGCTCCAGCCTGACACCAGTATCCACCAGTGTCAGCTCCTGCAGCTCAGGCAACCAGGTCAGCCCTGGGTACACACGTGCACCTTCCGCCATCCTGCTCCTCTCTCTCACTGTTAGCAGGGCACGCTGGGCCTCCTCTGGGGCGTGGCTCCACCCCCAAGCTTCCAGACTGGCTGGCGCCCGCAGCTCTGAAAAACAGGCCTTTTTTCGAGTGCATCACTGTAACCCATTGTTAACTGTACTGAAGTTTGCAGGCATACTGATGACACTGGCACTTGTCAGGAGGACATGCCACTTGGCACTGATTGTGCCCAAGCAACTGGGAGCAGTTGGTAGCAAGCTTTTTCGGTGGTTGCCAGGAGCAATAGCAAAGTTTGTAACACACATCACACTGTAGTTAGCAGGGTGAGGACAGTCTTTAGCATTAGCCGTGATTGGGCAACTGATAGACCCCCTCCTGCAGGCACCAGCTGGCTTACCCATATCACCATGGGCAACAGGAGACATTTAGGTGTTCATTTTACTGTTTTCAGCAGGACATTTCAGCATACCGTCCCTTTCTCCAGCTTCAAGCAGACCGCTGGACATTTTGTAATCCGTGGGCGCTATCACCCGCTTTAGTTAAATAAACAAAATATTTGGGGGGCACATTAAAGATGGGGCAGCCATAAGACCATAAAACAGAACAAAATATTACAGCGCACACATGCAAAAAAATGACATTTAACTCCTGCAAGGCTATTTAAAACACGTGAACATTTTTTTAAAAATATGAAAATACTGTGACAAAGTACCCCACTATTAGTGGGTCCTACGCTACCCATAGAATGGAAGATCCTGCTTCTCTGAACCATGGGAGAAATATACTCCTCTATATGGGAGAACTAAAGGACTCCTCCTATAACACAGGTGGACACTAATGAGAGGCAATGATGAGGGAGACACGGGTGACAGCACATTACACAGTTCTTAATGAATAGCAGGTTGTTGGTACAAGTGTTTGTCCCAGCCGCGGTTGGGCAACTGGGTATGCAGAGCAGCAGTTTTGGCAGCAGCTCCCACTGGTTGCTATGGGCAATGGCCCCTGACTTTAAGCACACAGTCATAAATAGGCAGGGCAGATAAGTCCTTCTCCCTGGCTTCAACCCTCCGTGGTTCTTGAAACAAAGCACAGTTGCCCGGCTCGAAGAATCTTGCTAGGAGCAATGGCTGTGCAGGTTACCGTGGGCTATATCCCAGACAACGCCCCCAAATGTAGCACACCTAACCTAGAAGCTACTGGTGAACTGGGATCCCCCACCCTGCACAGCCAGGCACACCGGATCTCTACAGGCTCCTGGAGTCAGGTAACAGTCCAGTACTTTTTTTTTGTATTTTATTAAGGTGATAACACTTAGTCGGGGAGTAGGGGTATTATGGGAAGCCCACTTGACTTCAGAAATTTTCAGGGACAATTCCTAGTATATACAGTCCTATATACATCTCCTTTCCCTCCTCCAACACTTCAAGCGGAGTTTCACTAAAAAAAAAAAATTTAGATGTCAGCAGCTGCAAATACTGCAGCTGCTGACTTTTAAAATAAGGACACTTACCTGTCCCGGGGTCCAGCGATGTCGGCACCCGAGACCGAGCCGTCCCTCGATCCTCGGGTGCTGCCGCCGCCATTCTCACTGAGGGAATCGGGAAGTGAAGCGTTGCGGCTTCACTGCCCGGTTCCCTACTGCGCATGCGCGAGTCGCGCTGCACGTCTACACTGGTCCCCGTTGTGTTGTGGGAACTGTGTATTTCCCACAACACAACGGGGGTGGGCGGGGAGTCTGCGGCTAGCTGCGGCTAGCTGCGGCTAGCTATACCCGGAAGTGGGTGCAGATACCTGTATTATACAGGTATCTGCACCCCCCCCCCCCCTGAAAGGTGCCAATTGTGACACCGGAGGGGGGGAGGAATCCGATGAGCGGAAGTTCCACTTTAGGGTGGAACTCCGCTTTAACTTGCTTGCAGAATCACCAGTGGTGTCACTATGTAAAAATCTGTAGCACTGGCCCATTACAGGCAGGGACTCGCAGCCCCTATACTTGTTAAATGTAGGGTAACACCACTAACACATTTACTGCACCTGGTCACTGGTCCCAGCACCATCTCTTCAGGCCCTGCCAGCCCTCCTAGCTGCAGCAGCCTCTTTTACTAGCCCTCCTGGCTACTTCTCCACAGTCCTCTTGACTGATGCTTCCAGTCCTCCAGACTGACATTCCCCAGTCCTCCAGACTGACACTCACCAGTCCTCCCAGACTGACTCTCAGGAGTTCTCCCGGGACATGCTTACTCTCTCTCCTGTTGTCCTCACACCTGCTCCCATGCATCCAGGCAAGGATTCCTCTGTGTGTTGTAGAGGGTACCTCCAGCACCCAAGCCCCAGGCCCAAGGTCACCCCCCCAGACTAGGGGGCACCCTCAAGGGCCACCAACAGCCTCCTCAGCACTCCATCTTCCACCTGACTGCCCCTGCTTGCATGACCCCCAAGTATTTAGGGGATGCCCGCCCCCAGCCAGCCTACCTTGCTGGGGATTTGCTGGGGCCCACATTAATACTTCAAGCAGCTTCTCCTAAACTCCACCCTCTACTTCTGGAAGCTTCTCCAAGGCTCCAGAGAGCAGGGGGAGTTACCAGAGGTGCTGCTTGATGATTCATCCAGCCTCCCCGAGTCACTCATCCATGACCGAGATTCAATGCAGGCACAGCACACTAGAGGGTGCTACACAGGATTAAACAGCCTTTTTACCCAATGCACCCACAGTTAGTATAACAAGCATGCTGTGCTGCATATACAGACTGATTTTACTGTTGTGGGTTTAGTAAAATTTTAAGGCAAAAAAAAATCTTTTTGACTAGGGTTGCACCGATACCAGTTTTTTTATCGGTGAGTACGAGTACCGATACTTGTGCTCAAGTACTCGCCGATAACTTTGCAGTGCGATTTGAGCCCATACAAAATTAATGGGCTCAAACTGTACTGCAAAGAATCAAATGCGATTTGAACCAGAATTCGGTGCGATTCTTGTCCGAATCGCATGCGGTACCCGCATCACTCCTGTGTGAACACAGGCGGAAGTCACTATGACAAGCCTGGGTTCACACAGGAGAGGTGTGGGAAACCGCATGCGATTCAGGCAGGAACTGCACCGCATTCCTGTTCAAATAGCATGCGATTCTTTGTGTATGGGCCAAATCGCACCACAAAGGTATTGGAACATTTTTTACTTTAGAATCACTTTAAGTCTTGGGACTTCACAGCTAAGAGAGCAGGGACATGCAGTCAAGGGAGGCATGTGAGGCAGAGCCCCATCTGCCATGAATGAACATTACAAAAAAAAAAAATCGAGCTTCGAGGGTCGTAGTTTGGTGACCTGAGGTCACAGAGATCCCAATTTGGGGGGTAAATAGCCTAAGTCCTACCCTCCTCTGGTAAAAATTTGGGGCTCCTGTGACCTATGATTCTGCAGATACGGGCTCGTTGTGCAGCCTATCAGAAGCTACATACAGAGCAGCCAGTTTAAATAAAAGCTGGCACTCTGTTTGCAGCAGACTGAGAGGTTGAGCTCACAGTGCCTCTCCTCACTTCTTGTCAGAAGCACTGAGCTCAATGGACAGCTTGGAGTCTTGGACCAATGGTAAAGTATCATTAGCTCCAGCTGTCCAATAAAAATGCTGCAGTGGAGGCACGCCTCTAACTGCAGTGTCATAGAAGGGGCATGTGTCTAAAAGACAAATGCTCCCTTCCAGCCCAGCCCTCTTAAAGTGGTTGTTAACCCACTCTAACATGCATACACCATTGGCACTGTCTCCTATTGTAGTATCCCCTTCTGTGTGTGACTTATATAAATAAATCCTGTAAATACCTAATTTCACTGCTGAGATTGCGATCACATGACCGACCAGCTCTCCTTTCCTCCTCTGAGAGATACAGTGGGCAGGGCTGAGATTCCTCTGCTGACATCAGTTTGGAGGAGAGAAGGAGAGGAGGAGAGAGCTGGCTGGTCATGTGTTCACAATCTCGGCTCTTAACCCCTTCCCGCCGACCGTACGCACATCTGCATACTCGGCTTTCGGGGGTTATACCGAGATGATGCCCGCAGCTGCAGGCATCATCCCGGTACCGTTGTTTAGAGCAGGCGATCGGCTATCCGAGTATAACAACCGATGCGGCTAAAAGCCGCTCGGCTGTTATACCAGAGGAGCAGGAGGGGACGCTCTTACTGGGCCTCCTGTGCGATCGGAAAGCCCGGTGTCCAATCGGCCGCCTTCGGCGGCTGGGGGCGGGCTGGAACGAAGCTGTGGGCGGCTTCGTTCCAGCCTTCTGAATGTAAACGCGGAAGCGACGTCATGACGTCACTTCCCGTTTACTCGGCTGCCAATGGCGCCGAATTTAAAAAAATACACAGTATTCAGAATCGCCGTTTTCGGCGATCTGAATACTGTGAAGTGCAAAGGAGGGATCGGGGGTCTTTTAGACCCCCGATCCCTCCATAAAGAGTACCTGTCACCTATTACTGTCACAAGGGATGTTTACATTTCTTGTGACAGCAATAAAATTTAAAAGAAAAAAAAATGTTTTTTTTAAACGCAATTTACAAGTATAAAAAAAAATAAAATAAATTTAAAAAAATACAATTTTTAAAGCGCCCCCGTCCCCGCGAGCTCGCGCAGCGAAGAAAACGCATACGGAAGTTGCGCCCTCATATGTAAACAGTGTTCAAATCACACATGTGAGATATCGCCACGATCGTCAGAGCAAGAGCAATAATTCTAGCCCTAGACCTCCTCTGTAACTCAAACCTGGAAAGCGTAAAAAAAATTTAAAGCGTCGCCTATGGAAATTCATAGGTACCGTAGTTTGTCGCCATTCCACGAGTGCGTGCAATTATAAAGGGTGACATGTTTGATATCTATTTACTCGGCGTAACATCATCTTTCACATTATAGAAAAAAATTGGGGTAACTTTACTGTTTGGATTTTTTAAAATTCATGAAAGTGTCCCTTTTCCAAAAATTTGCGTTTAAAACACCGCTACACAAATACCGTGCGATATAAAATATTGCAACAATCTCCATTTTATTCTCTAGAGTCTCTGCTAAAAAATATATATAATGTTTGGGAACTCTAAGTAATTTTCTAGCAAAAAATACGGATTTTAACTTGTAAACACCACATTTCAAAAATAGGCTTAGTCATGAAAGGGTTAAATGATGTATTTACAGCATTTATATTTATAAATCATTCACAGAGGGGGACACTGCAATATAGAGGCAGTGCTGATGGTGTATACAGGCTAGTGTTATGAGAGCAGCATGGGGAGGGAGGGAGGGGTGGCTCGCACACAGACAGAGACGGGAGGGGGGAGGAGGACACAGGAGCAGAGAGGAGAGCAGGCTGATGATGACAGAGGCACGTAAACTGACCACGGTGTCTGGTCTCAGCAGCCATGATACGCCACGGTCAGTTTACAGAGGGGTGGGGTGAAACTGTCAGGATCAGCTAGGTTTTTTAGGTGTTACAGGGGGCCAAATGACGCAGGACAAGCACTGTGTCATATAACATGCTTTAACCGCTTCTGGACCAGCCGCCGCAGTTTTACTGCAGCAGGTTGGCTCCCCTGTGCGAAACCACGTTACTGTACGTGGTCTCGCGGGGTCCGGATAGCAGGCGCGCACGCCCACTGCGCAGCGGGGGTGCCGATGCTCGTGGCCGATGGTCACGTTGACCATCGCCATGAGCGATCGTGAACAGCAGACAGAACGGGGACGAGTGTGTGTAAACACACACTTCCCTGTTCTGTTCTGACAGAAGTGACAGATCGTGTGTTCCTATTAGCTAGGAACCACGTTCTGTCACTTCCTGTAGCTAGTCCCTCCCCCTTCAGTTAGAATCACCTCCCAGGGAACACAGTTAACCCCTTCACTGCCCCTAGTGTTAACCCCTTCACTGCCAGTGACATTTTTACAGCAATCAATGCATTTTTAATCGCACTGATCGCTGTATTAATGCCGATGGTTCCAAAAATGTGTCAAAACTTTCCGATGTGTCCGCCATAATGTCGCAGTCATGATAAAAATCGCAGATTGTCACCATTACTAGTAAAAAAAAAAAATAATAATAAAAATGCTATAAATCTATCCCCTATTTTGTAGACGCTATAACTTTTGCAAAAAACAATCAATATGCGCTTATTGCGATTTTTTTTACTTAAAATATGTAGAAGAATACATATTGGCCTAAACTGAGGAAAAAAAAATGTTTTTTTATATATTTTTGGGGGATATTTATTATAGCAAAACGTGAAAAATAATGCATTTTTTTCAAAACTGTTGCTCTTTTTTTGTTTATAGCGCAAAAAATAAAAACCGCAGAGGCGATAAAATACCACCAAAAGAAGGCTCTATTTGTGGGAAAAAAAGGACGTCAATTTTGTTTGGGTACAAAGTCGCACGACTAATTGTCAGTTAAAGCAACGCAGCGCCGAATCGCAAAAAGTGCTCTGGTCAAGAAGGGGGTAAATTCTTCAGGAGCTAAAGTGGTTAAAGGAGCACGATCCATTTTTTTGGGGTTAACAAATGCTTAAACTACAAGGAAATACATGAGTTTATGGGTATAAGATTTACCCACAATCCCATGGTTTTCTCACACAGTTAGGAGGGAGAATGAGAATCTGCTGCTGTTAAAAAAGTACTGTTATAATCAAGCTAAATCATATATTTATATACTATAACAAAATCATTTATTATTTATCGCTTCTCGGCCTTTTGGCTAAAATCAAGTGTAGTATCTGTTCTTATCAGTTGCCAGAGGAGGCGCTGTGCTACTCCCATGGGGAAAGCTATGCAAATCTAATGGCGTAATTGTGCCTGGAAGGGCAGTTTCAGCAGGGACTACACCAGGCCGCCCGACAGATACTGGGGGCCGGTCAATTGTTGAGTCTGAGCCATCTGGAAGAGTGCTCCTGGTGAGGTTGGGTGCTGCTTTGGGTCTGGCCAGAGGGTCGGGTCCCTGGCCTTCTGGCCTAGATTGGTGTAGTCCTAGCTCTGGTCAGTTTTTTGGGAGAGAACACTGGCTCCTCTTTAGCACCTGGGGAAGCGGTTAGTATTTCTCGAATGTAATTATGTAGGAGTGATGGTTGAGCCTTACGGGTCAGGTGCTCTCCCTAAGCTCTCAGATCTTCAGGCCTTCCTGGTTGGGGTGGGGGCTGTGCTGACTGGGCTGTTGGTCAGGGCTGGAAGAAAAGCCTGTGGTGAATGTGCCCCTGAAGTGGCAGTTCAGGGGTGCCGTACAATCAATGTGAGTGAGGGTCACTTTGATTTATGGCACCATGGTCACTTCACCACACACACTTAAATAGAATTTTTAAGATTAAATCCGCGCTGTGGAAAAATAAAAAATAATGAATAAATGCAATATATATATATATATATATATATATATATATATATATATTTACACATACATATATATGTACATATGTAATAGGGCTCTGTAGTGCAAGGTAAGTACCCCAAAAAGTGACAAAAAAGGAATTTATACTCAGCGCTGCCTCTCTAAACCATGAATATACATATACCCACATCAAATATGTGTCATATAACAACATGTATAATAAGGTGCCAATATAGCGCAAAAAAAGTGCAATCAATAAAGTTCATCAAGTTTAGGGTACAGAGCTGGTGACACGTTGATATAATCTTGGTGACTTCCTGTGCTCCCCTCCTGGGTCCCCACTCACCAAATAAAGATGATAAATGCGCCTGTATATGTACGGTCGGGATAGTAAAGTTTTGGCAAGTGAAGAAAAGAGGACATATAGTGTAATACTGCAAGATTTAATAAAAGGTTTAAAATCATTACACTTACATCAGAATCTTTAAAAATGTGCAAAATTGCTGCCTTGGCATCCAAACAGCCTTCACAGATTATCCTTAGCTTGACATGTTTCGCCCCTCCCACTGGGCATCATCAGAAGCTTCTTTGAGCTTTTTTTTTCATCTGTGTCCCATTAAAAAAAAAGACATTCCTTCATTTCCTGCTCTATAGGCACAACAGGAAGTGACATGGATTCTCTCCAAAGTGAGGCAAATCCCCTCAAACAGTTGTTACCTGTAAAAGTATTCTCATTGGATGATTTCTCTTCTGTTCCTGTTCAGGTGACAATTCAAAAT
The DNA here is from genome assembly GCF_042186555.1 of Aquarana catesbeiana. Lineage (NCBI taxonomy): Eukaryota > Metazoa > Chordata > Amphibia > Anura > Ranidae > Aquarana > Aquarana catesbeiana. The sequence goes on along the minus strand of NC_133326.1, from coordinate 447,061,023 downwards.
TTTGGATTTATCTTCACTTTCTGTCTGTTTTACAATGGTCACCTGAACAAATATAGAGCATGAATTTCCCCAGCAGGCACAAAGACAGCAAAAAGAACCTTATTGGCGTTTAAATCCCTCACCACTCTATCCAAAAAATAAATAAATAATAATAACAAAAAGATACACAATACAACCCTGTGATGGAGTGTTACTGTAAACAGATGCAAGAGATTCAGATTCTTATTTTAGTTCTATGTAAAAATAGATTTAACCACTTGCCGACCGCCTCACAACGATATACGTCGGCAGAATAGCACGGGCAGGCAGAATCACGTACCTATACGTGATCTGCCTCCCGCAGGCTGGGGGTCCGATTGGACACACCCCCCCCCCCCCCCGGTGTCCGAGGTGGTCGGCGTTTGTCCCCCGGCGATCAGAGGTGAGGGGGAGGCCATCCATTCGTGGCCACCCCCTCGCGATCGCTCCCGGCCAATCAGATCATTCCTCTGCTGCTGTATGCTAAACAGCAGCAGAGGAAATTATGTCATCTCTCCTCGGCTCGGTATTTTCCATTCTGGCGCCGAGGAGAGAAGACTTCAATGTGAGTGCACAAACACTACACATACAGTAGAACATGCCAGGCATACATTACACCCCCCTTTACCCCGCGATCCCCCCCCCGATCACCCCCTAATCACCCCCCCCCGTCACACTGACACCAAGCAGTATTTTTTTTTTTTTCTGATTACTGCATTGGTGTCAGTTCCCTCCTGTCCTGACAATCCTGGTCCTTGCATTGGTGAATGTTTTGAACGCTACCATACACTAGTTGAGTATTAGCGTAGGGTACACCATTGCACAGACTAGGCACACTTTTACAGGGTCTCCAAAGATGCCATTTTGAGAGACCCGAACCTGGAACCGGTTACCGTTATAAAAGTTACAGTTACAAAAAAAAAATAGTTGTCGTTTCATTGTTCTCTCTCTCTCTATTCTCTCTCTATTGTTCTGCTCTTTTTTACTGTATTCTATTCTGCAATGTTTTATTGTTATTATGTTTTATCATGTTTGCTTTTCAGGTATGCAATTTTTTATACTTTACTGTTTACTGTATTTTATTGTTAACCTTTTTTTGTCTTCAGGTACGCAATTCACAACTTTGAGTGGTTATACCAGAATGATGCCTGCAGGTTTAGGTATCATCTTGGTATCATTCTTTTCAGCCAGCAGTCGGCTTTCATGTAAAAGCAATCCTAGTGGCTAATTAGCCTCTAGACTGCTTTTACAAGCAGTGGGAGGGAATGCACCCCCCCCCCCACCGTCTTCCGTGTTTTTTCTCTGGCTCTCCTGTCTCAACAGGGAACCTGAGAATGCAGCCGGTGATTCAGCCAGCTGACCATAAGAGCTTATCAGAGACCAGAGTGGCTCCAAACATCTCTATGGCCTAAGAAACCAGAAGCTACGAGCATTTCATGACTTAGATTTTGCCGGATGTAAACAGCGCCATTGGGAAATTGGGAAAGCATTTTATCAAACCGATCTTGGTGTAGTCAGATGCTTTGAGGGCAGAGGAGAAAAAAGAGTACCTGTCACTACCTATTGCTATCATAGGAGATATTTACATTCCCTGAGATAACAATAAAAATGATTAAAAAAAAAAAAAAAATGAAAGGAACAGTTTAAAAATAAGATAAAAAAGCAAAAAAAGAATAGAGTGAAAAAAAAAAAAAAAAAAAGCACCCCTGTCCCCCCCTGCTCTCGCGCTAAGGCGAACGAAAGCGATGGTCTGGCGTCAAATGTAAACAGCAATTGCACCATGCATATCACCGCGAAGGTCAAATCGAGGGCAGTAATTTTAGCAGTAGACCTCCTCTGTAAATCTAAAGTGGTAACCTGTAAAGGCTTTTAAAGGCTTTTAAAAATGTATTTATTTTGTTGCCACTGCAAGTCTGTGCGCAATTTTAAAGCATATCATGTTTGGTATCCATGTACTCAGCCTAAGATCCTCTTTTTTATTTCATCAAACATTTGGGCAATATAGTGTGTTTTAGTGCATTAAAATTTTAAAAAGTGTGTTTTTTCCCCAAAAATGCGTTTGAAAAATCGCTGCGCAAATACTGTGTAAAAAAAAAAATGAAACACCCACCATTTTAATCTGTAGGGCATTTGCTTAAAAAATATATATATATAATGTTTGGGGGTTCAAAGTAATTTTCTTGCAAAAAAAAATAATTTTTTCACGTAAACAAAAAGTGTCAGAAAGGGCTTTGTCTTCAAGTGGTTAGAAGAGTGGGTAATGTGTGACATAAGCTTCTAAATGTTGTGCATAAAATGCCAGGACAGTTCAAACTCCCCCCCCCCCCCAAATGACCCCATTTTGGAAAGTAGACACCCCAAGCTATTTGCTGAGAGGCATGTCGAGTCCATGGAATATTTTATATTGTGACACAAGTTGCGGGAAAAAGACAATTTTTTTTTTATATATAAATACTCACCATGCCTCTCAGCAAATAGCTTGGGGTGTCTACTTTCCAAAATGGGGTCATTTGGGGGGGTTTTGTGCCATCTGGGCATTTTATGGCCTTCAAAACTGTGATAGGTAGTGAGGAGTGAAATCAAAAATTTACACCCTTAGAAATCCGGAAGGCAGTGATTGGTTTTCGGGGCCCCGTACACGGCTAGGCTCCCAAAAAGTCCCACACATGTGGTATCCCCGTACTCAGGAGAAGCAGCTGAATGTATTTTGGGGTGCAATTCCACATATGTCCATGGCCTTTGTGAGCAATATATCATTTAGTGAATTTTTTGTAAACAAAAAAAATAATATTCAGTGGGCTCAACATGCCTCTTAGCAATTTCCTTGGGGTGTCTACTTTCCAAAATGGGGTCATTTGGGGGGGGGGGGTTGTACTGCCCTGCCATTTTAGCACCTCAAGAAATAACATAGGCAGTCATAAACTAAAAGCTGTGTAAATTCCAGAAAATGTACCCTAGTTTGTAGACGCTATAACTTTTGCGCAAACCAATAAATATACGCTTATTGAAATTTTTTTTACCAAAGACATGTGGCCGAATACATTTTGGCCTAAATGTATGACTAAAATTGAGTTTATTGGATTTTTTTTATAACAAAAAGTAGAAAATATCATTTTTTTTCAAAATTTTCGGTCTTTTTCCGTTTATAGAGCAAAAAATAAAAACCGCAGAGGTGATCAAATAACATCAAAAGAAAGCTCTATTTGTGGGAAGAAAAGGACGCAGATTTCGTTTGGGTACAGCATTGCATGACCGCGCAATTAGCAGTTAAAGCGACGCAGTGCCAAATTGTAAAAAGTGCTCTGGTCAGGAAGGGGGTAAATCCTTCCGGGGCTGAAGTGGTTAATAATATTATAATGAATACGTATCTGAATTAAAATGTGATTACTTTTTTTTTTTTTTTATCGGGCCAGATATATAAAATCAGAGGTTTGCAAACCCTAAAAAAATATAAAGGTATGTTGTGGATATTAGTTAAAAAGAACATTATACAACCTAGAAATTATCATTATGTATATTATGATTTTAATTATTAATACTAAAACAAATAACGCCATCCATTTATTCCAATAAAGATTGTTATGATGATGATTATCATCCTTGTTATTTTAGCAGAACGTCCAGGTTATTGCAATATAATAAAAACAAAATAAACTTTGCAGAAAAAAATAAATAAAATGGCTTTCAGAATGTAGATAATGTGTATAGTAAATCCACAAAGCTGCTCAGCAGTGTACACTTTATCTTTGACCTTTCATTATATTAGCACTATTTTTCTAAATATTTCTAAGTGCACCAACCAGTCTCTTTGTATAGACAGGTAAAATAACTAACAATACAAGTGCTACAAAAACATTAGTTTGGCAAGACAGCTGAGCTGAGACTATGTTGAAAGAGAGAGAGAAAAAAAAAAGGTAAAGTCATATATATTGTTTTGGGTGCATAAAACTCCGTGAGCCTTCTGTATTTTTCCCCTTTAACCATGACACATTAGATTATTCTACCACAAATTATCCCATCTGTCCCTTAGTTTCCAACTTTTTTCTTGGCTCTTCCAGTACCCACCCCCAGCTTTCGTTCCCTGCCTCAGCTATTCTTTAAGCTTTAAACTAGGTGTAAAAGTAGCAGGGGGCCCTTATTAAAGGCAGCCCCTCCTTCTTTGCCACAGCAGCGGCCTTCCAGCCAAACTGCTCTTGTATTACTTTTTGATGAGTTTTCAATTTAGGCCTGCAGACAGGGGGAGAAGGCGACTTTAAAAAAAAAAAAAAATGCAACAGATGGGGCCGATTGTGTTCTATAGGCAAATTAAGGAAGACATCTGTAGCTGCAAAATACTGGTGGTCTAGAGCAATTAGTCCTCTGTGAAAAGGGGCCTCTCACTGCCTCGTCCATCCAATCGAATCTGAGGGAGGGCTCACATTACAATGGCCTTGACCACAATTCAATGAGCCAAAAAAAGATTAATCTAAGAGGAGCTAGAAGCAAGGCAGGAGTTGGAAAGTTAAAGAAAAGGACAGGGTTACTTAGGTTTCTAAATCTTCTCTACGCTGATTTTATGCAAAACTTTTTACATGTTCATAATAATATGTTTATATTCATGTTTTTTTCTCTGTATTTTTTTTCTCTTTTAGAACTTTATTATATGTTAGAAACACAAAAACAAGTGCGTCACTGCGGTCAAGAATGTCCATCGCTGCGATTGAAAATGAAAACAGAGCCTGTTGTACAAAACCATTCTCTAGAGAATAATTACAATGATTTCTATAACTCTGAAGTGTCGCCTTTAACACAGGAATGATGGACACCGGCTGGGTTAATCCAAGGAGTTAATCTCTAAAATTCAATCTAACTTTATATCAGGGGAAAAGAGGACTTAATGCTATTGATCAATGCACTATTCTAGCTTATTCATGCATTTGCCTGCAGTTTTTTGACGATGAACAGAAATTGCATGAACCTTTCTCACCTCTCAGCTACACCTAGTTCTTTTGTTAACCTGAATGCATTATGAGTGGCACAGAATGATTTTTTTCCAGTTTGTTTAGTTTATTATTGTATTTTTTATACCGCTATCAATTGCCTTAAGATACCATTAAAAATACTGAGCAAAATATAATAACATTTATATTTACTGCACTATATCTTCAATTAGAATGGCCATTAGAGATTATGAGGTTTCTTACAACCTACAGTACCTGACATGGGCATCCAGGGGAGAAGAATGAGGTGGCGTGGGCAGCACGCTGCAAGGGATTGTAAGTGTGGCAAAACTGTGCTAACAGTGGGAAGAGCCTATGTACAGAGTGCAGGTGTCAAGGGTACGTAATGTGGGTGGATTGTGGGTGTGGCAAAACTGTGCTAACAGTGGGAGGGGCCTAAAACTTGAACCTATGTATATTGTTCAGGTATGTAATGTACAGAGTGCAGGTGTCAAGGGTATGTAGCGTGCAGGGGTCAGGAGTGGGTAACACACAAAGTGCAGGGGTCAGGTTTGTGTAATATACATAGGTGCAGTGACATAGCATGGGGTTGGGCAGCTGGTGCAACATTTAGAGGGGCGCAGGCAGGGGCATAACTAGAAATAGCAGGGCCCCATAGCAAAATGTTGTATGGGGCCCCCCCCTGCAAACAGCCCCCCCCCACAGCTGCCCTAGTGTCAATGCAGCGTGAGCTGTGCCACATACAGCGTGACCTGTGCACAATGCAGCGTGACCTGTGCCCAATACAGCGTGACCTGTGCCCCATACAGCATGACCTGTGCTCCATACAGCGTGACCTGTGCCCCATGCAGCGTGACCTGTGCCCCATACAGCGTGACCTGTGCCCAATGCAGCATGACCTGTGCCCCATGCAACGTGACCTGTGCCCAATGCAGCATGACCTGTGCCCAATGCAGCATGACCTGTGCCCAATGCAGCATGACCTGTGCCCCATACAGCGTGACCTGTGCCCCATACAGCGTGACCTGTGCCCCATACAGCGTGACCTGTGCCCCATACAGCCTGGTCTGCCTGTGCCCCATACAGCATGACTTGTACCCCATACAGCGTGACCTGTGCCCCATACAGCGTGACCTGTGCCCCATACAGCCTGGTCTGCCTGTGCCCCATACAGCATCACCTATGCAGAGGAAGAGGCAAGCTACCCGGATCAGCAGAGAGCGGGATTGCCCACTGTAATAGCTTTCATTTGAATTTCCCGTCTTCCCGGGGCTCATCGTCACATAGCGCCACCTCTTGGCCCGACGCCTTTGATGACATCACATGTCCCGCATTGGATCGGCATTCTGTCTATCAAAGGCGCCGGGCCAAGAGGTGGAGCTATGTGACGCGAGCCCCGGGAACACTGGAAGTTCTAATGAAAGCTATTACATTGGGCAATTCAGCTCTCTGCTGATACGGACAGCTCACCTTTTTCTCTCCTCTCTCTTCCCCTGGCTGGGAGACTGTGTCGGCGGTGCTCTCATCCTCACTGGGCCCCACTCGGCTGCGGGCCCCATAGCGCCTGCATGGGTCGCTATGGTGGTAGTTACGCCCCTGGGCACAGGCCATACTGAAGACATTCACCCCTACCTGTCCCTCAGCACAAGCCCTGTCCAGACATGCCAGGCCTCTCCCTAACACAGTGCAGCAACAGGGTCACCAGCACCCTGACAACGCAAGTCCCGTCCTCGGCCGAAAGCTGGCTGGACAGAATGGTTGGTGGTAGGAGGTCGCTTGTGACGCTCTCTGTCAGGATTGGTTGGAACTGTTGTCATTTGGGGCTGGAAGAGCCATGCCTCTTTCGGGTATGGAGCCGGCCAATACTGTGCCATGGCTGGGCTATTCACTGCTGTAAACAAGTGTAGAATCCCACTGGGACTGTCCCAGCAACCTGTAGATAAGCAGCCATTACCTCGGGAATGTCTCCTCATAGTTCATACTGCCCTTCCTGCCAGCCCCTAGTGAGTATATTGACTGGTTTTACAATAAAGCCTTATGTGCCTGCTACAGACAGAGTATGGAGGAGTTCATATTCTAGTCAGTGCTGTCTGTGACCCAATCAGGGAGATGTCACCTGATGTCCTGTCCCTGTGACAACCTGCCCTGTGTAGGAAAAAGAAGGATTGATAAGGGTGGGGGTATCTAAAAGTCCACAGATAGGGGGCACAAATTACTTGCCTTGCCCCGAGCACTGACAACCCACACTATGCCATTGCATAGGTGCAGGGGTCAGCACTCTTCTTGCACTCTCAATAATTCTTATATTCCTGTTCTACTGCAGGCTGTGCCCAGCTCTACCAGGAATCCAAATACCCCCATCTTTAACCCTGTAAGCTATGTAGTACAACTCAGTCCCATCACCCATCACTGATTAGGTAATTAGCATATGCCAAAAAAAAGCACAGCAACCACCAGATCATATCTTGTGAGACTGCGATCGTATCTCTACCACCAGTTTTGGTGGGGGAGAAGCTATGAGGACTGCTAGACTCAAGCTGCCCCCCAACCCCCATCCTCCTGCTGAGCCAATGGGTCCTGGTAGAGGAAGGCTGTCTGTACCTCCTCTATTGGCAGGCCTGGCTTTAACTAAAAAAATAGAAACCCCTTCATACCTTTCTGACCAAATTCAATTTTGCATTGTTTAGATTCTACTGCTTTCAGATTCTAACAACTTTTCTTTCAGCTAGTTCCCAATAAAAAACTGGTGACACAAACATGTCAGTAGTTTTTATGGGATGGAAGTATATATGGTGGCACAATTAACATTTTAATTTGTGTATATTAGTGTGGGCTTTTTCACACAGAGCTTCTTCGCTCCGATCAGCAGGGGATTCGTGATCAGAGCTGAACAGGGACCTGTGATGGCTTTATGGCTGGCCGGATGTAAACAGACCTGTGTACATTTTACATCAGCCTGCCTCCGATCCATTACGTTTTAGGTATGGAAAAACAGAAAAGGACAAAATTATTTTCTGGGTTTTTTTTTGTTTGTTTAGACCTGAACAGATCCAAAGGTAGGTAGGTGTAAACAGGCACAGATCTGTTTATATCTGACTGTTTATAAAGCTGCATGGAGCTTCTGAAAAACAGACAGACCTGATCAGAATACCCATGTGAAAGTGCCCTTAGGAAAAAACAAAGTACATCTAACAATTAAGCAGGTTTTCTTCAACTTCTCGTATTACCAAGATAAAACTCTAAACATATGTGTTTGTTTTTCCTGATTTTTTTTCTATTTTGGGTATACTATGAAGTCTCAAAATGCACAAGCATATGTCATATGTCTATTGTTCTGTTTTTGCAGTTTATACACTGTTCCACACACACTTTTGAAAGAGTAATGTTGTAGCACACTTTCATGCTCCACATCTGAATGATAAGCTGAAGCATAGAGACAAAGCACTGCTATTTTTTCTGATCGTTGGCCGATCAGAACACCCTGTCATTTGGAGCTGCTTTAGGTCCGGGCACAATCTTCAGGAAATAGCCAAACCCATTCGGTGGTACATCTTGGTAGTACACATCACAAAGAAGGTTGGCCAGTAGTTTTATGGTGTTTTTCCTGAATGCTGTAAATAATAAAGTATAACTAAAGCAAAACTTTTAAAAACTTTTTGTTTTTATTTTTGGATAGAGTGGAGAGGAATCTAAGACACCTGTCAGCATTGTATTGCTGGTTCTGTCCCTGTTAGGGAGAGTTATTCTATTTGTCCTGTTTACCTTTATCACCGACAGTAAAAGTGAAAGAAAATCCCAAATTTTGGGTTGTCACCAGAACAGTAATAAAGGGGGAAATCTTCCAATGGGAATACTAGTTCTGGTGACCCTGGTGACAACTAAGGATTGCATCTCTTTAGAGGGATTTACTCTCATTTCCAATTTTTGCTATAAGACAGGAAGTGAAGGGAAATATCCCCAATGTGACACAGGTGACAAAAAAAAAACAACCTCCCTTATTACTCTGTCCCAAATAAAAATGTTTTACCTTTAGTTTTACTTTAAGCAGAAATTCACTTCTTATGGTCATTAAGGGGTTGAGATGAATCAGTTCAAGTCCGTAAAATAGCAAAGGGGGTTAGGGAGATTTCTATAGTCCTCCTCGCAGTTAGTGTATTTCTACTCAAAGGCTTTGTTTTTATTTATTTTGTGTTGAGAAGGGTTTAAACCTTTGTTGGGTTTTTATTTTTGTGTCTGGTTTGATGCACGCTTTCAGTTGTAACAGGAACAGGAATGCAGGGGAAATCTTTCACATTTTAGGATTACATCTGTTAAAGGGAGATTTCCTTTCACTTTGCGGAGATTTATTGTCACTTCCTGTTGCATCTGCAGGACACAAAGTACATAGGATGTTTCCTAACAGCACACAGAGAAAAATCAAGCAGTGAACAATTAAAAGTGGATTAAAAAGTAGATTATGTGGATTATTAAAACTGATCCATAGTCACCCTAAGAAATTTATATATCTAGGATAGTTTTAAATGTAACATATCTATGAATTCCAAAGCTTTGGCACATGCAGTTGCCCCTACTGAACTCGATTCAGATTATTATAAGATTGTCTGTGGCCACACTGTGTAGAAGCCCCTGAATGAGACCAGCATAGTCTACAGCATTTGCAAACCTTGCAGTGGGTGTTACTGAGTGGGTGTAATGTGTTATTTTGAGTCCCTTTCGTAGACAATTGCCTGTATAAGCACTCTGCAGTGAGACAGCTTGGCAGGAGCCAGTTCTTAACCTGAATACAGTAAAATGTAAATAATTAACATCATTTCAGCCACATTACATGGTGTTTTCTAGATGCTTAAAGTTCAACATTAACAATTTTGAGTGAAATGTTGAAACTGGGTAGAGATGTACCTGTATGTATTTAAATTATATAATATTGCCTGTAATATAGCTATATCCATGATCATACAGCAAAATGTTTATTAATCTGATAAAAGTAAAAGCAGAACCTTACTTAATGACTGTTGCCGAAATAAGACTTTATATTAATGTGCCTCCTGAAAAGATGTCATTTAATGTTCATTTCTTCTGTTGGCCACACCATTGGTCTCTGCAGGTAGAGGAATAAGGAATAATCAGTGGCTGAAGATTTTTTAAAAATCTGACACTTCCTAGAATGTTGATTTTACATGCTCTGCTCATCTCAAGTGCCCTGTCCAGTGTATGCAGTTTTCTTAAGAAAATTGTTTTATTATGAATTTGTCACAAAGTTTTTTACATAAGGATTCTGTCACTAGCAGTAGTTAATTTTTGCAGGCTGTTGCTTTGCAATAAGCAATAGTGTTGTCAACCACTGTCAACAAGCTCCTTCAGTTGGCCATTGGTCTACCTATTATGTCTATCAGAGAGGCAGTTCAATGGCCAACTGAAGGAACTTGCATGGTAGATTGGCATGGTAGGAGGAGAACAGCTGGGAGAGTCAATGGTGGAGAAGGATCTGGGGTTCTGGTAGATTATAAGCTTAATAATAGCATGCAATGCCAAGTTGTGATTTCCAAAGTGAGCAAAATCCTTTCCTTTATTAAGGGAGGGGGGAGAGAGAGGAGAGAGAGAGAGAGGAGAGAGAGAGGAGAGAGAGAGGGGAGAGAGAGGGGAGAGAGAGGGGAGAGAGAGGGGAGAGAGAGGGGAGAGAGAGGGGAGAGAGGAGAGAGAGAGAGAGAGAGAGAGAGAGAGAGAGAGAGAGAGAGAGAGATCATTTTGCCCCTGTACAAATCATTAGTAAGACCTTAACTGGAATATGCAGTTCAGTTTTGGCCACAGTTCATAAAAAGGATATTGGGGAACTGGAGCAAGTGCAGAGAAGAGCTACCAAACTGATAAGAGGCATGGAGGAACTCAGCTATGCGGAAAGATTAGAGGAACTGAATTTATTCTCTCTGAAAAAGAGGAGCTTAAGTGGGGATATCATCAACATGTATAAATACATAAGTGGTTCATATAGTGTACTTGGTGGTGAGTTATTCACTTTAAGGTCATCACAGAGGACAAAGGGGGACGCTTTACATTTGAAGGAAAAAAGATTTCATCTCCAAATAAGGAAAGCTTCTTCACAGTAAGAGCCGTAATAATGTGGAATAGACTCCCTCAAGAGCTGGTTCTGGCCAGCTCAGTAGATTGTTTTAAAAGAGGCCTGGATTATTTCCTAAATGTACATAACATAACTGGATACTAACATTTATAGGTAAAGTTGATCCAGGGAGTATCCGATTGCCTCTTGTGGGATCAGGAAGGCATGTTTTCCCCTGCTGGAGCAAATTGAATCATATTTCATTGGGGTTGTTTGCCTTCTTCAGATTGTATATATAAGACTATACATGTGTATATATGTACAGTGCCTTGAAAAAGTATTCATACCCCTTGCAATGTTCCACATTTTGTCATGTTACAACCAAAAGCGTAAATGTATTTTATTGGGATTTTATGTGATAGACCAACACAAAGTGGCACATAATTGTGAAGTGAAAGGAAAATTATAAATGGTTTTACATTTTTTTTGCAAATAAATATTTGAAAAATGTGGCGTACATTTGTATTCAGCCCCCCTGAGTCAATACTTTGTAGAACCACCTTTTGCTGCAATTACAGCTGCAAGTCTTTTTAGGTATGTCTTTACCAGCTTTGCACATCTAGAGAGTGAAATTGTTGCCCATTCTTCTTTGCAAAATAGCTCAAGCTCTGTCAGATTGGATGGAGAGCGTCTGTGAACAGCAATTTTCAAGTCTTGCCACAGTTTCTCAATTGGATTTAGGTCTGGACTTTGACTGGGCCATTCTAATACATGAATATGCTTTGATCTAAACTATTCCATTGTAGCTCTGGCTGTATGTTTAGGGTTGTTGTCCTGCTGGAAGGTGAACCTCTACCCCAGTCTCAAGTCTTTTGCAGACTCTAACAGGTTTTCTTCTAAGATTGTCCTGTATTTGGCTCCATCCATCTTCCCATCAACTCTGACCAGATCCTCTGTCCCTGCTGAAGAAAAGCATTCCCACAACATGATGCTTCCACCACCATGTTTCAAGGTGGGGATGGTGTGTTCAGGGTGATGTGCAGTGTTAGTTTTCCGACACATAGAGTTTTGCTTTTAGGTCAAAAAGTAAAATTTTGGTCTCATCTGACCAGAGAACCTTCTGCCACATGTTTGCTGTGTCCCCAACATGACTTCTCGCAAACTGCAAATGGGACTTCTTATGGCTTTCTTTCAGCAATGGCTTTCTTCTTGCCACTCCTCCATAAAGACCAGGTTTGTGGAGTGCACGACTAATAGTTGTCCTGTGGACAGATTCTCCCGCCTGAGCTGTGGATCTCTGCAGCTCCTCCAGAGTTACCATGGGCCTCTCTGATTAATGCTCTCCTTGCCCAGCCTGTCAGTTTAGGTGAACGATCATGTCTTGGTAGGTTTGCAGTTGTGCCTCTTTCCATTTTCGGATGATTGATTGAACAGTGCTCTGTGAGATGTTCAAAGCTTGGGATATCTTTTTATAACCTAACCCTGCTTTAAACTTCTCTACAATTTTATCCCTGACCTGTCTGGTGTGTCCCTTGGCCTTCATGCTCCTGTTTGTTCACAACGGTTCTCTAACAAACTTGTGAGGGTTTCACAGAACAGCTGTATTTATACTGAGATAAAATTACACACAGGTGGACTCTTTACTAATTAGGTGACTTCTAAAGGCAATTGGTTCCACTATATTTTAGTTAGGGGTATCAGTAAAGGGGGCTGAATACAAATGCACGCCACACTTTTGACATATTTATTTGTAAAAAAAAATTGAAAACCATTTATCATTTTCCTTTCACTTCACAATTATGTGCCACTTTGTGTTGGTGTATCACATAAAATCCCAATAAAATACATGTGGAAAATTTCAAGGGGTATGAATACTCTTTCAAGGCACGGTATGTGTATATATATATATATATATATATATATATATATATATATATATATATATATATACTTTTTTTCCCTTTTATTGGTTGAACTAGAATGGACTTGTGCCTTTTTTTAACCAGACTAACTATGTAACTATGTAACACTGTTGCTAATTGCAAGGAGCAACAGATTCACAGAAAAGCAGTTTGCCTTAGAAAACTGTATACAGCGAGGTATGATGTCAAATATGATGAACAATAGATTTAGGATTTATATACACTTCATTATTGTATTTAAATCTGTATATTTCCAAGACTTCACTGATTATTAGTATAATGTTGCAGAAGCATTTGGAAAAGTACTAGTCAGGTTATGATGAGTTGGGCCAAAAAGAATCAAAAGAGTTCTCTTAATCCACTGTGAAGCCCAGTAAGGGTCTCCTGGTTTATAGCACATACTGTACAGTATATTGGTTCAAGTGAATCATACAAATAAACTTAATAATATTATTAGTCAACGTTATTTTTGAATCCATTGAGCAGACTGTCTCAGGAATCAATTACCCAATATAAAGGCTATGGGAGGTGGGTGGGGCTGGTAATTTAAATGGAAAGATTTTCAAAAATACTGCAATCTAGTCCTCTGTCTGATACTCAAATATCAAATTTGGATGGCATTACCCTTCGTGAAAGATTTGGAAAAAACAAGCATTTCTACAACAACTGTTTTTAATCTCATTGTATAATCCTGATTTATTCTATGTATGTCCTGTTACCCATGACTGTGTAATGGTGTATTCTGTTTTTGTTTTAATAAAAATCATGAGGATTTTAAAATTACAGCATATATTCACACAGGAGTCCATTTGGTACAAAAATATTAGCAATTGCGTAACGTTAATATCGCATATCCATGCTACAGCAGATCACCCATGTAGCTTAAAATAACATGTTTATATTTAGACTGCTTTATCCCCAATAGTTTTCTTGGTTCTTTAATTTGAAGCGAGGTCATTCTGTTTGATGTGGCAATTTGTTAAAGTCAGTACTAAAAGGATTAGAAATTAACCCTGCATGGTACCGCCATTGTTGAGACTCAGCATGAATTCAAGGCCTACAGTATACATTTCTCAATCAGAGATGTTTCTAAGGACCTATTTTAATTCATTTGTAAAGTCAACATAAATGTTTTTATCCCATATTACTGTATGATACAAATAATTATTCTAGGAATTGAATCATTTGTTCTAAAAAGCTAGCATGTTGCATGCAAACATTATACGCTTACAGTATGTATTTAATTATTTTTGTTACTCACTACATATGTATGTATTACTAGTGATAAGCCGAACACCCCCCCGGTTCGGTTCGAGGCAGAACATGCGAACAGACAAAAAATTTGTGCGAACACCGTTAAAGTCTATGGGACTTGAATGTGAAAAATCAAAAGTGCTAATTTTAACCTCCTGACATCCGGCCGTAGCCGAATGACAGCTTCAGCGCGGATGTCAATTCCCGGGAGGACGTCATATGACGGCCTCCCCTTTCCTCGCTCCCCGTGCGCGCTCACGAGCGCGCAACGGGGAAATTCTGTGTTTGCCGTGTCCCTTGGACACAGGCAATCACAGATCGCTGTAAACGGCCAATCACAGCGGCCGTTTACAGCGCGATCGCTGCCTCCAATGAGAGATGATCTAAAATGTAAACAATTGAGATCATCTCTCATTGCCGGCTCTCTCTCCTCACACAGAGACAGCGTGTGAGGAGAGAGAGATCTGTCAGCCTTCAGTGAGTGTTTGTTTGCATTTTACTGTGCCCACAGTGCCCATCAATACAGTGCCCATCAACACAGTGCCCCATCAACACAGTGCCCCATCAATACAGTGCCCCATCAATAGTGCAGCATCAGTACAGTGCCAAATAGGTGCCCACCTGTGCCAAATCGGTGCCCACCTGTGCCAATCGGTGCCCACCTGTGCCAATTGGTGCCCACCTGTGCCAATCGGTGCCCACCTGTCTGCCCAGCGGTGATCAGTGCATCAGTGATCCAGCTGCAAATCTGCACAATCAGTGACCACCTGTGCCACCTCATCAGTGCCCACCTGTGCCACCTCATCAGTGCCCACCTGTGCCAATCAGTGCACATCTGTGCTGCCTCAGTGCACATCTGTGCTGCCTCAGTGCACATCTGTGCCGCCTCATCAGTGCCCATCTGTGCTGCTCCATCTGTGCCGCCCCATCTGTGCCGCCCCATCTGTGCCGCCCCATCTGTGCCGCCCCATCTGTGCCGTCCCATCAGTGCCCAGCCGTGCCACCTCATAAGTGCACATCTGTGCAATCTCAGTGCACATCTGTTCCACCTCATCAGTGCCCACCTGTGCCGCCTCATCAGTGCCCACCTGTGCCGCCTCATCAGTGCCCACCTGTGCCACCTCATCAGTGCACATCTGCACATCTGTTCCACCTCATCAGTGCACATCTGTTCCACCTCATCAGTGCCCCTCTGTGCCACCTCAGTGC
Source organism: Aquarana catesbeiana (assembly GCF_042186555.1). Lineage (NCBI taxonomy): Eukaryota > Metazoa > Chordata > Amphibia > Anura > Ranidae > Aquarana > Aquarana catesbeiana. The sequence continues at coordinate 447,045,625 of NC_133326.1, read as the reverse complement.
CCATCTGTGCTCATCAGTGCCGCCTCATCAGTGCCCATCAGTGGAGGCTTAGCAACCATGGCCAAAAGAAGCTTTTCCGCCGAGGAGGCGGACCAAATACTGTCCCAGGCCGACGAGAGCAACAGGGAGCTCTCTTTTTCAGATTCCCTTTCCGATTCCGAGTCGGACATAAATTATGAGCCAGTCCTCAGTAGTGAAACACTGAGTGACTCAGAGGAGGAAGAGATTCGGCCCGCCAAACGAAGACGTTCTGGTGGGGAGGCAGTATCATCTACCAGCACGGCAGTCCCGTCCACCAGCACGGCAGTCCCGTCCACCAGCACGGCAGTCCCGTCCACCAGCACTGCAGTGCCATCCACCAGCACCGCAGTGCCTCGGCAAGAAAGGCCAAGGACCCATGCCAGCCTTCCCTATGCCCTGCAGAACCCCTTGTGGCTTCCTCCTAATTCAGGAGAAGCCAACATTCCCCCTTTCACTGCCCAGCCAGGACTCCAGGTGAACACGGAGAATTTTTCCCCAATAGATTTTTTTAATTTAATTTTTACCGAGGACATGCTGTCAAGTATTGTGGCCCAGTGCAACCTTTATGCACAGCAATTCATTGCGAATAATCCAACGTCCTACTATGCCCGTCCCTACGAATGGAGAGACCTAACGGTGGAGGAATTGAAGGTTTTTTAGGGCTCACATTTAACATGGGACTCACGAAAAAAAACACTTTGCTGTCCTATTGGTCAACCCACCCCCTCCAACACATGCCAATATACTCCAAGGTAATGCCCAGAAACAGATACCTCATGATAATGAGGTTTCTTCATTTCAACGACAATACCCAGTGCCCTCCCCGAAATGACCCAAACTATGATAGACTTTTCAAAATTCGGCCACTTTTAAATTATTTTTCTGCACTATTCCCCCTGCTGTTTACCCCAGACAAAAACATATGTGTGGATGAGTCCCTTCTTAAGTTTAGTGGCAGGCTTAAAATAAAGCAATATATTCCCAGTAAAAGGGCACACTATGGGGTGAAGGTATACAAATTATGTGACCGAGTCACAGGTTACTTGTATGCCTTCAAAGTGTACGAAGGGAAGGACACCCAGCTGCAACCCCCTAATTGCCCAGACTACTTGGGATCAAGCGGGAAAATTGTTTGGGATCTCACATACCCCCTACTGGAGAAAGGCTACCACCTGTACGTAGATAACTTCTACACATCTCTGCCCCTGTTCCACAACCTGCATTGGATGAAGACGCCTGCATGTGGTACCATCAAAAAGAACCGGAAGGGCTTTCCTCAAAGTCTGGTCAATAAAAAATTGAGAAAAGGAGAAACGGCGAGTCTACGAAACAACGAGATTTTGGCAGTGAAGTGGAGAGACAAAAGAGATGTGTACATGTTGTCTTCAATCCACGATGATACCTTCATGGAAATCCCCAGAAGAAATGGCCCCATACAGAAACCTAAATGCATCTTTGACTATAATTTGTTTATGGGGGGAGTCGACTTGAATGACCAGATGCTAGATCCGTACCTTGCCACAAGACGGACATACCATTGGTATAAGAAAGTCGCAATTTATTTTTTTCATTTGGCCATCTACAATTCTTATGTTATATATCGTAACTCCACCCAAAACCCCAAACGCTTCCTTGGCTACCAGGAGGAAGTTTTCACTGCCCTTACATTCCCGAACGGCCCCCCAGAAAATATCCGATCTGATGTTCTAAGTCGACTCTCCGAACGCCACTTTCCAGATAAGATCCCTCCCAAACCAACAGGCCAACGACGGCAAAAAAAATGTAAGGTGTGTACCAGAGCTGGATTCAGAAGAGACACATCCTATTATTGTGCACAATGTCCTTCTGAACCAGGCCTCTGCATAGGTGAATGTTTTCGTCGTTACCATACTTCAGTAAATTATTAGTGAAGTATGGTAAACGTAAGCCTCCATTCCTGCAATTTACCCTCACACCCCTTATGCCACTGCCTCCTCTGTAACTGACCCTGGCTTGTTATTTGACCACGCTTCTGCCTAACGATTCTGCACATACCTCTGCCTGATCTGGAACTGACCCTGGACTGTTATTCGACCATGCTTCTGCCCAACGATTCTGTACATACCTCTGCCTGATCTGGAACTGACCTTGGACTGTTTGACCATGATATTTGCCTGCCTCTTGGACTGATCTTGTACCCTGCAACTGGACTAGTGGGATTCAACACAGGGGTCTCACATATGTGAGGGGCTCCAGAATTGTTTTTCTGGATGAAGAAAACAATTTATTTTGTTTTCTCAATCCTAGATTAGGGTCTGGAGACTCGGAGGCTTCAAAGAGATTTGGGTGGGAGAAGCCTCTACCCCTGTCCCCATTCTGTCCTGAACGAGGCCCTACTTCTGCCTGTAGGACTTACTGCCGTCATGCCTCTGCCTGTTGCACTGGCCACACCACATGGACCTGCCTTCTACCAGGACCAATATTTTTGGCACTGCGGACAATATCTCTGCCTGTACTGACCCTGGACTTTATATGGACAGTAACCCTGCCTGCTGCCTGGACAATTGTGTTCGCCGCTGCTGACCAAGTCCCTGCCTGTTGCCTGGACCAGTGCTATCCTCCTGTGTACGACTGCGCTACTACAACCACAGGTAATCTTTTTTGTTTACGCTTTGCTCAGCATAATGCATTTTGGGGTGTAATTCTTGGTATGTGCATGCTATGTGTCCCTGGAACACCTGACGGTGTTCCTTGCATGTTGGATCTCTGTATGTGGCCAGGCTGTGTAGAAGTCTCACACATGTGGTATCGCCATACTCAGGAGGAGTAGCAGAATGTATTTTGGGGTGTCATTTTTGCTATCCAAATGCTATGTGTTGGAAATATCTTATAAACGGACAACTTTGTGTAAAAAAAAAATGCGTTTTCATTTTTTTCCACATTTTCCAAAAACTTCTGGAAAAAAATAAACCATTCAAAAGACTCATTATGCCTCATAGATTATACGTTGGGGTGTTAGCTTTCCAAAATGGGGTCATTTTGTGGGTGTTTCCATTGTCCCGGTGCTCCAGGGCCTTCAAAAGTGTAACAGGTGGTTGAGAAATGTGATGCGTAATTTATGCTCCTAGAACACCTGATGGTGCTCCATGCATGTTGGGCCTCTGTATGTGGCCAGGCAGTGAAAAAGTCCCACACATGTGGTATCGTAATACTCAGGAGGAGTAGCAGAATGTATTTTGGGGTGTCATTTTTGCTATCTAAATGCTATGTGTTGGAAATATCTTATAAACGGACAACTTTGTGTAAAAAAAAAATGCGTTTTCATTTTTTTTCACATTTTCCAAAAACTTCTGGAAAAAAATAAACCATTCAAAAGACTCATTATGCCTCATAGATTATACGTTGGGGTGTTAGCTTTCCAAAATGGGGTCATTTTGTGGGTGTTTCCATTGTCCTGGTGCTCCAGGGCCTTCAAAAGTGTAATAGGTGGTTGAGAAATGTGATGTGTAATTTATGCTCCTAGAACACCTGATGGTGCTCCATGCATGTTGGGCCTCTGTATGTGGCCAGGCAGTGAAAAAGTCCCACACATGTGGTATCGTAATACTCAGGAGGAGTAGCAGAATGTATTTTGGGGTGTCATTTTTGCTATCTAAATGCTATGTGTTGGAAATATCTTATAAACGGACAACTTTGTGTAAAAAAAAATGCGTTTTCATTTTTTTCCACAAAAACTTCTGGAAAAAAATAAACCATTCAAAAGACTCATTATGCCTCATAGATTATACGTTGGGGTGTTAGCTTTCCAAAATGGGGTCATTTTGTGGGTGTTTCCATTGTCCTGGTGCTCCAGGGCCTTCAAAAGTGTAATAGGTGGTTGAGAAATGTGATGTGTAATTTATGCTCCTAGAACACCTGATGGCACTCCATGCATGTTGGGCCTCTGTATGTGGCCAGGCAGTGAAAAAGTCCCACACATGTGGTATCGTAATACTCAGGAGGAGTAGCAGAATGTATTTTGGGGTGTCATTTGTGGTATACACATGCCATGTGAGAGTAATAAGCTATTACAATGACAATTTTGTGGGAAAAAAAAAAATCTCAATTTTGCAAAGAATTGTGGGAAAAAAATACAACTTCAAATAACTCACCATGCCTCTAACTAAATACATTGAAATGTCTACTTTCCAAAAAGGGGTTATTTGGGGGGCATTTATACTTTCCTGGCTTGTTAGGGTCTCAGGAAATGAGATAGGCCTCAGTACATCAGATGTGATAATTTTTTTATGATTTGCACCATAGCTTGTAGACTCTAAAACGTTCACACAGACCAAATAATTTCCACAAATTTTTGGTTATTTTTACCAAAGATATGTAGCAGTATAAATTGTGGCCAAAATTTATGAAGAAAAATTACGAATTTGCAAAATTTTATCACAGAAATTAGAAAAAATGTGTTTTTTTTCAAAATTTTCGGTCTTTTTTCATTTATAGCGCAAAAAATAAAAAACCCAGAGGTGATCAAATACCACCAAAATAAAGCTCTATTTGTATGAAAAAAAGGACAAAAAAATCATTTGGGTACAGTGTTGCATGACTGAGTAATTGTCATTCAAAGTGTGAGAGCACTGAAAGCTGAAAATTGGTCTGGATAGGAGGGGGTTTTAAGTGCCTAGTAAGCAAGTGGTTAAAGGCTAATATGCAAATTATTGTCATCAAAAGTGTTTTGTGACCCGGGTCCTGCCCCAGGGGACATATATCAATGCAAAAAGAAGTTTTAAAAACTGATGTTTTTTTTGGGAGCAGTGATTTTAATAATCCTTAAAGTAAAATATTCCTTTAAATATTGTGCCTGGGGGTTGACTATAGTATGCCTGTAAAGTGGCACATTTTTCCCGTGTTTAGAACAGCCCCTGCACAAAATCACATTTCTAAAGGAATAAAAGTCATTTAAAACTGCTTGCGGCTGTAATGTAATGTTGCCCCCCTCAGCCGAATACCAGGCCCTTTGGGTCTGGTATGGACATTAAGGGGAACCCCGCACCCAAATTTTAAAAAAAAAGGCTTGGGGCCCCCAGGCCCTATATACTCTGAACAGCAGCAGTATACAGGTGGTCCCCGGGTTACAAACAAGATAGGGACTGTAGGTTTGTTCTTCAATTGAATCTGTTTGTAATTTTGAACAGGTACATCTTGTAAGTGTAGCTCCAGCCAAAAAATCTATTTTTAAGCTTTTTGGATAACATAGGGAAGGGTTATCATCACCCCTGTAACATTTGTTTTGCTGTCTGTGCTCCTGTTAAGATTTCACCTCACTTTCTGTCCCAATGAGAATTGGATTTAGAAAATTTTGGGTTATTAGGGAACCAAGGATTGGTGATAAAGCATCAGTGGAGACACCTTTTTTCCCATATTAACTCTTACAGAAGAGAATTCCCCTTCCTAGGGGTAGATTTCCTCTCACTTCCTGTTGTCTCCCTCCGTTTCTAAGTAGGAGTCGTTTGTAAGTTGGATGTTTGAAAATAGGGGATCGCCTGTATATACTATACGGCCTGCCCTATACACTCTGCGGAAAATTGGGCCTTAGGTGTTGGTGGTACCAGAACACTGTACAGTTACTCTTGGTGGGCACTGGAATGGCCCCTGCTGTGAAATATTATATCAAGAATTGTAATTACGCTCCCCTGTTAAACAGGGGCATAAAATTTGGGCCTTAGGCAGTGGTGGCACAACACTGTAAAGCCTCACAGATTTTTTTTTGAGCGCAGGAACAGGCCCTGCTGTGAAATATTAGATCAAAAATTGTAAATACATGCCCCTGTTAAACAGGGGCAGAAAAATTGGACCTTAGGCAGTAGTGGTGGTGCCCTGAAACGAAATTATTCCTAGAAGCTATCATCATGAAGATTGAGGAGGAATAGGATAGTCACTCAGCATAATAGGATAGTCACTCAGCATATGCAGTCTTCAAGGGATCCCACATCCATAGAAAAATCAATTGGTTACATCAGCATCAGGTGCTTGGTAGCTGGTGATCCAAGACTGATTCATTTTTATGAATGTGAGCCCATCAACAGAGTCCATGGACAAGCGCACTCTGTGATCGGTTACAAAGCCTCCAGCAGCACTGAATGTGCATTCTGAAAGAACGCTGGATGCAGGACAGGCCAGTAGCTCAATTGCATATTGAGCAAGCTCAGGCCAGTGGTCCATCCTCAAGACCCAGTAACCCAGTGGATGTTCTGGTGGAAAAGTCTCCAAGTCTGATCTTGCCCCTAGATATTCCTGCACCATGTAATTTAGACGCTGGCGATGGTTGCTGGAATCGATCAGACCTGGGCGCTGAGGACTTAAGAACTGTCTGAAGGCATCGGTCAGCTGGCCATCTTCTCCACTGCTCTTTCTGTGACTGAACAAAGCCTCAGCAACATGTTGTCCAACACCAGGAAATTGTAACTTCCCAGGCTCTGGAAACGCATTGCACAAATCTTTCTGCAAGGCCTCCCGAAGAGGTTTCATCTTTTGCCCCCTATGCAAAGGCTGGATAAGTTCTGCAACCTTACCCTTGTAACGTGGAACAAGAAGGGTTGCCAGCCAGTAATGATGCCTCTCCTTGATACCACGAATCCTAGGGTCCTTTTGCAGGCTTTGCAGGATCAGTGAGGCCATGCAGCGTAAGTTTGCAGAGGCATTCGATCCTGAGTCCTCTGTGTCACTAAGGATCACATGATCCTCAACCACCTCCTCCCAGCCATGTACAACTCCATGGGTTTCTGGGGACTGCAAATGATCCCTTGAAGTCTGCTGCTTAGTGTTATCCTCCAACTCCATGCTGACACAATCCTCCTCCTCCTCTTCTTCCTGTGTGATCGGCGGGCCTGCAGGAATATTAGTATCTGGATAAAGGGGGCCTTGAGAGGGAAGGAAGTCCTCCTCTTCCTCCCACGGTTCTGTCTCAAGTGCCCTGTCCATTATTGCATGAAGCGTGTGCTCCAACAGGAAGAAAAGAGGGACAGTGTCACTGATGCATGCACTGTCACTGCTCACCATCCTCGTGGCCTCCTCAAATGGTGACAGGACAGTGCATGCATCCTTGATCAGTAGCCACTGGCGTGGCGAAAAAATGCCAAGCTCCCCTGACCCTGTCCTGGTGCTATACTCACACATGTACTTATTGATGGCCCTCTGCTGCATATTCAGCCGCTGCAGTATTGCTAACGTTGAGTTCCACCTGGTGGGCAGTCACAAATTAGGCAGGGCAGGTTGCATTCTCTTTGTATGTCAGCCAGCCGAGCACTGGCATTATATGACCAGCAGAAAATACCACAGACTTTCCTGGCCTGCCTCAGGAGATCCTGTAAGCCAGGGTACCTGCTCAAGAACCGCTGCACCACCAAATTCAGGACGTGAGCCAAACAGGGCATATGGGTCAAGTGTCCCTGTCAGAGGGCAGAGAGGAGGTTGGTGTCATTGCCGCATACAATTCCTGGCTGAAGCTGGCGTGGCATCAACCACCTCTGAGCCTGCCCTGCAGAGCTGACAGAATCTCTGCCCCAGTGTGGCTCCTGTCCTCTAAGCAGACCAACTTAGCACCGCATGGCATCTTTTTGCCTGAGTGCTTGCGTAGCCCCTTGAACGCCTACGGAGCACCGCTGGTTCAGAGGAGAAATCTGCAGAGGAAGAGGCCATAGAGGAAGAAGAAGAGGAGGGGGTGGAGGAGAGAGCTTTGGCAGAATCACCACTAGCATTTTGGAGGCGTGGTTGCGGAACAAGCTCCAACAATACTGAACCCTGTCCTGCATCCTTCCCAGCTGCCAGCAGAGTTACCCTGTCCATGCCTGCTGGACCATGAGTCAGCAGTAATATGCACCTTACTGCTGACTGCCCTGTCCAGCGAGACCAAGACATTGCCTTCCACATGCTGGTAGAGAGCCGGAATGGCCTTCCATGAAAAGAAATGGCATTTAGGAATCTGCCACTGAGGTACCGCACATTCCACAAATTCACCAAAGGGGGCAGAGTCTACCAGCTGAAAAGGCAGCAATTGCAGTGCTAGCAATTTGGCCAAGCTAGCATTCAGACGCTGAGCATGTGGATGGCTGGGACTGAATTTCTTTCGACGGTTTAGTAACTGGGGTAGGGAAATTTGCCTGCTAAAATCCGATGTTGGTGTACCCCTGCAGATTTGCCGCAAGTACTTGGGACACCTATTTCTATATCTTCATTCCTCTCAGTGCAGGTTTCTGAGAGGACTGGAGGAATAGTGGGGTTGGAGATCCCAGCTAATGGGGAGCAAGGAGAGGTCCGCCTTGTTCTTTGATGTGGGTCTTTTAAGTGCTGTTGCCAAGGGACTGCATGGGAGGTTGTCATATGTCTGGTCAAGCATGTGGTGCGCAAGCGGCTGCTGTTTTGGCCACGCTTGATACACTTCAGACATATGTTGCAAACAGCAACGGTGCGATCTGCTGCACACTTGTCAAAAAAGGCCCACACAAAAGAACTTTTCAAAATATGTGGGGAGTCAGCAGCGCCCTGCACCTGCTTAGCTTTGTGGTGGGATGCAATAGAGTGGCTGTCCTTAAGCTGCCCCCTGGAGGGCATCCTGCCTCGTTGGAGATGTGCGTCCTCCTCTCTTCTATCAGGCACCCAAGTAGAATCAGTGACCTCATCATCCCCTCCCTCCTCGTCACTGGAGCAAACTTGGCAGTATGCTGCAGCTGGGGGAACATGACTGCCAGTTTCTTGACCTTCTTGGGCACCCCCTCTCTCTAGGCTTACGTTACTCCCTTCCTCAACCTGGGTACCATCATCAGAGCCTTCAAATCGCTGCGCATCCTCCTGCAGCATGTACCCGACACTGTGGTCAAATAGTTCAGGGGACTCCTCTGTGCATGATAGTGGGGCTAGGGAAAGAGTGACTGTTGACATGGAGCCCTTGGAATAGGCCGCTTTGGCAGCTGCATTGGCAGGCAAACTACTCTGAGCCTGGGTGACAGAGGATGAGGAGGATGAGGAGGGCTTTATTATCCATTCCACCAAATCTTCTGCATGTTGTGGCTCAATAACACGGCCAGCTGCAGAAAAAAAGGACAAGCGTGCCCCATGGCCACGTGCTGAGGATGCACTGTGTCCACAACCAGCAGTGTCGACTGTAGACACAAAGCCTGCTTGCCCTCTTTTAGTGGCCTGTGAGTGTCTGCCTCTCCTTGGTGGCCTTCCAGATATGCTGTAAATTTTGTTTAGCAAAACCACAATACACTGTATTGTGTACTGTGTACACCACCAGAAAAGTAGTAGCAACTGCACTAGGGGTGCACGGTACTGTGTACACCAACAGAAGTGTAATAACAACTATGGGTGTACTGTATGTATTGTGTACTGTGTACACGACCAGAAAAGTAGTAGCAACTGCACTATGGGTGCACGGTACTGTGTACACCAACAGAATTGTAATAACAACTATGGGTGCACTGTATGTATTGTGTACACCAGCAGAAAAGTAGTAGCAAGTGCACTTGGGGTGCACAGTACTGTGTACACCCACAGAAGTGTAATAACAACTATGGGTGCACTGTATGTATTGTGTACACCACCAGGAAAGTAGTAGCAACTGCACTAGGGGTGCATGGTACTGTGTACACCAACAGAAGTGTAATAACTATGGGTGCACTGTATGTATTGTGTACTGTATACACCACCAGAAAAGTAGTAGCGACTGCACTAGGGATGCACGGTACTGTGTACACCAACAGAAGTGTAATAACAACTATGGGTGTACTGTATTGTGTACACCACCAGAAAAGTAGTAGCAACTGCACTAGGGGTGCACGGTACAGTGTACACTAACAGAAGTATATTAACAACTATGGGTGTACTGTATTTTGTACACCACCAGGAAAGTAGTAGCAAGTGCACTAGGGGTGCACGGTACTGTGTACACCAACAGAAGGGTAATAACAACTATGGGTTCACTGTATGTATTGTGTACTGTGTACACCACCAGGAAAGTAGTAGCAAGTGCACTAGGGGTGCACGGTACTGTGTACACCAACAGAAGTGTAATAACAACTATGGGTGCACTGTATGTATTGTGTTCACCACCAGGAAAGTAGTAGCAACTGCACTAGGGGTGCACGGTACTGTGTAGGGATGAGCCGAACCAGAACTTGTGAACGGACCAAAACTTTGCACGAACGTTAGAACCCCATTGAAGTCTATGGGACTTGAACGTTCGAAATCAAAAGTGCTAATTTTAAAGGCTAATTTGCATGGTATCGTCCTAAAAAGGGTTTGGGGAACCGGGTCCTGCCCCAGGGGACATGTATCAATGCAAAAAAAGTTTTAAAAACTGCCTTTTTTCAGGAGCAGTGATTTTAACCACTTCAGCCCCGGAAGGTTTTACCCCTTTCCTGACCAGAGCACTTTTTACAATTTGGCACTGCGTCACTTTAATTGCTAATTGTGCAGTCATGCAATGTTGTACCCAAATGAAATTTGCATCCTTTTCTTCCCACAAATAGAGTTTTCTTTTGATGGTATTTGATCACCTCTGCGGTTTTTATTTTTTGTGCTATAAACGGAAAAAGACCGAAAACTTTGAAAAAAAATTATATTTTCAACTTTTTGTTATAAAAAAAAAAATCCAATAAACTCAATTTTAGTCATACATTTAGGCCAAAATGTATTCAGCCACATGTCTTTGGTAAAAAAAAAAGTCAATAAGTGTATATTTATTGGTTTGCGCAAAAATGATAGCGTCTACAAACTAGGGTACATTTTCTGGAATTTACACAACTTTTAGTTTATGACTGCCTCATTTCTCATTTCTTGAGGTGCTAAAATGACAGGGCAGTACAACCCCCCCTAAATGACTCCATTTTGGAAAGTAGACACCCCAATGAAATTGCTGAGAGGCATGTTGAGCCCATTGAATATTTTATTTTTTTGTCCCAAGTGATTGAATAATGACAAAAAAAAAAATTTACAAAAAGTTGTCACTAAATGATATATTGCTCACACATGCCATGGATATATGCGGAATTGCACCCCAAAAAACATTTTTCTGCTTCTCCTGAGTACGGGGATACCACATGTGTGGGACTTCTTGGGAGCCTAGCCGCGTACGGGGCCCCCGAAAACCAAGCACCGCCTTCAGGCTTTCTAAGGGCGTAAATTTTTGATTTCACTCCTCACTACCTATCACAGTTTTGAAGGCCATAAAATGCTAAGATGGCACCCCCCCCCCCAAATGACCCCATTTTGGAAAGTAGACACCCCAAGCTATTTGCTGAGAGGCATGTTGAGTCCTTGGAATATTTTATATTTTGCCACAAGTTGCGGGAATATGACAAACTTTTTTTTTTTTTTTTTTTTTTGCACAAAGCTGTCACTAAATGATATATTGCTCAAACATGCCATGGGCATATGTGGAATTACACCCCACAATACATTCTGCTGCTTCTCCTGAGTACGGGGATACCACGTGTGAAACTTCTTGGGAGCCTAGCCGCAACGGGGCCCCAAAATCCAAGCACCGCCTTCAGGATTTCTAAGGGCGTAAATTTTTTATTTCACTCTTCACTACCTATCACAGTTTTGAAGGCCATAAAATGCTAAGATGGCACAACTCCCCCCCCATGACCCCATTTTGGAAAGTAGACACCCCAAGCTATTTGCTGAGAGGCATGGTGAGTATTTTGCAGCTCTCATTTGTTTTTGAAAATGAAGAAAGAAAAGAAAAATGTATTTTTTTTTTCAATTTTCAAAACTTTGTGACAAAAAACGAGGTCTGCAAAATACTCACCATACCTCTCAGCAAATAGCTTGGGGTGTCTACTTTCCAAAATGGGGTCATTTGGGGGGGTTTGTGCCACCTGGGCATTTCATGGCCTCCGAAACTGTGATAGGCAGTGAGGAGTGAAATCAAAAATTTACACCCTTAGAAACCCTGAAGGTGGTGCTTGGTTTTTGCGGTCCCGTACACGGCTAGGCTCCCACAAAGTCTCACACATGTGGTATCCCTGTATTTAGGAGAAGCAACAGAATGTATTTTGGGGTGTAATTTCACATATGCCCATGGCCTGTGTGAGCAATATATCATTTAGGACAACTTTTTGTAATTTTTTTTTTTTTGTCATTATTCAATCACTTGGGACAAAAAAAATTAATATTCAATGGGCTCAACATGCCTCTCAGCAATTTCCTTGGGGTGTCTATATTCCAAAATGGGGTAATTTGGGGGGGTTTTGTACTGCCCTGACATTTTAGCACCTCAAGAAATGAGAGGCAGTCATAAACTAAAAGCTGTGTAAATTCCCATGGCACATTTGAGCAATATATCATTTAATGACAACTTTGTGCAAAAAAAAAAAAAAAAAAAAATTGTCTTTTTCACGCAACTTGTGTCACAATATAAAATATTCCATGGACTCGACATGCCTCTCAGCAAATAGCTTGGGGTGTCTACTTTCCAAAATGGGGTCATTTGGGGGGGGTTAAACTGTTCTGGCATTTTATGCACAATATTTAGAAGCTTATGTCACACATCACCCACTCTTCTTGTCAAATTTGTTTATTGATTTTGAAAATATAAACATTGGTACAATTAACAAAATATTGATTACATTAAATGGTAGCATTAGTTGAATTTACATATCATATCTTAGTATTTCTTGTAGTTACAAGCAATGAAAGACTTAAATAGGCTATATGTTTTAGAAAGACTAAGGTGTTACAATCGATTTTAACAATTATATAATCAAGAGCAACAAAAAATGAAAAAGTTGTTAAACTTTTAACTTTGAGTAATATGTAATAAAGAAATCATTTTAATTACTACGAGATTCAGTTATTTATAATAGGACATTAGAGCTTATTATCTATTATTGTATTATAATTGAACATTATAAAAGTGAATGTTTCGCTACCATTTCGTTATGTAAAAATTAATAGGAGAAGACAGGATAGAATAAGGAGAAAAGAAAAGAATTAAAGGAAAGTAAAGATAAGAAGAAGAAAAAAAAAAAGTCTGGATTAGTAGAGGTTTCCGGGGATTTCTTAGTAACAATATGTAGTATATTTTTATCAGTTATTCAAAACAAAGTTATATAGTTACCAAGGTCTTAGTAAAGAAGTGTCAGAATTAGGAGAAAGAAAGTGGGTCACCCAAGGACTCCAAATTTTCTCAAATTAGGTATGTTATCGTTGGATGTGGCATCTGTTTTCAAGAGGATCATGGCCTGATGTATTCTATTCATAGTTTCAGAAAGCATTAATGTTGAGGACTTCCACGCTTTGAAGATGGTCTGCTTTGCGGCTGTGGTAATTTGTAGAAGGAGTTTAAATTGTGTATAGTAGATTTGGGTAGGCTTTAAATTTAGAAGCGCAATTGTCGGATCTGGGATTATAGTTTTCTTGAATAATTTAGAGAGCATTAGGAATATTTCTTTCCAATAATTTTTTGCTGTATGGCAATCCAAAAAGATATGAAAATGCGTTCCTAGATGACCACAGCCACGAAAGCAAAGCGGAGAGTATTGTGGAACATATTTCTCGCTCCTAACAGGGACCAGATACCAACGCATAAGTACTTTATAGTTCGCCTCTAAGGCTACTACATTATGAGAAGATATTTTGGTATTGGCCCAAACTTTATCCAATTTGGATGAGTCCATGTGAAAGCCAAGATCATTCTCCCATTTTTCCACATAGGAGGGTGTTTTTGTATCAGGCAAAGCATTCAGGTGACTATACAACATTGACACAAGCCCATTTGAATGGGGGTCATTTACAAATACATTCAAAATGCGTTATGTCACATATATTATCTCTACCTTGTATAAATGGCATAAAAAAAAATTTGATCTGTAGATAACGAAAGAGTTCTGAATCTGGAAATTGATGGGTTTTACATATTTCAGAAAATGTTTTAAGTGAAGTGGTCGTTATCAGGTCATAGAGTTGTGTTAAATCAGCAGAAATCCATTTTTTAAAAGTTTTAGGAGATGTATGAGCTGGGTAGAAAAGTGGATTTCTAATAAATGATACAAGAGGTATATGCAGCGATTGTAGTCTTTTGATTACTTTGAATCTAACCCATATAGCAATTGCATGTTTAGTAATCCTATTTTTTAATATTTTATGGTCAGAAGAGGTAGACCATATTAGATTTGGTATGGAGATCGGATAACAGTCGATTGATTCAATTGCCGACCAGAGGGGGATCTCGTGTTTCGTGTGATATTTAGGAATATGTGCTATTTGTGCTGCATGGAAATAATCAGTAAAATTAGGGAAACCTAATCCTCCTTTAAGAGTGTGGGTAGGTAAGTGAGATTTTAAGGAGCTCCATATGAATGCTTGTGTTTTACGTTGTAGGTTCCTAAGGAAGTATGCCGGGATAGGAATGGGTAATACACGAAAGAGATATAACATTTTATGTAATACAGTCATTTTTAATACATTTATTTTACCAATCCATGATATTGGCAAAGAGGACCATTGTTTAAGAAAATTAGTAATTTTTCGTAGTAGTGGAGGATAGTTAGCAGAGAAGATATCAGATAGATTGGGGGTAAGAGTAATACCTAGATATGTGAGGTGAGACGTTGACCATGTAAAAGGGAGAGATGTTTGAGCTTGTTGTAGTGTTTGTGGGGGTAAAGAGACATTTAAAGCTGTTGATTTTTGTGAGTTTATAATTAGTCCAGAAATTTGGGCAAAGTGATCTAGGTTGCTTATAAGACTGGGAGCAGAAATATGAGGGGAAGACATAAAAATTAATATATCGTCAGCAAATAGACATAACTTATGTTGATGGCCTGCTAAATCTATGCCCTTGATTGAGGGGTCTGTACAGATAGCTTGGGCAAGAGGTTCAATGAGTAAGGCAAATAAAAGTGGGGAGAGAGGACAACCCTGACGTGTTCCTCTATTTATGTCAAACATGTCTGATTTGTATCCTGCATATTTAACATATGCCTTGGGATTATTATAAAGTGAAATGACCCAGCTTAGAAAATGAGGGCCAAAGCCCCATTTTTGTAGAGTGAAATTTAAGTAGGGCCACGTCACTGTATCAAATGCTTTTTTGATATCTAGTGACAGGAGACACAGAGGTATTCGCCTTGTTTTTTGTAGTTTTATATCTAGGTTTAATAAGGATATAGGTCTAAAGTTAGTACAAGTCATCAGACTGAGGTTTACGTATCATTGAAATTATTGCTGTTAAAATTTCCAGTCGGAAGGATTGTTTGTTAAGTAGGGAGTTAAATGCTTTTGTCAGGATGGGAGTAAGAATATGGGAACATTTTTTTATAGTAGAGGGCTGAGAATCCGTCAGGGCTTGGTCGTTTATTTAACTTAAGGGATTTCATTTCTATTTCGATTTCTATAGGTTCAATAGGACTTTCAAGGTTATCGTATTGAACTTGAGAAATGGTTGGAAGTTTAACTTGTGAAAAAAATGATTCTGCTGAGGATTGGTCGAAGGATCCTTCTTTTTTGCATAAAGTAGTAAGATGTTTATGAAAGATGTGTAATATCTTTACTGGGTTACTAGTGTATTTATCACGGGGTATTTTTAGGTGAATTGGCTTAAAGGGGTTATTTAATTTTTGAAGCGCACGTGCAAGAAGGGTGCCAGGTTTATTAGCTTTAAAGTAGAATTTATGTTTAGATTTACGTATTGTTTTGTCCACCGATTCTGATAGGAATAGGTCAAGATTTAAACTTGCCTTATCAAGTTGTGCTTTTGACACTGAAGTAGGGTTTGATTGGAAATTTGTGTGGCAGTCATTAAATTCTTTTTCTAGTTTTTCTTGTAGTTGGCGTTTTTCTTTTTTAAGGTATGATGCTTGTCGTAAACAGACCCCTCTAAGAACAGGTTTATGGGCTTCCCACAATGTCAGTGGGGATATATCAGGAGTATCATTGTTTCCCAGATATTCTTTTATTGCTGATTCTAAGTCAGATGAATGTGATGGGTGTGTGAGAAATGAATCGTTTATGTGCCATGTGGGGTCTTGAGCTTTTGGGATTAAAGAAGTAAAGGTTGAAATTATTGCACAATGATCTGTCCAAGTATAAGGTTTAATATAAGAGTTGAGCAATTCTGGTGACATACTTATAGATATTAGGATATGGTCAATACGGGAAAAAGATTTATGTGGGTGGGAGTAAAAAGAGAATTGACGTTTTGAAGAATTTATTTCACGCCAGGAATCTAGCAGTGAATGTTGTTGAAGAAGTCTTTGAAACATACGAGATTGAGAGCTGGATAAGGTTGGAGTAGGGGATTTATCTAGATAGGGGTATAGAACTTGATTTGAATCACCACATATCAAAAGTGTGCCCATTTTATGCAAATCTATTACTTGTAGCAAGTGAGAGAGGAATGATGTTGGTCTTTTATTAGGTGCATAATAGGAAACAATTGTGAGTGGGATATCACATAGGTGTCCCAAAAGTATGAGATAGCGGCCTTCTGGATCTTTGATCTCTGTTATGAGGGAAAAAAGGTGTAGTTCGGTGAAATGCTATTATCACCCACTCTTCTAACCACTTGAAGACAAAGCCCTTTCTGACACTTTTTGTTTACATGAAAAAATTTTTTTTTTTTTGCAAGAAAATTACTTTGAACCCCCAAACATTATATATTTTTTTTAAGCAAAGGCCCTACAGATTAAAATGGTGGGTGTTTCATTTTTTTTTTTCACACAGTATTTGTGCAGCGATTTTTCAAACGCATTTTTTTGGGAAAAAACACACTTTTTTAATGCATTAAACACACTATATTGCCCAAATGTTTGATGAAATAAAAAAGATGATCTTAGGCTGAGTACATGGATACCAAACATGACATGCTTTAAAATTGCGCACAAACGTGCAGTGGCGACAAACTAAAAGCCTTTACAGGTTACCACTTTAGATTTACAGAGGAGGTCTACTGCTAAAATTACTTCCCTGGATCTGACCTTTGCGGTGATACCTCACATGCATGGTGCAATTGCTGTTTACATTTGACGTCAGACCGACGCTTGCGTTCGCCTTTGCGCGAGAGCAGGGGGGAACAGGGGTGCTTTTTTTTCTTTATAATTTTTTCAGCTTTTTTATCTTATTTTTAAACTGCTCCTTTCATTTTTTTCCCATTTTTATTGTTATCTCAGGGAATGTAAATATCCTCTATGATAGCAATAGGTAGTGACAGGTACTCTTTTCTGAAAAAATTGGGGTCTATTAGACCCTATGCATAAAAATTATTGCGGCGCTGAAAAGTTCAAAATGAAATTGAAGAGTGAAAGGAATCCAATCACAAAATATATTGTGCAGATGTAGAAGGAGTCACTCGTCACCACGTGGTAATGTAGTCTGCTTGCCAGAAGGGGTTAAGGATTAGGCATAGATGATAAATTCTCAATAGCATCCAGCAAATCCAGCCCACTGGAACCCCTCATCAGACCACAACATCCGTGGGATTTCCTTCACATACAGTATAAACATCTCCCAATGGTCACTTCAGAATTAGGCATTCAGGCATGTAGTCATCATATATCCGAGAAAAGAAAATGAAGGACCCATAGTGAAGCCCGTAATGATAGATAAAAAAACTTTTATTGTAGTAACTTACAGTTGAAGCTTAAATAAGCATGCATCAATGATAGGAACAAACGGCTGCAGCAATCAGCGTACGGATGTCAGCCTGCCTGACATGTTTCATCATAACAGATGTCTTCAGAGGCATCTATTAGACCCTAGATCTCTTCTCTGCCCTCAAAGCATCCGACCACCCCAAGATCGGTGTGAGAAAATGCTTTCCCAATTTCCCAATGGTGCTGTTTACATCCAGCGAAATCTAAGTCATGAAATGCTCGTAGCTTCCGGTTTCTTGGGCCATAGAGATGATTGGAGCCATTCTGGTCTCTGATCAGCTCTATGGTCAGCTGGCCGAATCATCGGCTGCATTCTCGGGTTCCCTGTTGGGACAGGAGAGCCAGAGAAAACCATGGAAGACGGTGGGAGGGGGACATTCCCTCCCACTGCTTGTAAAAGCAGTCTAGAGGCTAATTAGCCACTAGGATTGCTTTTACATGAAAGCAGACCGCTGGCTGAAAAGAATGATACCAAGATGATACCTAAACCTGCAGGCATCATTCTGGTATAACCACTCAAAGTTCAGCAACATACCAGTATGTTGCTGGTCCTTGTTGGGCATATATTGTAATCTTTTTTTTCATGCAGTCTGTGTGCTGAATGAAGAAAAGAGATTGATCGGTGGGTATGCCCACCATTAGAATAACTCCCTTCATCCACCCACTTCTAATGATGGGCATACATGCACCATTTATATATGCCGAAGCATGGGGGCATCCGTGCGGCCCCCATGCTTCGGCATATATGCTCTTTTTTTTAACTGTGGTGGTGAAATCACCTCCGACAGCACTGGAGTCACGGCTTTATGTATCGTGGGAGCAAACGCTGTTGCTGTCAAGATAAATAAATCCGCACTGCAACTGAATGGCGTACCTGCTAAGCAAATGATGGTTAACAATAAAACAAAGTAACACTACAGTATAACAGTAAGACTTACCATACCTGCAAAGCAAATACAAAAAAAACATAGTAAAAAATAAAACATTTTTTAACGCAACCTGTGCCTAAAATATATATATGCCGAAGCATGGGGGCATCCACCCGCAAAAGGTAGGAGCAAATCGCTCCTCCGCCCCTGCTGCCCCCATGCTTCGGCATATATGCTGAAGTATGTAACTGTGGTGGTTAAATCACCTCCGACAGCGCTGGAGTCACGGCTTTATGTATTGTAGGAGCAAACGCTGTTGCTGTCAAGATAAATAAATCCACGCTGCAGCTGAATGGCGTACCTGAAAACAAATAAATGGTTAACAATAAAACACAGTAAACAGTAAAGTATTAAAAAATTACATACCTGAAAAGCAAACATGATAAAACATAACAACAATAAAACATTGCAGAATAGAATACAGTAAAAAAGAGCAGAACAATAGAGAGAGAATAGAGAGACAGAGAACAATAAAACAACAACTATTTTTGTTTTTCTTATTTTTTATTCTTTTGTGTATTTTTTTTATTTTTTACTTTTTTTTTTATAACTAACTTTTGTAACTGTAACCGGTTCCAGGTTTGGGTCTTTCAAAATGCGATGGCATCTTGGGAGACCCTGTGAAAGTGTGCCTAGTCTGTGCAATGCTGTACCCAATGCTAAAACTCAACTA
This sequence comes from Aquarana catesbeiana, assembly GCF_042186555.1. NCBI lineage: Eukaryota > Metazoa > Chordata > Amphibia > Anura > Ranidae > Aquarana > Aquarana catesbeiana. Next base: position 447,026,375 of record NC_133326.1, on the reverse strand, counting down.
GTGTATGGTAGCGCTCAAAACATTCATCAATGCAAAGACCAGGATTGTCAGGACAGGAGGGACAACAATAGCGGGTGTCACGCCTATATCCGCGCTTTCTGCAGACACGACATTGTCTTTGGGGGGCTTGTTGGGTAGGGGTACGCCGGAGGACATAAGGAAAATGCCTCTCATGCAGCCGGCTTACTGCATTTGGATTGGGAAGGTGAGGTGGAGCACCATCTGGAAACAGAAGGGCTCTGACGTTCCCTTCCTGGAATTTAAGCAAGGATCCAGTCCGTCCTGAAGCTCTGTATAGCACATGAGCGTTCAGCAAAGCCAATTGAAATAAGTATACAGACACTTTTTTATACCAGCGTCTGGCCTTCGGGCAACTAGGTATGGCTCCAACAACTGGTCATTGAGGTCCACCCCTCCCATATTTTTGTTATATTCGTGGACACGGGTTTCTCCACAACACCGGTCGCCGTAGTAATTTGGACCGTCGTGTCTGCATGAAGGGAGATAAGAACGAAAACATTCTTATTATCCCTCCACTTCATAGCGAGCAAATTATTACACTGCAAGCAGGCTCTCTCCCCCAGCCCAAGATGGGAATCTACAAGCCGCTGAGGAAAGCCCCAGCGATTAGGTCGCACGGTGCCACATGCTCCAATCTGATGATCAAAAAGGTGACTAAAAAGTGGCACACTCATGTAATAATTGTCCACTTATAAGTGGTAACCCTTTCCGAATAAGGGTGACATCAAGTCCCACACAATCTTGCCAGCGCTTCCTATGTAGTCAGAGCAGTTTGTCGGCTCTACGTGGCTATCTTTTCCCTCTTATTCCATAAAACTACATGTATAGCCTGTGGCCCTGTCATAGAGCTTATACATCTTGACCCCATATCTGGCATGCTTGCTGGGAAGGTACTGTTTGAATGCTAAGTGGCCAGAAAACTTAATCAGGGACTCATCAACGCAGACAATTTGATGGGGAGTAAACAAGTCTGCAAAACGTTGGTTGAAGTGCTTTACGAGGGGCCGAATTTTGTAGAGCCGATTGTATCCAGGGTCTCCACGAGGGCGACAGAGTTCATTGTTGTTGAAGTGCATGAACCGCAAAATCTGCTCATATCATGCCCTGGATATGGAAGCAGAGAACACGGGCATATGGTGAATTGGGTCAGTGGACCAATATGACCACAACTCACTCATGCCACTTGGGTGGGCTGGGCTGGGCTGGGCAGAGGGGCAAAACGCAGGTGCTAGCAGAAATCTGGGCTGATCCCACTAACACTGCGTTTTTGGGAACCCTAAACTGCTGGGGACGCTAGTATAGATCTGATCGGATCAGATATTGATCCGTTCAGATACTATACCACTAAAGGAGGTGTATGTTGCGTGCGTGGGTGTTAGCGGTACTGGCACTAACCTGACGCTTCCTGGGGCGACGCAGACCCTATCTGACCCTAAAACTTAACTTATATCACCGCTGGGCGATTAGGGGGTTAAACCTTTATTAGGTAATAAACGGCGGGTGCCCTGAAACTATAATAAACAAACTGACCAGCGTCACCCGTAACAGCTATACTGTGATCACTGGTGAAAGAGTTAACTAGGGGGCAATCAGGGGGTTAAAACCTTTATTAGGTAGTATATGGGGGTCCCTGACGCTATAAAAAGCTGACGGTGAACCTAAATACTTACCTCCCTAACTAGCGTCACCTGTGACAGTAATACAGAAATCAGAAAAACAATCGCTTAGTGACACTGGCGACGGAGGGTGATCACGGGGTTAAAACTTTATTAGGGAGGGTTAGGGGGGTACCCTAGACCTAAAGGGGCCTAACACTAACTGCCCTACCACTTATAACTGTCACAAACTGACACCAATGCAATAATCAGAAAAAAAAAACAGGGGTTACAGGGGGGTGATCGGGGGGTGACTGGGGGGTGATGGGGGGTGAAAAGTGTACCTGCGTGTTCTACTGGAAGTGTAGTGTTGGTGCAAACTTATTTGATGTCTTCTCTCCTCGGCGCCGGAACGAAAAGACCAACTCGAGGAGAGATGACATCACTTCCTCCTCTTCTGTTTACATTACAGAAGCCGAGGAAGCTTGTCATTCGCCAGGAGCGATCATGAGGGGCTGGCCACGAATGAGTGGCCTCCCCCTCACCTCGGATCACTCCTGACGAGAATACGACCGCCACAGGCACGGGGAGGGGTCCGGTTGGACCACCGCCCGCGGGCAGGCAGGCAGGGACTTACAGGTAAGCCCTTATGCCTACCCGTGCCATTGTGCCGACGTCGGCGGTCGGCAACTGGTTAATGATGCCTAAAGTGAAAAAAAGTGAAATATTCCTTTAAATATCGTGCCTGGGGGGGTATCTATAGTATGCCTGTAAAGTGGTGCGTGTTTCCCGTGCTTAGAACAGTCCCTGCACAAAACGACATTTTTAAAGAAATAAAAGTAATTTAAAACTGCTTACAGCTTTAATGTAATGTCGGGTCCCGGTAATATGGATGAAAATCAGTGAGACAAACGGCATGGGTACCCCCCCCCCCCCAGTCCATTACCAGGCCCTTTGGGTCTTGTATGGATATTAAGGGGAAATTAAAAAAAGGAAAGGCATGGGGCCCCAGGCCCTCTGAACAGCAGTATACAGGCGATGCAAACAAGACACGGACTATAGGTTTGTTGTTAAGTAGAATCTGTTTGTAATTTTGAACTGGTACATTTTTAAAGTGTTTAGCTCCAGCCAAAAAATCTATTTTAAGCTTTTTGGAAAACATAGGGAAGGGTTATCACCCCTGTGACATTTGTTTTGCTGTCTATGCACCTCTTCAGAAGATTTCACCTCACTTTCTGTCCCAATGACAAATGTTTTTTGAAGATTTGGGGTTTTTAGTGAAACAAGGATTGGTGATAAAGCATCAGCGGAGAGGAGACACGTTTTTCCCATATTAACTCTTACAGGAGAGAATTTCCCTTCCTAGGGGTAGATTTCATCTTACTTCCTGTTGTCTCCTTCCGTTTGCAAGTAGGATTCGTTTGTAAGTTGGATGTTTGAAAGTAGGGGCCTGCCCTATATACTCTGCAGAAATTGGGGCCTTAGGTGTTGGTGTTGCCACAACACTGTAAGCCCTCACAGTGCCCTGCTGTGAAATATTAGATCAAGAATTGTAATTACATGCACCTGTTGAACAGGGGCAGAAAAATTGGGCCTTTGGTGGTGGTGGTGGTGGTGCTGGTGTCACAACACTGTAAGTACTCACAGTTACTCTTGGTGGGCGCAGAAACGGGCCCTGCTGTGAAATTTTAGATCAAGAAGTGTAATTACATGTCCCTGTTGAACAGGGACAGAAAATTTGGTCCTTAGGCACTGGTGCCACAACACTGCAACACCTCACAAATACTCTAGTTGGAGCGCAGAAACGGGCCCTGCTGCAAAGTATTGCATCAAAAATTGTAATTACATGCCCCTGTTAAACAGGGGCAAAAAAATTGGGCCTTAGCCACTGGTGGCGGCGCCCAGAACCAAAAATATTCTTACAAGCTATCAGCATGATCATTGAGAAGGAAGAGTATAGTCACTCAGCATCATCTTGAAGGAATCTGACATTTCAAAAAAAATTATTCAGTTACATCAGCATCAGGTGATTGGTATCTGGTGGTGATCCAAGACTGATTCCATTTTATGAAGGTCAGTCGATCGACCGAGTTGGTGGACAGGTGCACCCTGTGATCGGTTACAAAGCCTCCAGCAGCACTGAATGTGCGTTCCGAAAGAACGCTGGATGCAGGACAGGCCAGTAGCTCAATAGCATACTGTGCAAGCTCTGGCCAGTGATCCATCCTCAAGACCCAGTAACCCAGAGGATTTTCGGTGGAAAAGGTGTCCAAGTCAGATCTTGCCCCTAGGTATTCCTGCACCATGTAAAACAGACGCTGGCAATGGTTGCTGGAACCGATCTTACCTTGGGGCTACGGACTAAAAAAATTGTCTAAACGCATCGGTCAGACGGCCACCTTCTCCACCGCTCCTTCTTTGACTGACCGAAGCCTCAGCAACACGTTGTCCAGGAACAGGAGTTTGTAACCTCCCAGTCTCTGGGAACGCATTGCACAGACCTTTCTGCAAGGCCTCTTGAAGATGTTTCATCCTCTGCTCCCTCTGCTATGGCAAGATAAGGTCCACAACCTTACCCTTGTAATGTGGATCAAGGAGGGTTGCCAGCCAGTAACGATCCCTCTCCTAAATACCACGAATACGAGGATCCTTCCGCAGGCTTTGCAGGATCAGGGAGGCCATGCAGCGTAGGTTTGCTGAGGCATTCGGTCCAGAGTCCTCTGAGTCACTAAGGACAACATGATCCGCAGCCACCTTCTCCCAGCCACATACAAGTCCATGGGTTTCTTGGGACTGTAAATGATCCCTTAAAGATTGCTGCTGATGCCAGACTCGACCTCCATGCTGGCACAATCCTCCTCCTCCTCTTCCTGTGTGATCGGCGGGCACACAGGAACACTGTCTGGATAAAGGAGGCCTTGAGAGCTAAGGAAGTCCCCCTCTTCCTGCCTCTGTTCTGCCTCAAGTGCCTTGTCCATTATTCCACGCAGCATGTGCTCCAACAGGTGGACAAGGGGGACAGTGTCACTGATGCATGCACTGTCACCATCCTCGTGGCCTCCTCAAATGGTGACAGGACAGTGCATGCATCCCTGATCATGGCCCACTGGCGTGGGGAAAAAAAACATGCTCCCCTGACCCTGTCCCGGTGCCATAGTCACACAGGTACTAATTGATGGCCCTCTGCTGTGTGTGCAGCCGCTGCAGCATGGCCAACGTTGAGTTCCACCTGGTGGGCATGTCACAGATTAGGCGGTTCTTGGGCAGGTTAAATTCCTTTTGGAGGTCAGCCAGCCGAGCACTGGCATTATATGAGTGGCGGAAATGCACACAGACTTTCCTGGCCTGCCTCAGGACATCCTGTAAGCCCGGGTACCTGCCCAAGAACCGCTGCACCACCAAGTTAAGGACATGAGCCAAACAGGGCACATGGGTCAGTTGTCCTTGTCGGAGGGCGGAGAGAAGGTTGGTGCCATTGTCGCAAACCACCATTCCTGCCTTCAGCTGGCATGCTGTCAACCACCTCTGAGCCTGCCCCTGCAGAGCTGACAAAATCTCTGCCCCAGTGTGGCTCCTGTCCCCCAAGCACACCAGCTCAAGCACCGCATGGCATCTTTGGCCTGCGTACTTGCGTAGCCCCTTAAACGCTTATGCAGCACCGCTGGTTCCTAGGACAAAGCACAGGAAGAGGCCATGGAGGAAGAAGAAGAGGAGGGGGTGGAGGAGAGAGGTGTGTCAGAATCACCAGTAGTAGCATTTTGGAGGCGTGGTGGCGGGAACAACCTCCAACACTACTGCACCATGTCCTGCATCCTTCCCAGCTGCCAGCAGAGTCACCCAATGCGCCATGAAACTTAGGCAACGTCCCTGTTCATGTCTGCTGGACCATGAGTCAGCGGTAATATGCACCTTACCACTGACCACCCTGTCCAGCGAGGCCAAGACATTGCCTTCCACATGCCGGTAGAGAGCCGGAATCACCTTCCGTAAGAAAAAGTGGCATTTGGGAACCTGCCACTGAGGAACCGCACATTTCACAAACTCACGGAAGGGGCAGAGTCTACCAACTGAAAAGGTAGCAGTTGAAGTGCTAGCACTTTTGCCAAGCTAGCATTCAACCGCTGGGCATGTGGATGGCTGGGAGTGAACTTCTTTCTGCGGTGCAGCAGCTGGGGCAGAGAAATTTGCCTGGTACAATCTGACGTCTGTGTACCGATAGCAGATTGCCCGCAAGTACTTGGCTGTGACACACCTAATTCTACACTTTCATTCCTCTCAGTGCAGGTCTCAGAGAGCACTGAAGGTATAGTGGGGTTGGAGATCCCAGCTGATGAGGAGCAAGGAGAGGTCATCTTTGTTCTTTGGTGTGGGTCTTTTAGGTCCGCTTTCCAACAAACTGCATGGCAGGTCAACATATGTCTGGTCAAGCATGTGGTGCCCAAGCGGGAGATGTTTTCGCCACGTGAGATACGCTTGAGACATATGTTGCAAATAGCAGTGGTGCGATCTGATGCACTCGTCTCAAAAAAGGCCCACACCAAAGAACTTTTGAAATAACACACAGAGACAGCAGCGCCCTGCACATGCGGTGCTCTGCGGTGTGATGCAGTCGGTGTGCTGCCCTTAAGCTGACTCCTGGAGGGCATCCTGCCTCGTTGGTGATGTGCCTCCTCCTCCTCCTCTCTCCTATCAGGCACCCACATGGAGTCAATGACCTCATCATCCCCTCCCTCCTCATCACTAGAGCAAACCTGGCAGTATGCTGCAGCAGGGGGAACATGACTGTCAGATTGCTGTCCTTCTTGGGCACCCCCTCTGTCTGGGCTCACGTTACTGCCTTCCTCTAGCTGAGTACCATAATTGGAGCCTTCAACGCTGCGCATCCTCCTGGAGCATGTACCCAACACTGTGGTCAAACAGTTTGGGGGACTCCTCAGGAGGACATGGTGGGGCTAGGGAAGGAGTGACTGATGCCAT